>NC_135774.1:28244747-28257618 GCF_028453695.1 Augochlora pura | reverse complement strand
GTCGTTCCCACAACATCATTGCACCACATGAGTTACATAAAACTATTACATGTCCGTGATTACGTAACGAATAAATCAGCAGAAAATGATCGGCCGTAAAACAACACCGTTTAATGGCGATCATCGTCGATTTTCCCCGGCAGATTTGGTTCGATGCGCTCCGCTTCTAAATCGCGTCCCGCGCGCGCGCACGCGATCGTCGAAACCGGTGCTTGCGAGGGGTTGCTTTCTTTCGTCGGGTTTTGCCAATTGCATAATACAGGAGAGCGTGCGGTGGTGGCGGTGGCGAGGGAGCCCGTTCCGGAGCCGCGGCGCAACAGTTTGAAAACCAGCGGAACTGGCCTGCGCGAATTAATTTTCAACGCGTAACTAGTTTCTACGCCGACCGGGAACCACCGAGCGTTTTATCCGCCGCATTCCGCGCGAAAGGGCACTGATACACGTGTGCTCTCGCCCAGAGCCGGGTTAGCCGACTTTCTGCAGACGGAAAACCGTATCTTTCGCGGATTGAGAAACACGAGCAACCCACCGGCGGGGACGCGGGGGAAGTCGTTTTATAACGAAGTGGAAATTATGATATCTGCGGTGGACGGAATGGCGGCGGAGCAGTTTCCGTCTGGAATTTGATGTTTCCTATCTGAAATCGATGCTTCCTACTCGAACTCAAACGTCGAATGTTTCCTGTCATTCGTCTCCGGGCGCATCGAAATCTCTGAGGAAATTTGAGAAATAGGGATGCTTTGATCGAGTAGAGCTTTTTATTCCGTTTTGAAACGAAAAGGATTTGTTTATTCAATTTTATTTAATTTTATTCCATTTTATTTAGTTTTCTTCAATTTCACTTAATATAATCTTAGTTTATACTTACTTTATTTATTTATTCGTTTACTTAGTTTTAAAATGTAAAGAAACCCCATTTATCCATTTAATGTTAACATAACCTCAAAACAGATCTCTTTCGTCAATTCCAGAACGAAATGAAATCTCGTTTCAGTATTTTACGACAACAATAAAATACATTTCTTTATACTTTGAAACGAATTGAAAACAGATTCTGAAAAAACCAGATTTATAGCTGCAAATAAATGGTATCTTTTTGGTAATGCTTCAAACTAGTCGATAATTGCTCTTCTTGGATAAATAGATCGTGCCGCACCTAATATCTCGCGGCGTTGTGATTTTCCCGAGTGCTCATTCAGTTCACAGGATCGTGAAACAATGAAAGCAGCGTGCTTATTATCATATATTGGATTTATATCTATCGGCGCTGTTCTCGTCAATTTGTTTAGAAAGCTATGCTCGTGAATTATTGCGTTATTTCTTGTACGATATTCTGTTTTTATACCTTCTGTTTTATTTTACTGTTTTATTCGTTCTGATTCGAATGCACTAGAAATATAATACATTCGAATATGCGAATTAGAATATTTATCTAATAACAATAACCATTAATAATAATAATCCTTAATAACGAAACCCATTAATAACAGTAATCCTTAATAACAATAATCCTTGATAACAATATCCCTTAATAACAAGAATTATTAATATTCATTCACTCTCACCTTAACAAATTTTCAAGCAGCACAAAATCGCATAAATGCACACAAGACACTTAACAACATACTAAATAACTTACTAAATAACTTACTAAATAACAACATAACTATATAACAAAGATACACACAATTTGCTGGAATAAAATTCGATGCCAGAGGGGCAATCAGCGAAGAAATGCGACAGATTACGGGAACAAGAGACTACTACGTAGAAACAAAGCTCGAATAAAAGTACGAGGACGTATGAAAGCCCGTCGACGATCAAAGAAAATGGAGGAGAGCGAAAGAGAATGGCGTTGTGCGTTAATGAGGAAGGCGGTGCGCGCGAGATGCGCTTTGGTTGGAAAAGGGGAAAAGAAAAGCGCGGGGAAAACGCATTTGAAACACGTCGCGCACAGTGTACCGTAGGAGAATGTGAAATTAAAGTCGATTTCAGAAAGCCATAAGGATTTCTTTCGTTGAATCACGTGTTCACATGCTTTGGAAACTCATCGATTTCTATGGCGAAGCTAACGAATTTTTTTCTATAATATTTATAGAGCTTTGTTTTATAAATATATAATTTATAGAGCTTGGTTTTATAAATACAATATTTATAGACCTTTATACTATAGATATTATAAAATCAAGAAATGTTTTTTTTAATTTTATAAATTATTTTAAAAATTATTTAGTAATTAATAGTATTTCAGTAATTTTTCTGTATTTATTTAGGTATTTTTTACGTATTTTATTTATTATTTTACGGTAGAGCAGGTCGATACAGTGAAAAGTAATTTGGGCAGGCTATTATCAAAAATCGATCGTTTTCAAGATTAAACGCGCCCTTCGTTTAGGGTCTGACACAGTTTCGGCGATCACCTTGCGCATAATATTGTCTATGAACTTAATTCCTCACGGAGCATGTCGTTTAGCGGCATTAAATTTTGGACTTGACCCACTTCGGCCCCCCAAGTCCTTTAGATTTATAGGACTTCAGGTACTCACCGTATCTATCATACTTCTTTCGATTACGCGAGATTTGTCCGAGAATTACTTGCCGCGTCAATGAATAACTTCCTCACTGAATTAAACACGTACGTACCCCGTAAAACCATAATACATTATTTCAATTATTCTTACCGAATATAAAAAGTAATCTAAAAGCATACTTGCTATTTAATCAACCTTAATAAATAATAAGCTTAATAAATTCTCTGGAATTTCGTTCGAGTGAATTTATAGTCTCAAAGAATCTTTATTAAAATAGTTTATGTAATTATTATAATCTTTCCATAACCTTGACATAACTTTGATAAATAATAAACTGAATTCTCTGAAAAGGTTTCTACGAGAATTCTTAAACATTTATAACTAGAAAGTGGAATTTCATAGTAAATTTATAGTCTTAAAGAAACTTTATTAAAATAGTTTATACAATTATTGTAACAAACTAGCCGCGTGTATTAAGGAAACGCCGACTGAATTCCGATGAAATACGTTCATAATTGGCCAGCTCTGAAGTCGATTTTTTCAAGAAAAAAACGATTTGCCCCGGACGTCTCGACAATGGCGGCGCTCCCCGAATAAGATCGATTAACTGGTTAATAAGCTCATTTGGAGCCGTGTGCCATTCTTCTTTGGCACAATGGCGCACCGAGGCTGCATACCTTCTTCCACGGTCCGAGAATCGTCGAGGAAAGAACGCGAGAAAAAGAGCGCCGCACTTTTCCAGTGACCGCGAGTCGCGGAACTTAGGCTTAACGAAATAGCATAGCGAAATTAATTGGCTGCGAGAGCGTGTTCGTGATGGTTGATTAACTCTTTTACGCTATGACAACGTGTCAGCGGCGAGGATTTAACTTTTTAGGCTGGATTTTGCGCGAATGAAATTTCTGTAAATTAAATTACCATTTTTCTGAATATGTTCATCAATATTTCTTTTAATTTACCCATATATTTATTACCTCAATTCCACATGCATAAATTATACTAAGTACTATACCACAGCTGGTCAAAATAGCAATTTTCGATCCAAGCTTAAAATGGTTCCGAGTGTAAAGGTTTAAATACGAATATTATTAAATTTATCCACATCGAATTAAAAATAAATTCTTTCGTCATCAAAGTATAGAAAGGAAGGTAAATCAAGATTATTATAAATATTGTATTAATATTTTCCTGTAAATACAGGAAAGAAAAATTGTCTAATCCTATTATTAAAATTATTAAGTAACATATAAGCGTTAATCGTCGCAGCATGAAAGGAGCGATAGGGTTAAAGTTCGCTCCGCGATTCTTCTTCCGTTCTTAGTAATAATTGAACGTCGCGCACGGCGGTGTTGACAATGGAAGATTTTCTGTTTAGAAAACGTTCGTGCAACGTGCCGGTTACCCTTTTATTGTGTGTGCTTTAGCATTGTGGTGGCACGCTCGCGATCATTTCCTAGCATTATATCGTTCGGCGGGCGAAGAAGAAAAGAGAGAACAGTTTTTCATGGAACAAACGGTGGATCCCAAGGCCTACTTCGCGATTCTCCTTTTGTCCAGTCTTTAAAAGCATTGAGATGGTTTCGTGTCATTCGGTCAGACATCGAATATTTGGATTTCTCGGTCGGCGATTCTCCCACTGAACGAACAGAAAGATCGCTCTCTGTAATCGAATACCGCAAACGTTTGCCGTATTCTATGTAGCGACGGCAATAACGCCGGCAAAAAAAAGCTGCCGATCCCGCGAACCGAGCCTCGATCATGCTAATCGCGGCGCGGTGAACAGTTGTTGACCTATAAGGAGTGGCCGTTTTCTCGAAACATTGGCAAATGTAAGGTAACGCCTTCTTTACTTAACAATATGTTTGTATGTAAACTATAATATTATTGAAATATAAATATATATATAATATTAATGTATATGTACATGATTAATTTATATACAATATTGATGTATATATAATTAATATATGTACAATATTAATGTATATATAATTAATATACATATATTTAGATACCTCAGATATTTTAGTCTAGAGTAGATCACATCTTACTCAACAACACACTAAATAAATAAATTGAAATCAACATATCTTGATATAAAAATCAAAACTATATGTAGCCAAATAATTTTTGCATATATTAACTTAATACAAATTGTAACAATCTTTCGATTAACATTTTCTTTTTGCTAACAATTACTTCTCATTAACAGTTTCATTTCATTAACAGTTTCCTTTTATTAACAGCTCCATTTCATTAACAATTTTAATATAGTAACAATTTTAATATAGTAACAATTTTAATATAGTAACAATTTTAATATAGTAACAATTTCATTATATTAATATTTTCATTATATTAACAATTTCATAATATTAATAATTTCATTATATTAATAATTTCATTATATTAACAATTTCATTATATTAATAATTTCATTATATTAATAATTTCATTATATTAACAATTTCATAATATAAATAATTTCCTCTCATTAACAGTTCCGTTTCACTGACAGTTCCGTTTCACTAACGTTTTCGTTTAAACAGGTCCGTTTAAATATCGTTTACTTCTCCATACGATTTTTATTGCCGGTTTTCTGTCGACCGAGAACAGGTGTTAACTTTCACTGACGCGTCGTAAAGTTATCTTCGCGAGTCGCGTGCCGGCGATAAAACAGATAAAGCGCCGCGCAATTATGAAACTAAATAATGGGCACGTAACGTTACGAAACACGACGATCAAAGATGAGCGGAACGGATTCGTTTGATTTCTTTACGCTCGACCATGAAAAACCCATGGAAAAATGATAAAAAGCTATAATATAATATAACGATGAATTTCATTCGATATACATTACGAGCATAGCAATACAAAACGAGCATAATATCCAAAATAAATATATTATTAGAAACGAGCACAATACTAAAAATTAATACAGTATTAAAAATGCATACAATACGAAATCTTTTTACCACAATATAAAAATTCATCACTATAACTGTAATTATGAAAATCAACATTGACCTCACAGAAGCCAATTAAACCCCATAAAAAATGCAACCGCTCCCAAGTATTCTTAACACACAAAACTTAAAGAAATGAAAATCGATTGAATTCAGCGATGGCCGCCGTGCAATAATGAAATCAGGACGGCTCCAACAGCGATCTATAGAAAATCGTGAAAATCGTGAAAAACATGCCGAGATATAATATAACCCGAGTGTTTCAGGATAATATTAATAATCGTATGATTACTGAACACTGCTACATTGTGTAGAGAGCACTCGTAACCGTTCGAAGTGAAATTGTCGGCGCTATTGGTTCACGGCCAGCGGAGCGTTGAATTTAGGTTAGCCGCTGGTGTGCACGGGGAGGTCGGCCGCGATGCAAATTAATTGATCAGGTAGAGAATTTTTCTCCCCCGTGCGGCGCTGCCCGGGACGGGGTTCGATTTCGGATTTGTTTAGTTTCCATAGGAACCTCGACGAGTTCAGAGCTTCGTTCCAGAAAATCCTGGGTCCGCCCGCGGGAGGCGGCTAATACGGGGAGATCCATTTTGTTGGGCACGACGTCCGGCCACGGCTGACAAAACAATGATTATCGGATCGATGTTCCGCTCGAGCGTGTCGCGGCGTCTCGCGGCGCGGCTCGGCCATCGCCGACCAACCGTGGATACGCTTCCGCGACGCTCTGGCAATCATCGGCTCGTCGATCTCTCGACGACGCCGGCTCGGTATCCGTTCGATGGATTTGCTGGCCCGGATATTATTCAGGTGAATCGGCGACCTGCCGCGAAAGCGGCGCCGACGAACGCCAACCCTTTGCTGCAACATTTTCTTGACGATTGCTGCGATTTGATTTTTTCGATCGCATTGATTTCTTAGAAGAAAAAGGAATTTTTGTTTAAAAAGAATTTTAGTTTAAAAGGAATTTTGGTTTACATATTATTAAGGAGAAACTAAAGTTCGATATCTCCTTGAAGGAAACAGTGAACATTTATACCTAATGGATTATTATTAAAAATTTCCATCGCGACTATTTAAAGTAAGGCAAGGGGTTAATTTCTGAGATGCACAGTAGTTCGGTTTGAAGAATTTTATTAATGATATTTAATGAGAGAGTTAATATTTGGAAAATTGATAATTATTAAGAAAGTATATAGGATTCATAAGTGAAGAAATTATTGAAATTGGATAAATAATTTAATAATTATGAATATTTTGAGTTGAAATTTTTAGGGGTAGTTTTCTTTGTATGACGGAACTCCTTAGCTTCTTTGAGTTGATCTAGTCTTGGTTTTCCACGATATCTTAATATCATAGTACACAGATCATGGCAGACCCTAATAGAACATTTTACAATATTAACAATCATTAACACGAATAATCATATTTTTCAATAAAACACCGACGCGATATTCGAGAACGTCGCAACACCATCTGGTTCACTTTATCAAGAGGTTAATTAAAACGGAGCAATTAAGTAACACCATTTGCAATTACAGGATTTACAACCCATATAGATAATCAATTTTGTAATCATTATATATCCAAGCGCGTATGTTAATTAGAATGCGAGCTTATTGCGGATATCGAGGGACACACTCTCCCAATAAGGAAGAAACTTGACGGTCGCGGTTCTGCGACCGGTCGTTCGGCCAGTTTTCATTTCGCTCCCCTTTTAAGGCGACTTACATGGCAACATTCGCGTCATTTGCATCTTTTATCCTTACCTCTCCAGTAACGTATTACGGTTAAATGTCAATTTGTCGACCGATTTCAATAATTGATTAAGCTACCGGGATTTGCTGATGTAAGAACGCATATACACGGAACGGCAATTTCTCTGCCGTTAAATCCGACGTCTCCGACGAGGAAGACAAATTTTTTCGTTAATTAAACTTTCTTGTTAATCACTGTATTAAGGTAGACATGTTATGACAGCTTCATAAATTTTTTATTCGCGTTGAAATGAAATTATCTAACGAGCGAAGTTGAAGTGAAATATCTTGGTCTAATTATTTGTTGTTCTTGTATCCCTTCAAATAATTATCATTTATTATTATTAATAATCCATTACGATTATTAAGCCTTTGCGGCCGAGTGGCGACTCTAAGGCGCCGCTGAAAATTATCATGATACGTTTTAAAATCTTTTTTATCAAGTTTACTTGCATTTGTTAAGATCCTGCTAATTATTGCAAGAGTCGCAAAATTCAATTTTATAATGACTAAAAGGTTATGTAAAATGGAAACGCTATAAGTTTGGAAAAACATTCTGGATCTCAAGTCAAAATAGCTCCGACCGCAAAGGGTTAATAATCCAATTTGATTTTGATTTAGAAGAAATTAATAATCTCGCGTGGGATCTTTGTCAAGGTTATGTGACAAAGTATTATATACGCGTTGTTATAGTGCAAGGGGGCGTTGCTTTAAATCCTCCATCGATTGGATGTTACATCTAGAAACCTGATTCGTAGACAATTGAAAAACCGCTCGCCGGTGACAAAAGAGAACTTAGCTGAACCCGTGAGCGGGTGATTGTCCATAGGTCCCCGGTATTTCAAGCTCTACGATTGTGCCGAGGCACGCCGAAAAGGTCAGACATATTGATCGAGGCCTCCTCGTCGTCCGAATTAAAGTGGCATTAATTTGTTATTCCATCCATTGTCCCCCATTAAACGGCACCTTGGCCCCGCTTCGCCGCGGATGCGCGCGGCAACGCAAGGAGCCGCGGGTCAAAGCACTTTCTCTCTCTTTTCTCTCTCTTTTTCTCTCTCTTTTTCTCTCTCTTTTTCTCTTCTTTCTCTAGCTCTGTCGCTCTCTCTCCTTCTCTCTCTAGTTCTCTCTCTTTTTCTCTTCTTTCTCTCTCTTTTCTCTCTTCTTTCTCTAGCTTTCTGTCGCTCTCTCTCTCTTTCTCTCTCTGGTTCTCTCTCTCCGGCTCGCTGCAATTTACTGGAAATCGTGAGTAGCCTGCGTGCAGGACGAAATCGGCCATCTGCTCTTTCCCGTGGCGCGGCGCGAGGCCTCCCGCACTTTAAAATATCTATCGAAAGCGGCGAGGAAAGTGGCCAGCTAATTCGTAGCTGGTTTTTCGCTTTTCCACTCGAGCCGGGAAGCGTACAGAGACTGGTCGCGCGGTTCAATCGGGCCGTTTATTGTCCAAAAAGCAGTTCCCTGTAGGCGATTATGCTCTGTTGCGCTCGAACCTCCGCGAATCCACCGCGACAAAATGTCCGACCCGCTCGAGAAGCCCCGTAACCGTGCAAAACGCGACGAGGACCGGGAAGCGAGAGCCATTTTAATTGCATGAGACATCGATCGCCGGGATGACGATCTTTTACAGAGGCGAAGAGTTTCCGCTTCGCGGACATGGGAGACGAGGGACGTTTCTTTCGCGGTTTAATCACTTTTACGGATTTGGGAGGACACGGTCTTTTCATTTTGTAATTTCATAGTCTTTGAAGTAAAATTTTTGGAATTTCTTCTATTTTTATTCTACGCTTTTATATTCTATTTTGAATATTTTTGGGGAAATTTTTACTTTCTTTGGATATTTCTTATAAATTTTTATTAGCTCTGAATGTTTCTTATAAATTTTTATTTTCTCTGAATATTTCTTACAAATTTTTAATTTCGTTGAATATTGTAAATTATTACTTTCTTTGAATATTTCTTATAAATTTTTACTTTCCTCGAATATTTCCCGTAATTTCTTGTTTTATTTAGAAGAAGAGGTTAATAATTTTGAAACATATTCTCGTTGCAATGAAGAGGCAAGTGAAGAGATTCGACGTATTTCGAGGTTAGGGACAGGGTAATGGTAAATGGATGCCTGTCAGAAGGGTTATTTATTAGCGATTTATTTAGATCATAGCTGAAACGTGGTAATTTCCATCGAGATTGCATAAAAATTGTTTGTATAATGCGCAGAAAATGGCGCAGTACGCGGCGGGGGCGGATCTAACGACGATAGGATCAGGGTAGGCCCCCGAGGTGCTCGAGTTTATGTTGATAGGAAACACGCCACCTGAGTAGCTTATGAAGCGGCGTAGCCTGGTGCCGGCTGAATTCTTTCATACTTAATGCACAGTGATTGGAGCTAAAGAGATATATCGATGTTGTAACAAGTGCTCGATTGAATGACTAGGTTAATAAACACAAATTATTGATAAATCGTGCTGATTGCAGATGCACGAAATTTGCATTCGATTGCTGATCGAAGAGTTACTATAATTCATTTATGTATTTTGGGACAGATAAACATCTATATTATTAATTCAATATTGCCGAATTTTTATAAGTATCTATATTGTTCACGTTGATAAGAGGAAACGCTTGTAAATTAGTTGACAATTTTTACCCTGCTTGAACAGTTGAAAATAATGTGACGTTTTTAAATTCTTCTAAATAATCTTCATCAGTCGCAACAACTATTGGTTAAATATAAATTCGCCTCTTCGTTGAATAATTTTAGCGAGTTGAAAATAATACAAAAATGCCCTCAATTAACAATCTCAAAATTAAAAGGACAGTTTAAAAGTCACGTAGCACAAGGATCGCGAAGACCACGCCCCTCGACACCTAACACTCCCCCCGCTCTCCCCTACTCCCCTAAATGCTCCACGCACGCGCATAAAGCAACAGGCACACATGTTCCGTGCGCTTCGAGCCGGAACAAGGGATCGCATGTAAAAAAGTCGCGCGACACGAGCCAGGAGGCGTAGCCCTCGCACTCCTCGCGTCGCGTGCCGTTAATTCCGTGCCCTTAACATCTAAACAATTCCTTATGAATTGTGCACTTTGCGCGAATATTTCTTGATCTCAGAGCTGTCTACGGTCCTCAATGCTCTATAGTAGATAATAACTGATCTCTGAGGAATGCGAGGAATTTAACCGTGACTAATAGTAAGTGCATATTGCACGTATTGCACATGGCCTGTCGCGGACGTGGCGAGCGAGGCCCGCTCGCGGAACGTACATGTGCACGCTGGATGCTGTCCGGCGCAGCTTCGACCGAGAATTGCAGTCGCAAAGAAGGGCAAGGTCGAGACACAGAGCATATTGTGCCATCGACGACGACGACGTGTCCAGTATCCGGCTGAACGATCGGTCGACGGATAAACCGCGTGCACGGCTGTTTCACGAACGGCGAAAAACTAACCTTGCACAGGAATTAATGGTCGCCAGTTCCTCGAGCCGATTTATGGCTCGCGGGCGTGATTCATTCTTAATATTGGTAATCCGATTTCTTGCCGTATTACAATATCCGCCAACGATTTGGGAACTAATGACGATTGCGAATGGAATGATTGCAGATGCTATTAAACTCGATTATGCTCTTCAATGGTTCGCCGTTTTTTAGATGACAGAGAGATATTTTTGTAGAAAATTAAGGGGAGTGGGTAACCCTAATTCCAAGAGTTTATTTCCTGATTAGTATAAGGGATATTTAAATGGACTGAAGTGTGGGCCATTAGTATATGTTAGTGTTAATTTATATATTCCTTGTGCAATTTTAGAAAAATTATTTTAATATATTTTAAAATATTTATTTTAAAACAACTATCAAAATTAATCATGCCTCCATTTCTCAAATTACCCATTTTCATCTATAAACTGAGAAACAATTTTGGAGCATTTACTATATAACAATGATCTCTAGCGTAATAGAGTTTTCCGTTCGGTGGACAGAGCCAAGGAAAAAGTAACTCGCCGCTCTTATCGGATCTCTGGAAACGCGAGGTCTCGAATCCAGCCGAAGGAAACCGTGATTCTTCTCTCTTCGGTAACTCGCGATTAGCGTAATCCACGTCGACCTTAATAAGCGATAGCTCACGGCTGTGCTCGCGCCGTTGCGCGCAAGAACGAAAGTTACAGAGCGCGCACGCGACACGAACGGAAGTTTCGCCGTAACAGATGTTATTATGCGCTTCTTTGCAATCTCGTACGATTTCCGATCGTCTGACCGATTCGTTTTTCCAGCGAAGCCTCGGTGTTACCGTTAACCCTTTGCGCACCGTTGTCTCCCTTGACTATCTTGAGATATTTAATATAATTGGTTAAGATAATACGATATTTTTTAAATTACGGAGGTTCATATGTTTTAAATTTATTAAAAAATCGAACTATTTTGTTAGAACTAGAAAACCAGTTAAAATGACAGATTCTTAATTTTTTCTTTTACAATCCCTGATGGCATAAAAATTTTTTTAAATATTTGAAAAGACATGTAGGAGAAGATTAGATAAATTAACATTTAGCCTAAACTTTACGATATTGCAGTATTTTATTTAAGTAAAAATGTCAAACCAACCTTATACTAAATCAATTACTTCTTATAAAAATAATAAATCACAACAAAAATTAAGAAATTAATTATAATTTTAATCTGCACAAATATTTCTCCACTCAGTTACCTTTAAATTTACTTTGAAAAAGGAGAAATCTCCCCTTCCATTTGCCAAAACTATTAAAACGAGACAGAACATCGCGACATTGTTTTACGCAAAGTCGCAAGAATTCGAAGTCGTGTAAAAGAAAAATAAACGAGCATAAAAAGGAAGAAATCCGAAAAAGTCGGGCAATATTTTGTTACGAAATTTGGAGTTATCTTAGGAGAGACGGAGTTGGTTTTCCGTGAATCACACGCGCACGGAAGGCGCCGTAAAATCTTCTCGGCTGCGCCGGAACACAGATACGAAGCCGTAAAAATATTTTTATTAGCACTTTCGCCGTGGAAACAAAGCGGCGGCTACGAAAAAATGAAGGGGAGAAAGATGGAAGAAAGGAATATATGGGGAGAAAAAGAGAGAGATGGAGATAGAGAGAAAAAGACTGAGAGAGAGAGCAAAAGATAGAGATAGAGATAGAGAGAGAGAGAGAGAGAGAGAGAGAGAGAGAGAGAGAGAGAGAGAGAGAGAGCAAAAGCGAGAGATGGAGAGAGAGAGAGAGAGCAAAAGCGAGAGATGGAGAGAGATAGAGAGCAAAAGAGAGCAAAAGAGAGAAAAAGAGAGAGATAGAGAGCAAAAGAGAGAAATAGAGAGAGAAAGAGCGAAAGGGGAAGAGGAGGTCGCGGAGAAATCCTTGTAAAATGGGGGAAAACATTGAACAACTTCGATACACGGTACACTCTATTTGCTCCGTTTACTGTCCTTGCGGACACCCGTATGGTCTCTCCAGTTTCGTCCGTCTCTCGACGCTCCGCAGAGAGACCATTGCCAAATTGAATATGCGCAATTATACGGTAATCATTCTACATGAAATGTTTGACAAGACGCGCTCGTGTAAATAGCTTTGCTTTAACGAGAATTATAGGAACGCGCTTGGCGCGTGCCAA
>NC_135774.1:28241672-28244647 GCF_028453695.1 Augochlora pura | reverse complement strand
GGAGGTCGCGGAGAAATCCTTGTAAAATGGGGGAAAACATTGAACAACTTCGATACACGGTATATCTCTCTATTTGCTCCGTTTACTGTCCTTGCGGACACCCGTATGGTCTCTCCAGTTTCGTCCGTCTCTCGACGCTCCGCAGAGAGACCATTGCCAAATTGAATATGCGCAATTATACGGTAATCATTCTACATGAAATGTTTGACAAGACGCGCTCGTGTAAATAGCTTTGCTTTAACGAGAATTATAGGAACGCGCTTGGCGCGTGCCAAGTCTTTCGCGATCTCTGAATTTCCTGCGAGATCAGACCGTAGCAAAGGGTTAATATTTCTTTGGAAATTACGAGGCCAATTAGAATCGATCTAAATAAAAACTCATTTACCTCCGGCCACGTGTGCAAACTGGCTTTGCAACAAGTAAAAAGTCGAGGCTTTGTAAGAAGAAAAAAATCGGCTTTCTCGAAGTGCTCTCGTCGAAATCAATTCTTCGGACGAGCTTATTTCGGAAGCGGGCCGACGAGCGGCAGCCCCCCCCCCCCCCCTCCCCCGCACACGCCGATCGATGGCCCGGTGATTAACAACATCCGGGGGAGGCCGACCGAATTAATTCGGTCCTTGGGATTCTGATTAATCTCTTTAGCGGCCCGGGAATTGCCTGCCAAGATGTAAATTAAGAAACATCTGCAACCGGCTGCCCGGATTCTTCCTGCGAGCGGGGCGGGGAGGGGGAGATCCGCGCGGAAGCACGTTCGAACGGTAATTTCGTTAGCGCGGGAAACGATCTAACGCCGTTTGGAACGGCCTTCGCGGAACGTTTTACCGTCGCGACGGATTCCTCGGCGCGTTACACTTCGTTCGGTTTACTTTTCAGATCGTGGGGAGAATTAATTGTTGAGACAACTTTTGGCTGATCGGTGACTGAATAAATGAAGCGTTCTTTGACTCTTAACTCTTTGAGGCATAGCGTTTCAGAGGATCGATAGATGATGCATAGAGATTTTTTTTCTGACTCTGTTATTTCAAAATTGTTATAATAATTTACAATATTGAGGCAAAAATCTATTACTTCAATTATTAATTATTAATTATCAAATAGACAATATTAAATCCTCGATGTACATCATCGCAACGATTCTGCAATAACAGAGTCACATGGTACATTAGAAAAACAACGTGTAAAATATTAAATATTTGTCATCAATAATATAACATTATTTATTCATCAAAGTATATATTCAATATAAAATAAATCACGATATTACATTCACTAATATAATATTCAATAATATATAAATATTATATTCAGTAATATAATATCGTCCATTCTCCAAAATGTATAGTGTGTGTAGACAAAAACAGGATTTCGACGAGCGGCCGGGGACGCGAAACAGATTGTATATTGGAAAAGTAACAAATTGAGTCAGATGAAAGGCTAAAGGGTTCTTTTATCGGACCTCCGTAGAGAAAACCATCGGGTGTGCTTCGAAGGTCCTCCTATCCGGCGTCCTTCGACCGGTCCTTGAAGAATGATCCGCGCCCTCTTTAGTGGACCCGTAAAGATCTTGAAGACTTTGGAACTGAAAAGGGTTGCCCGGCTACCACTGGACGATGATTGAAGACGTCCATGAACGCGCTGAATAGGATGGTCGGACATATTGTAGGAGGTCAGGGGTATAAGTTCCGAAGAGACGGCTTTTCCGGGGATGCTTCCACGCCCTCCATTTTCAACGTTCAAGAGAAAGTAACTATTTCCTCGGCTTTATTTACGCCCGTTTCAGGAACGACGCCATTTTATTCGTCTGTCTCGGAGAGCGCAGAAAGTTGCGCTAATTATTATTACTCTGATGTTGTAATTATTAGTATTGTGATATTGTAATTAGTATTGGTATTATGCTATTATAATTATTAGCATTATGGTATTATAATTATTGGTATTATGATATTATAAATATTATTAACACGACACTATAATTACTATAACTATGATATTATAAATATCACTATTACGACATTATAATTGCTATTATTATGACATTATAAGTATTATTATTACCATGACATTATAATTGCAATTATAATGATTTTATCATTATTCCCATCACAATATAACAATTATTACTACAATACTACAATCATCTCCTTCACTATCATTCTCACTATATTATCAATTTTTCGTTTACGGCACTTTGACCGACTAATTGACTGGACGCCACTCGTACACAAGTCGTTTAGGTTAACAACTTCACCGAATCGGTATTCGCCGCGCACGCGGCCACCGGTTCGAGATAATAGAAAAATTTGCGAATCATTCCACGCGACAGAGATTCCGCCTGCGCGGAGGCAGTCACGATCAAAACCGAAAGGCATCGCGGCCGAACACGAGAAAATAAACTCGCTTCGCACGTATCGAATGCAAAATCGTTTGTCGGTCTCTCTGTGCACCACTCTCGCTGGGAAAGGACGTGCGGCGAATTTAATGGCGTGGTAAAAGTAAACGTCCGCGGCATAAAACTGTCTTAAATTGAAAAGCGGCGAAAATAAATGCCGTACAGAGTGATCGATCAACGTGTTGCTCGCTTTATCGATATTTCACTGCCGAAACGATTTATTCGATTCGCACGTGCCACTGGAAAGTCGACGATTCGCTGTCGCGAATCCGGGAATCCCGTTCGATTGGTTGACAATTTTATATTCAATTATATACGTGGTAATTTCAATGAAGAGAATATGTTTGTTAATGACTAAAGAAAGAAATTGTATTTTTAATAAAGTAGGGGAGTATAATTTCACAGGAATTATGTGTTAAATAATTATATTATATTATCCTATTATATCCTTATTTTTTTTATATAATACTAGTATAATATTATATAAAAGGATAATTTTGTTTTATTGTATACGAATTGAATTATTCTATATGAAGTAATATCTAAATTAAATAATTATACATGAAATAATTTCTCTGAAAAAAAA
>NC_135774.1:28232984-28241572 GCF_028453695.1 Augochlora pura | reverse complement strand
CGTACTCACCTGTCACCCGATCGAGTCCAGCAACCAGCATCAGTAAGGCCGCCGCGGCGACATAACGGATCCACGTGGAATCCTTCGGTGACGTCCTCCTAGATCGCGACATGTTTCGGTCCTCTTCTTCGTCCAGGGTCACGGCTCACCCTCGCGCATGTCTGAAATGAGCGACGATGAATCGTGGATTGACACTAATGGCACTTCGCGGTGACGTTGCATCGCGACGTCGTCGTCGGCTGCCGTTGCACGCCGCGACGACCAAACGTATTCGATGATCCTCCATACGGAGGTGATCCTGCATCCGTTCGTTAAGCGATCGTCGTTGCCGACTGGAATTAGCCGCGCGCGCGCGCGTGCGCTACACAAGGGACCGGTTTCGTGAACGATGTAACCGGGACTCCGCCGAGTTGTAACGAGGCGGCGCTCCGCTTGTCGAGAGGGAAGCCGCGCGAGGCTGCGCTCGGCGGCGGCGTGCAATTAAGTTCAAGTTAAAGAGAAAGCACGCGGCAGGGCAAGCCGCCGGTCGCAATATACATCCACGTCCGCCGACGGATCGTGTAATTGTTCCGCCGGTGAAATTGTATAAATTAGGCAGGGCTTGGGAAATCACGCGGCCGCCCCGCGAACAAAATCGGAGACGAGCCTCGAAGACGATCGGCCGATCGAAAGCGTTCGCCGCGTAATTAGAGCGGGACGAGCTCGCTGGCTCTTTTATACGTTCGATTGGTAAAACATGTTGGATTGTTCGATTGTTTCGTGTTTTCGTCAAATTCGCTGGAGTTTTGAGAATTTGTTTTCTAGTGTTAGTTGATTTTAGTAGCTGTTTTTAACATGTTTGTTTTATTTATTTAATAGTGTTACTAGCAAGGCGCAGATAACGCAAAGATGTTATTTAAGATGTTCGGAGGTCTTATGCATGTCCTAGGAACGTCCTAGAAAAGTTCAAGAGATGTTCTAAAAAAGTCATAGTAACATCCTAGAAACGTCTTAGAAACGTTTTGGAAAGATCTTAGAAACGTCGTAGAAAAAGTCCAATAGAGTTTTAAAAATGTTCTAAAAACGTTTTGGAACATCCTAGAAATGTCTTGGAAACATCCTAGGAACGTCTTAGAAACAGCCTAGAAATGTCTTAGAAAGATTTTAGAAACGTTCTAGAAACGTCTTTAAGACGTCCAGTGCATATTGAAGACTATTTCGAAAAAATCTATTCTAGATACTAGCATTCCTTTTATTAAAATAAATAAATAATAATAACTAAATAAAAAAAATTAAATAAATGTACCAAAATAAAAGCAATTATCATAAAACAATATCAATGTCAATAATCATCGTAAGTCAATTCTTATAATATATCGCGTCGATTTTCTTTCATGATATCGCGAAACGCAAATTATTAAACGATTGCAAACGGTTCGTGAAAACAGAAAGAGAAAAGCGGAAACACGATCCGGGTCTCGCTTTCAGTCGATATTCTGGTAACGAATATGAACATGTAAAACCGACAATTTCGTGGCAACCGTGTAGCACCCCCATGCATTACGCAGCTGTGGACAAGTTTGCAAGCCGGTCGATCATTACGCCGCGGACGTAACAATGTTGCAAATCTGCGTGGGCGTAATGCAATCGTTGGCCGACGACACGTTTTCGCCGTTCGATATCTGTATCGGCGTTTTGTTTTTGCACGCCGCGATTTCACTTTCGACGGTGCCGGCGACCGTAACTCGAACAAATTGGCGTTACGCGAGTCGCAGTTGTCAATCAACCGGACGTGTATACTACACTTTCGGAGAACTCCTTGGATAAACCGGAGAAACACCCGCGGGGAACACACCGTCATCTCGGAAAAGAAATTCTATCCTTTGTCGTTACTGTCAATCACCGGCTGCCGGATTACCCTGATCTGTTTTTCTTTAATTGACGTGTCGCGGATGTTCCGACGACTCGGTTGCAACGAAACGCGTTCAAATGCTCGTTTTCCTGGATGTAGAAACAATTTCTTATCGCATTCGCGATACCAGTTTATTCGCATAATCAGATCATTATAATCGAAGTCCACATGTTTGTTACAATTAATTATGATTTTTCTTCGGTCAACCCTTCGTATTCGAATTGTGCCTTTAGAATGCTTTAGAAAAATTTCTAAAAATTGCTACACCATATTTATATATAATTTTAACTGAATCTATTAACCCTTTACACTCGAAGCCATTTTAACTATAAATCTGAAACAATGTTTTCTATTTATGCACCAAAGTGCATTTTATACATGCGGAATTAAATCTTCTGTCTCATACTATAATTACTTCTTTTAACAATTTTTAATATCCAAATAATATAAAAATGACCTAAGAACATAACAATTTATAATTCACCAATGCCTCAAAATCGCCATTCAAGTACAAAGCATTAACATTTTCAGAAAAGAATAAAAAATGCACTGCCGATACCCATACATCAAAATTTGCAGCACATTGCAACCGTAACGTGAGAAACAAACTCTCTCTCTCTCTCTCTCCGATCGTTTACCTAAAAATGTCCATTCCGCCGAGCACAGTTCCGACAATAAATTCGCATTAAAAATCGCCGTACGGATCGTCTCGACCCCGATGGCCCGCAGATACAAAACCGTTCCGCGAGGAGCGAGAAAAGGACGAAGAAGGAGCGGCCGGATGATCTAGCTCGCGCGCGGAGGGGGACAGAGGGGGTCGGAGAAGGAGGAGGAGGAGGAGGAGGAGGTTGAACGACAGAGTAAAGGAGTAGGAAGGTAGTGAAACGGGCACAAGTGAAATACCGAACCTACTTTAAAGTAGAGAAGGAATGAAAGCCGTATAAATTTCAGCGTTCCAAGTGCAAGGACAGCGCCGCGGCGCGGGCGCGCTTTCTACGAGGGGGGGACGAACGCGATCCGATTACCCGGGAAGGAGGGGGGGGGGGAGGGGGAGAGGGAACACGAAGGAAAACAGAGGAGGCAGCCGAGGGTGAATCGGATACCGCGCCGCTTCAAGCGAAATTCTTTTCCGGGATTATTATCAAGGATTCCGTGCCCGCGTCCTTGCGCCGCGTCGCGGCGCGGGCCGACGACGAGCCCCGAACAAAGGGTAAGAGTTTCAACTTGGCTCCTGCGAGGGGGAACGGCGTCGCGTTCGTCCTCCTCCCCTTTCTGTGCAACTCTTCCTCGGCGTCCCTTTTTCAACCGGGACAATGGGGCCAGCATGCTCCGAAGATCCTTCAAGGATACTGATTAACGCGCGACCGGCATCGCCGCGTTTTTCACCGGCAGCGAAAGTTACGCTCGGCGACGGCAAGAACGCGCCGCTCGGCTTCCGAACGGGACGCCGATTAATCTTGATCGCGTGCTGTCGCTTTGACAGCCCTAGCCGCGGGCCGTGCGCGACAATGATAGTGCCGCTACCGGGGGGGTCTGGCTTACATCGTTCTTTTTTTGGGCAATTGACTGCGAGATGTCTTGTCGAGTGATGATGATTCTACGCGTTTAGGGTTTCTTGTGCTTCGTGTTGGGGGATGTTTTTGTCAAGGCTTTGACACTGTCTTTTGGAAATTGGGGTTTTTAATGGAGAGATTATTATGCTTAATTCTTTGCTATTCGATGTCTTCTCTTAGGGGATAATTATTTTAGCATATTATTCGAATGTCTTCGTTTATTAGTGATTATGGAGGATTAAATTATTTCAGCATGACTTTTTAAGAAATGTATGTTTTCTTCAAGTTTTCTCTTGAAATGGTAAAATCAATCAGATCCAGATATGGTAAAATTATTAAAATATATAAAAGAATCATGCTTTCTTTAATACTCTGCTTCGAGACAGAGTATTAAAAAAAATATATAGTTTATTAATCTAATATCATTATTGTACATACTGTACTCTCAAGATTCCAAAATTAATTTTTAGATTGAATTATATACCCAAAAAATATACAAAACACTAAATGCAATATATAGAATCACTTCTAGAAAAAATATCAAAGAAAAATATATACTTTATTAAACTATCATAATTACTTTTTAAATTGCTTATATCTGCCTCCTATTTTAGTCAAATCTATTCTACCCCCAGAAAACAATACTACACCCCCTAAAAATTCCAAAATTAATTCTTGCAAAGAAAAATATATAAAGTCTACAAAATACTTAAAAAAGTCTACAAGATCTAAATATACAGTATAAACCCTCCACAAAATATATAAAATTCAACAACGCCGACAAAGCAGAAGATCGATTACCAATCTCCACACAAATACATATACACTTCTATTAACCACTTTATACATCGCGAAATATCAAAGTACGAACGATTGGGGAAAAAATCACGTTTTATAAATTACGATAGCCTGCTGTCAGGCGATGTCAGGTCAGAAGCATCGATGTTATCTAACCGATCATTAATGGCCCATCACGGCGCCGCGAAGGCGTCCTGTTGCATCGCCGGCCGAGAAGTATGACAGAACGACTCGGTAATAATCCAGCCTCCGAGATGATCCTAAACAGCGTAGCGACAGCTACCCTGACTGATGACGAACAGGTTAAACTTTCGCTCAATTACGCGCGGTCTCAGTTGCGCGAGTGAACGGTATCTTAACCCTTTCGCCTACCGAGCGCGTTGCCGAGTAGTTGACACTGAGCCGCGGAATGCCACGAAGTCGATCTCTAAATTTTACAATGACATTTATTGTATTTAGCAACATTATTTTGCTTTCTAAAATATAAAAGTTTATGGTCGTAATTTATTTTTATAAATATTATAGTCAACTGTTCGTCGATTGACAAAAGTATGTTATGTAAAGTATGGAATAAAAGTAAATAATATGTATATGGTATGAACGAAAATTTATGTTAAAAATGTACATACAAAGCTAAGCGATTAATAGAAAGAGTTCCCTTAAAAATGTGTAATTAATTTCGCGTAATTCAACTCACATTTGGAGACATTTGGAATCCTAAATTGGATCATTAAAATATTTCGACAATTTTCGGAGATTAAATCTGAACCCTCGAGACGGTATTTAAAGGAGCCATTGTTATCACCGACGACGCTCGGCCCATTCATTTGTGCTAATGATTCGACGGGGCGCGCGTTTCTTCGCAGGGAAACCTTCCGCCCGAATCGTTTCTATTATTTCCCCCAACAGCAACAGTGTTTTCGATCTCGCAGTTTCACCTCGTTCGCCGTAACAGCTGCCGCTGTTTCCTTCATTACGGTATTTAACCTTTAATTGCCCGGTCGTGATTCTCTCTCGCGCTCGCGCGTCTCTCCGTTTCCACATACACACACACGCACACGTGCGGCGATTACCTAAATCATTGCGAACCCGCTTACAATAAAAATTACGAACAGCGGCTACGACGGTTATCCACGGATCCGGTTGCAAACCTCTCATGTTTTATTAATAAACGCGTCTGATTAGTGCGAGCCCGGCGAAATGGTATGCGCATAATCTTAATAAATCAACGGCCGCTTCGCGGGATTCTGTAATTAAGGGTTAAGGACACGCGCCGCGGCGAAACATTTCCGACGTTTCCGGATTGGATCCGGTTGTCCTATTGTCTAACGGACGGTATCGGGCAGGACGGTACAGTGATAAAGATACATTGGTTTGGGGCGCACCTGACCCAGATTACCGATGGTCGACGGATCGATCAAAGGATCAATTAAAGGTCGATCAAGGGACCCGTCGATTTGGTAATTGATCTGCTAATGTCTGCGAGAGAGATTGATGGTTGTATCGAACGAACTGCTATCACGGTTTTAGTTGGTTCAGCGGTTTGATATTGTTTATGATAAAACTTATGCGAATCTTTGTTTTCAGGAGTGTACTGTGCCTTGCTACGAGTTTAATATTTTTAGAAGACAGCTTTTAGGCTAGTGAACAAAATTGTGCTATCATTTGGGGGGGCGATATTAATTTCAACCCTTTGCTTTTAACCTTTTGCTTTGATAATTTAATCCTTTGGCCCGTATCTTATTTTTCAGATACTTTAGAATTATATTTCTTTTCAATGCTGTTGTTGTTATTATGGTAGTGGTTTTTATTATTGCATTACTTTGAAATAAAAATGAAGGTGCTGATATGATATTTTATTATAATATTTAAATAGTCGAATAATTTTCGAGGATCTTCCTATACCTTCTATACAGTGTAGCTTACAATTTTGCGAGTGCAAGGGGTTAGAGTACTATCTCGCTAGAAACTGTAAACCACTTGTTATTACTATGATTATAACACTACTCTCTATTATCTTTACATTATGGTTCCAATATAACATTCTACCAAATGCAATTTGAACAATAATACCCAACGACTAACCCCGCGATCGCAAACCCCGTACAGTCCCGACGAACCCGATACTCCCCAGGAAGCATCAGCCTCCGATTAGCTCCAGGTGAAGACGATCTACTGACCTTCTTTGCACTCGTGCACCGTCGCCGCCGGTAACCGTAGTACACCGATTGACCGAATGGTACATAAACACACCAAGTTGAAGGACACAGCACGGCACTCGTAATCCGAATGACCCGCTCGTCAGGCCCGGGCTAGCTCTTAACGAGAATCCGCACGATTTCGCGTGCGGCCACCGTGCGTGGTTACGCGCTCGTAGGCCCTCCCTTGTTTCTAGGCCGTGGAAGCCGTCGCGCGTGGGTCCCCGGGTGGTGTGTCCGCTCGCCGTTGCAGGACGCGCGAAACTTTCGCCCAGTTTCGCGTTTCACGTTTCACTGGTGACTGGCATTGGCCGCGGTCGGACGACGGCCTAGCACGTCCACCACTTTCGGTCCACCGTTGATCCCCACGAAGGAGCAGCTCCCCCCAAAGAGGACTTTCGACGTCGCCTCGGTTCGCCAAAGACACCGTAGAGTCGCAGCCAACGCTACCGTAGCTCGCAGGCTTTAGTTGTCGTTGTCGTTGTTGTGTTGGGACGGCGCTACCCGCGACCCACCGACGTCTACGTGTCCCGAACAGGAAACAGGCAAATGGTTCCCGCGCGAACGGTCTGTTCCTATATCCAACGTTTGCCCCCCTTCCGTGCGGAGGACGCTCGTCCTTTCGCTTTCAACGGCCACTGACCACCGGGACTTGTCCGTGCACAGATCTCCGGACGGCCTGGACTCGGCACGGATAAGATAGTGGTACCGGTTTAGTCGAGGCTGGCGCGGGCTCCATTTGATGGGACGATCTTAGTCGGACAGCTGTGAGGTGTATCCTTCCGGGTGCATTCGATGTGGCGGAGAACTGAGTCTGCGAGGGGCAGGGGTTGAGGGGCCAGTTGGTATTAGATGCGTTCTAGATTTTTATTTTAATAGGTAATTTAGCGTTTTAATGACTAATTTAATTTTTGAATATCTAATTTAATTTTTGTAGGACCTAATTTAATTTTTGAATAGCTAGTTTAATTTTTGAATAGCTACTTGAATTTATCCTATTTCAAAGGGGATGTTTCGCAATTGTTACTAAAATATCCAATAAATCGCATATTAATTTTAATTCAACGATTCCACGAATTAATAACACTAGAAAAGACTACAATTTAAGTTTTCTAAAACACAGTCAACATACATTCAACACGCACAATACCGTTAAACACGTGGCACCCTCGATATACATCTCCAACCATTAATTTTGCACCATTCAACTCCCAGCACAGACCTCGCTTAAACCATCATAAAACAGCAACAAAAAATCCTACACTAATTTCCAAACCACCGTTGCAAAGAGAAACCTCTAATCTACAAATTACAGTAATACCAACCCGCGAACAAGAATATTTAACACGCGTGCATACGTTTGAACTTGTACTATTTTCAGAGAGATACAATTTCCTTTGCTACTGCGCGAAGTAAATTTGTTATTTAACACTGAACCTACCAAATCGGTCAAAATAACAGATTCCACGCTTTTTCTTTTAAAATTGTTTAGATTATAGACTCTTTTACATACGAAATTATTAAATAGGTGACACGATCGAAGCATAAATTATTATAATAAATGGCAGAAAGTCTAAATAAATCTTGCCATTCTTCCAAAGTAAAACGCGTAGCCACTGTTCGAGCTCAGTAGTCTAAACCTATTAATTAACGCTAATATTAACGTTCTTAACACGCGTCCTCGTCGTTTCGCACTTCACTGAAATTCATCGCAACCCTTTCAGGAATCGATGCATTTAGTTAATACCGCGGAAATAACTTTCCTGACGAGAAACGTATCGGTTTCTTCCTCGTCGCTATCCGACAATTGCAATTTAGATCGGCCGGCGTATCGAAAGGCGTGATAGAACGACCATTATTGAACCAACCCGAAGTGAACGTGCGTCGAACGATTTTTCTGGCCGGGAACACAATTCCATACGTTTAGGTAAACGCGGAAGCAATATAATAACACGTGGTTACAGTTCCTCGTTAAAAAAGGCACCGGGCCGGGTGGGATTTTGCCGTCCGTTCCCCGCGTTGAAAGTTGATGTGCACTAATTGAGGAAATAAGGCCGCTTAATTCGGTTTATTTATCACCGAGCGCGGTTTATAACGAAAAATTAGGAGATCACCGCAATCGCGTCTTGTCCCCTAATTAAAAACCCC
>NC_135774.1:28226502-28232884 GCF_028453695.1 Augochlora pura | reverse complement strand
TCAGGAACAGTGTTAACCGTCCAAAGTGGCCAGGTGAAAGCGAAAGGTGTCCGGACGAGTATCGAAGGATATTTTTTCTGCCGGAAGAAACGCGAGAAAAAGCGAGGAAACGAGCGGCTCTGAATTCTATTAATTGATACCTGACACGTGCGAGAAGTGGAGCGTTTGTATATCGGACGCGGTTCTCTTTTCGACGAGGATCGGGCACAGGATGTTCGTCTGAATCGCGGGGCTTATGTAAAAGGATTCCCATAATGGACTATTTTTGTTTAGAGATGGCTGTCTAGATTTTTATTTAGAATGATTTCCGGTTTGCATAAAAGGCTCTTACGGAGAAAGAAAATTTAGAGTGTATACAGAGTTGAAGAAATTATTATTAGATTTCTTGCAGGAGGAGAGATTGTCTAATTAGAATGTTATTGTTGAGGTTATGTCAATCACGAGGAAATGGTCATTTTATATATTGCTCTGTTATAAGAGAAATAGTTTATTTCCATTTTCAACATTATTCTATTATTTACATAAATTCCGTTACTAACATAAAAAGGCTTCGAAATTTAGTTTTTATTTAAATGAAACTCTGATAACTATAACAATTTTTCTATGCTACTAGACATATAAAAATCTTGTTAATTACTAGACTGTATATTTTTCTTATTTATAAGTCTAGTAAGTCTTAATAATAAGTCTTAATAATAGTCTTATAATATTTATATTACATTTTTACGCTATGATAAATTTTTCGCGGCATCCAACCGGAAGCCATGAATTTTAATTCCAATCTTGAAAATTCTGTCCGCGAAAGCCTAAATAAATTGTGACAATATTAATAAAATTAAAGAATATTATCTTCTATTTTGTGCTAAAAGCGGAAAAATATTTTTATCAGACATTGCGTTTCTCAGTTCGACCAATTTTTATTATCCACAGAAATCCAAGGTCAGGGTTTAAATGTGATTAAACCCATTACTCAGCGGCGCTGATCCTCGTCGGCAATGATCGTTGATAACGAATCGTCTTCTGTGGAAGAATTGTTCCGCGAGGCCGGGAGAGAGAGAATCGATTCCGCTGCATACAAGTCCGGCGATGACCGTCTATTTGGAGCACGGCGCTCTTTCTCTTTATTCGAAAATATTGTGATTTGCCGGAGAGACGACGAGGCGGCGACGCGCGTCGAATGAATTAACATTTCGGATCTCTTATAGCCTATTCTATCCGGCGTATATGCCTATACGCGGCATAACAATGGAGTTTTGCCGTGGAAACGAGGTTAAAGAAAGGGGAATGCAAGCCTCGAATACCGAAGGGAACCAGCCGCGACAGCGCGGGCCTGCAAATCCTTTTTCTCCCCTAAGAGGAACGCCGCGGCGTTTCTTTCGCGGAATGTTTATGGGAAAATATCGGTGTTCGGCCATTGTCTCCCGGACTCACTTTCCTCGATTCTAATCACGATGCGGCAAGCCTTGCTTATTTGGCGATGATTCTTGGACTGTTACTTTTTTTAATGTACTCAAATTTTTTTATATTTTATGTAGAATATTGTGATTGATTAATTTTATATCTATATTTATGAATTGTTATATTATAAAGGTCATGCTTGTAAACGTCATGGTTTGTAATAAACCCTATTCTATGTATTCTATGTAAGCCCGGGGGAACATTTATTGTCAAATAAATTGCAAATATCGCAGTATTTAAAATCGTCTTGGCTTAGCCGATGATATAGCGATAATAGAAATGCAGTTTTTCGTTTTCAGAAGCTTTGGTGATCTCGAAATTTCGATAAATATAATTTTGAATAAATTATTTTGCCTATTATAATATTTGTTTCTTTTTTTAAATAAATAGTGTTTTCTTCTGATACTTTTTTTTCTAGCATTAAAGTCAAGCTAGGTATTTATAATATCGTTTATTTGGTCTCATAGATTTATGAAAAATGTTTTAACAAGATCGACAGATGATATTGTGTCTATTGTTAATTTTTTAAGCATAGAGCTGTTACCATGAAACAATATGCTTGTGTGGAATCAATATTACTGGTAGTTGATAAATTTAGATATGTTAGCAGGAAGAGGGTATTTTATGTACTTTCACAGCCGAGATAGTAAGTTTATGCTTACACCTTGCCTGGCTCTTTAACTTATCTGTGTCTATACTTCATTCATGCCTATACTTGACCTATGTCTATATTTCATTTGTAACTAGACTTCATCTATGTCTATACTTCATTTGTGCCTATACTTCATCTATTTCTACACTTCATTCTTGCCTATACTCCACCCGTGCGTATACTTCATGTACGTCTATATCTTGTTCGTCACTTCGTGTCTATACCTCATCTATGCTTTCATCTACTCTGCGCCTATATGTACCTCGCCCCTGATCCAATATACTTAGGATCCCTAAATAATCAATAATTCAGACACCGAGACAAAAGAAGCATACAACCATCGCTCACAAAGCCTTTAAGAATCCTAACTCTGTGATACTATATTTATTATACATATTTTTTTATATTTTTCATTTTTTATTATTCTTATTATATATTATGTGCTTTAAATATTACCACGTGCACCAACCTCGTTATTACCATCTATAGATAATTATAGCGAACAGTTTGAGCCGTTCACTACCAGATGTAACTACGCTAAATTTATATTTGAACTATTAATTGTTGACAAATCATACGCTTATTCGAAAGTAGAGCCTCGTGGATCAGCTCGTACGTCCTTTATGGTACAATTATACCGTAACATTTTATGTCGCGCGACTAATTTATGAGATTGTCGCAATAGTATATCCAGGCTGAGAAACGGGCCTAATGGACTTTACTACTATATTGCACAACTATATTATTTATTACTTCTCGGATTGTAAAATTATCGACCACATTTACCAGAGAATTTGCGAACGATATTTAATGCATATTGATGTAATTTATGTTTCGAATGCGTGTATTTGTTTAGCTATATATTTATTATTTTATTGCACATTTGCATTCGCATTTATGCTGGAATAGTAGTTTACCACTGGCGAAAAGTACAAGTCAAAAATCGCGTCGATTTTTTGGATTGTTTAGATGAATCACCGAGCAACAAATGCGTGAAAAGAGTGAGACCATAATCGCAAACGATTGAGACAGCCTAGGTTTCTCATCTGTGTATTCACTCACACATAGAACTCGCTACTTTCGTTCTATCTCTCTCGATCATACCCCTCTCTCTCTCTCTCTCTCTCTCTCCCATTCTCTCTAAACCAACCGCGCGAATCTCGATGCGCATTAAAATGGTTGGGAATAAAAAAGTCGCAACACGCGTCGACGTTGAAACAGCTGAATATGGCGAGGGCATCACTCTATTACGCAAATTTCGATGGCTCGGCCACTCGATTTTCTCGAGTACATTATTTCGCCAACCATGACGACCGAACACGAATAATCGTTTTCTCTGAACGAACTGCCAATGCGTTGCGCGCTCCGCCGCCGTTATTACAATATCATCAATTTTTTCTTTTTTCAGTCGGTGTTCTATTATTCAACCACTTCCTTGATCGTTCGATTATGCGGTAAGAACAACTAGCGAATTTTTAGCGATGAAAGTGAAATTGGTGTGTCGATATGCATGGTTCCTTCCTTTCGAAAATTCCTGAGAGAAAGACTATTATTGTAATTTACTCGATGGAATAAAAGTTCGGGAAAGGTAAAATTAAAATGTTGTTTCAAAAATTTCAAAAAGTATTGTATTGAAAATTCGTTCATGTAGAGAAAGATATAAAGACCTGTGATTTGGTAATAATATTTATTCTAATTTTCTCGATGGTATAAAAATTTGGAAGTATCTCAAATGATTGTCAAATATTTAAATCTCTGTTTGGTAAATATTAATTTAATTTATTAAGAATTCCTTTCTTTTTGAAAATTCGTATACCTAAAAACAGCCATAAAGACCTGTAATTTAGTAATAATATAATTCTAGTTATTCTGATTGTATAAAAATTCGAAGGTTTCGAAAATAATCGCCAAGAATTCAAATCTCAGTCTAGTAAAAATTAATCTAATTTATTTCGAATTAAAAGAGCAAAAATCAATTATTTTCTGTAATATATAAATGAGTTTTCAGATCTTGAAATATGAAACATCGAAGTCGCGTTCGTCGTTCAGATATATAGCGACGAACATACTCGCGTGGTTCAATAAATCCGCGATCAAAGTCGCTCGACGACCCGCGCGGCTCCCTTCACGAAACAGGCTTTGATTTAACGTTCGCCCGCAGATTGGTGGCCGCGCATTTTTCGCCGCCTCTTTACGACCTGTCCCGCAATTTGCGTGTCATAAACCGTGCCGCCTCCGGCGAAAACTTCTGAAACGATTTTCCAGCGGGCTCCCGGAGGCTTTCTACGGGCAAATCGACGCCCGTAATTTTTCGGCGAATGAATCCCCGCCCGGTTTTCTTTGAGATCCGGCAACCCTGGGAACCGAAGGTCGGCTTCGGCGAAATTGGGTGACGTCCGTGAAAATGGCCTAAGGAGACTCTCGTCGAAGGGCGTATTTAACGAGTCCTGCAACACGGCTCAACATTTAAAAAATTACAGCGATGACGGTGCGTCGAACTTAAAATCTCTGAAGATGATCTTGAAGCAGAAGCTTTAAGCTTTAATTTAAAAAAATAATCAGGATCCTAGAATGATTTTTGACGAAGTTATTCTCGGTCAAAGTTGACCGATTTTCATCGAGAATTATTCTAAGGTATAATTTTTCGAAAATTGAAAAAAAGTTACAGTGATGAAAGACCGCCGAATTTAAAATCTATAAACACGGTCTTAAAGTAGAAACTTTAAGCTTTAATTTAAAAAAAGATTCATGATCCTACCATGATTTTTGACGAAGTTATTATCGATCAAAGTTGACCGATTTCCATCAAGTATTATTCTAAGCTACAATTTCGCCAGGTTTAATTAATTTTAAATTAGCATAAAATTGTTATAATTTGTTAAACGAGTCATTTTCAAATTTTCCACGAGACTGGAGGGTTGTAAGGTCAAAGGCTGTCACTTTGGTGGTCCAATATATTCGACGAGGACCGCGGAACCTAATGAGATTCTCGACGCGGCTCGCTTGATGGAAAGTGGTTTCCGCGGAGGCACGTGGTTCGCGGCACGGCCTGAAAACACGGTCGCATAACACGCGGGAATCAGGTTAATTCGCTTGCCGGTGCTGAAGCTGCTGCTGCTCGGCCTACCCGTGGGCCCCCGAGATTGCGTTTGTTACGTCAGGCTCGCGCGATCGCGCTCCGCGTTCCGTTTGAGAACACTTGATTAATCCGTCATGGAGCGCCGTCGATCCTTCGACTTCGCTTCAAACGATCATCATTCATGATCTCGACGCGTCGTAATTATCATCAATGGACGATGCAACTTCATTACTTTCGATTTGTTCTTAAACGAGTTATACGAGATTATTTATGCATGGAGATAATTAGCGTGTGGATTTATATATAACTGTATAAACTTAACCCTTTCACTGTCGAAGAAGAAATAACGAAATTATGAAAATATTGTGAAATTCGATAATTAGGAAATTTAAGAAGGAATATAAATTAAAGAATAATCGAGAGATAAATAATTCAAGAATACGTAATCCAAGAATACATAGTCCAAGAACACATAATCGAAAAATAGATAATTCAAGAATACATAATCCAAGAATAAATAATCCAAGAGTAAATAATTCAAGAATAAATTATAAAAAAGAATAGATATTATAAAAATTGCTAAATCACGAATAAAGAATAGTCAAAGCAAATAAAGAATAGTAAAGAAAGAAAGAATAGTAAAGGTACAAACTGTACAAAATTCCATCAGAAAATTACAAGTAAGCTATAGTGTACTGGCACTTGAATTTTCTACAGATTTCATAGCTCTTTTTATATCGTCTCATTATTACAATTTATACGCTTCACTAGCAAGAGTTAATTTTACAGCGACGCCAGCGCGGCGGAAAATTGAAAGACTTTAACCACGCTACATAGCAATGTCCAGATTATGAGAACGTACCTATTACGCTACAAACAAAGCTTCTCAAGGATAAGTACTACTTTCCTCTCTTTACTATTAGTTCCTTATGTAATCCCAAGAATAATTCACAATTTTCTTAAAGAATGTTCCCTAACAGTATAATAACTAACAGCAAGTAACATCGAATATATGTAACTCTGATAAATAATGATAAACTCAACTGGTTTAAAGCGTTAATAAAAAAATAAATAATACTGTTGTATATCAAAAATATTAAGGAAATATTATAATTTAATTTTAAAAAGTATGAGAATTAACTTAATAACCGTATTAGATTTTCATATGGGCTTTCCGACTGAAAATGCTAAGG
>NC_135774.1:28131143-28226402 GCF_028453695.1 Augochlora pura | reverse complement strand
TTCGGATTTGTTTGAGTTTATTTGAATTTTTCGAATTTATTCGGATTTATTTGAATTTATTCGGATTTATTTGAATTTATTCGGATTTGTTTGAGTTTATTTGCATTTCTTTGAATTTATTTGAATTTAGTTATGGCTTAATGTTTTCTTGGACACTGTTCTCTAATTGCTGGTTAGAAAAAAAATTCGTTAATACCTCATACACAACCAATTTTATTCCACTTCAAAATCGACCCGCCCTTACTGGAAAACCCTATACTTCGTAGCATTCCGTACCTCAGTGTAAACTACTCAGTAACGCGTTCCGTTCACAGCTATCACACATTTTGTCACAAGCTCTCCGTAGCGAAAGGGTTTCATTATCATTCCGATTCGCACGACGACTGTTTCGTTAACAAATATTAGGTGGAAACTGTCGAATCAGCAGCCAATCGATGGCGACACGTTCCTTGAAATCTGCTTTTGCTCCGGATAGAGAAAGTTGTTAAGGCCTGACTCATTCTAGGATTCGCAACCGGAACAGAAGCCTGGCGTGCGCGCGATTCGGCTACGCGCCGCGGAAAGAGCAGAGAGCCCGCTACAATTCCCGGACGCGGGTGAACGTTCCTATAAATCGTATCGAGATCGTTCTGACTAATCCGGGACCACGTGATTGCCGCTGTGGTTCAAGGCCGACAACGGTTCGATTGTCTTCGGTGCTTGTAGTGAACTTTATCAGCGTCTGTATCACGAGACGTGTAACAATCCATTGTGATATTTAGCTTTAAATAATTTCAGTAGCTTGATATTACTATAGCAACTTTCTCTTGATTTCTTTTGGTTTTTTTGATATTTTATGTTTCATTGTTCTTCGCATAAATGCATAGAATTCTCGATTGAATTTTTTAGACGCCATGCTATTTTTTCAATATTGTGTTTTAAATAATTTTGGTAACTTGAGATTAGTATAATAACTTCCTCTTAATTTTACACGCCTTGATATTTTTTACATATTCTGTCTTAATGGTCTAGACGATGTTGTACATGATTTATTCAATTATTAAATTCAGAATTTAAATCTGATATCATAAGCTCAATTTAGATAAAAAAAATGAATTTCAATTTAATCGATATATAAGAATTGCAAAACTGAATTCAATTAGACGTCTCATTACTTTTATTACATCTGGTCTCAATGATCTAAGTGATAATCTACACGATTTATTCAATCATTAAATCCAGAATCTAAATTTAAAATCAAAAGCTAAATTTAGATCAAATAATTAATTTCAATCTAATCGATTTATAAGAATCGCGAGGTTGTATACGTCCACACGCCTCGCTATTTTTATTATATGCTATCGTAATGATCCGAACGACATCGCACATGATTTATTCAATCATTCGTTACCAGATGCACTTTATAATTTCAAGAATGTCTGAAGAGAAGAAAAAAAAATATGGAACCGGTCGTTATAGTGTTAAGGCCAGTTAACTATAGAAGCGGCGTCCAGGAAGGTCCGCGCGAGTCCCAAGCGTGTCGCCTGATTGAGTAAACCGCCACTCAACGAGAAGTTGTCAGTGTCGAATCGATGGCCGTCATTGAGCGGTCCGCTCGAAAACCGCAGATTTGCATGGTGATCCCGACGGTCGAGAGCGAGACGCGGAACACGACCGTGGACGTTGTCGCGGCCGGTTAATGGAGCGCGACTGCGGAGCCGGAGGTCTTCGAATCGACGGCTAATTAGATCGTTTACAGTCCGAAGATGCAATTAGAACGACAACTGGAACGCGCACGAAATCGGGACGGCTTCCTGGTCGACGTTTGCGGAAAAACGCGCTCGCTCGGTCGCGGAATTCTTCCGCGTGGACGCGACTGGAGGTCTCGCCTAATCGATAACCGATAACCTATTGCTGTTACCATAAATCCCGGCGACGATTATTTAATATCTTTGATGCGCTGATAAATTTATGCTAACAATAATCTGAAGGTTAAAAATAATCTAAAGGCTAAAAATAATCTAAATGCTTACAATAATTTAAAGGCTAAAAATAATCTGAGTAGTTTTAATGAGAGGTATATTACTTATTCTTTTCTACAGCCTTTATTGCTTAATAATATACATATATTATTAAATATATCTATAACATATTAAAATTATCAAGAAGAACAGAGGAATTTTTATTTAATTTTTATACCGTACAATTGCGTTAAGAACCGTTTATGTCGCACAATATTGCGCAGACTGATCTAAAAAAATAGGACGAGTTTGCGGCTCGTTCTCGCGGAAAATCGAAAACACACCAGCGGGTCGAGTGTCAAGGGGTCAGAAAAAATCGGGGCGCGTCCAATGAGACCTCTTAAAGTGAATCAGATCGTCGGCGACGTCGCGGCGAGGACGACACCGCCAGAAAAAAAACGAAAAAACCGCTATTAAAATGATTTTCTTTGCGGCGACCCGCGACCCGCGTCGCGCGTCACGGAGGACGCTTTCGTCCGGCTTCTAGAGAGGCTGTGTCCGTCGGTTTAGGCGCGAACAAATTACGTAATATTCGTTATAAATAGTGGACCGATCGTGTAAAAACAGTTTCACGGTGTCTTAAATAGACGGCGATCGTTATTCAATCGTTGCCCCATAACGCCGGGGCCCGCTTCACGGACCGTCGCGCGCCGACGCCGACGATTGGATAATCGATCGGGCCACCGATTCCTCCTGGAACTCGTGCGCGACGATTTTTCATAATTCCAATGATTTTTACGGGAAGCCTTGAGTGGCCGCGGGGGATCGGAGCGGAGACGTCTCCTTCGATCGTCGTTAGACTTTCATAAGGATCCTTACCGGATCGTCCGCGCGCAATTAGTCGCAGAATTTTACAATACGTCCCCCGGTAATTGCACGGTGCGTCGCGACCTTCGTCATTTTTTCCGCCGCGTCTCGCCTCTCTCTCTCTCTCTCTCTCTATCTATCTATCTTATCCTCTCTCTCTCTCTCTCTCTATCTATCTTATCCTCTCTCTCTCTATCTCTCTATCTATCTATCTCTTACTCACTCTTTCTGTCTTTCTCGCTCCACCTTCGCTCGATCGAGCATACGCCAATTTAATAAGCTCAGGTGAAACGAAGCGAGGATCGAAAATTCAACGAAGGACGTCGCCTCCTGAGGACGATCGCTTCCGATCGCGTCCGACCGAGGTCGACCGTGGCCCGATCGAGGACTTTCGTTATTTCTTGCCGCTCGATGTTTCGAGGATAATCGCGTTCGTTAAAGAGTTTCATTTAGGAAAAATCGACAGACAATGGCGCCGATCACCGGGGCAAGATAAGCATCTTATATATAGGATAGGTCGTTGATTTACCGCGCGGTCCCACGGAACGGTTTCGCGCGCGCGCGCGCGTTCGGCTTTCAATTTCGCGGCTTATTAACCGCGATAAAACGTAATTGAAATTACCCGATCGATCGTGGCTGGCTGTCGGCTACTTACATCGTTCTCATCGTTAAGCCGTTTTCGTTACACGGAACGGCCTCATTTGAAGCCAATCGATCGGCGATCTTCTGAAAAATCTGTTACGCGCGTGTTTCTTGCGTCAGTGAACCCGTTCGGGACTTTGTAACCCTTTGCACTACGATTCCTTTCACGCTGCGTTGATCAGTGGTTGTTTATCCTTAATATTTTTAATGAAAGGAGCAGACAATTTCTGTTCCGTTTATTGTCTTTGTGTATTTTTATTTTCAAACCTTTGCACTCGAAGCCATTTTTAATTTAAATCTGAAATCGTTTTTCTGATGTACATATTTACATTTTTTCTAAAATTATACTTCGTTGCTATAAAAATCATTTTATTAGGCAACAGAACAATTTTATTTTGTCTGACTCGTTATAATAGCGCAAGGGGTTAAATGCGCGTTAGAAGCCGCTGTTTAAGGTCCATTACGCCAAATGGAGCATAATGAAAGAGTGCGCTAAGGATTTTATCAAATTTGTCTTATTAAATTTTTAAGTTCATTATCATATTTTATACTGTCAGTCGCCGATGACTGACGCGACGCTCAACGCGTTAAATCGCGGATTTTTGTGCGAAACTTCAAAAGGCGATGATCGAAAACAGAAAAGAAATAAAATAAAATTATATCTTTTAATAACTTTAACGAGATAAAAACAGATAAAATATACACGATTTTATATTTTATCCACTCATTTTTGCCATAAATCCCTGAAACCCGCAGACTAGAAACTACATGCGATTGCTTTTGCACAGTCCGTGTTACAAATTGTAAATATATGCCTAAATAAATTATCAACATTATTATTCCAATAAATAAAACTATCGACGAACTGAAGGGATAAAAATCGCGCGATATTAGTTCGCGACCGCTCGCGATTTCGTCCGAGAAACCGCGCCTCTAGACGAAAAGGCCGCGACGAATTCGACAGGTTCGCCGATATTTCTACGACATTCCCGTATTTCGGGCGAGTTTGCATAATACCCGGGCGCGATTATGTTAGCGAACGCGTTTACCGATTTCGCGGGAACGGTAGCCTGCGCCGGTAATGACCGGACGCTCGTAAACCGTTTGATTTATGCTGATGCGGGATCGCTCGACCGGTTTACAAAGTTGTAATCCGCTCTGCCGAAAATGGAAATTCGGCGGTCTCGATTTAATCGTTCGTTGGCCGGATCGATCGAAAGTGCGCCGCGTGACCGATCGAAAAGCGAAAACGGCATGCAAATGATCCTAGAGAACTGGTTTCAGAGATAATTGCTCACGTGATTCGCCGATTGATCTAGATTCCTGGCCTAGTGCTGCGCCGCGTCTGCGGGACGGTATTACGCGTACTGCGAGCTGCGTGCTCCGCATTTTCTATGGGGGATTACTCGTTCCACACCATGCTTCGGTGACTTCGAATTTTTCTGATATTTTCGGATCGCTTCTATTTTTAGTTTCTCCCAATTTAGCTAAATTTAATTCAATTCTATTTCGTTAAATTTAATTTCATTCAATTTCGTTAAATTTAATTTAATCCTATTTCGTTAAATTTAATTTAATTTAATTTAATTTTACTCGATTTAATTTAGTTTGATTTGACTCAATTTAATTTTACGCCACTTAATTCAGAGAATAATCTCGCTTTTTGCATTACAAGCAAGTTTAATTTAATTTATTTTACTTAGTTTAATTAAATTTAATTTACTTTAATTCGACTCAATTCAATTTAGCTTAATTCGAGTGAATTTAATTTCATCTCATGCCTCTTAATTCAGAGAATAATCTTACTTTTTGCATGCGAAGCAATTTAAAAATATTATATATAGATATTACATGGTACATTAATATTATCTTATACCATAAACATAATGATCCTAGATCGATTTCCGCAGGCCGGCAAAAATCGTAGGCCCGAGAAACTCTGGTGGCGCGGGACACGGTCGTTGATCAGGGGATCGATCGGCCTCGCGGTATCAACTAAATTTAGGAGATCCAGGCTGGCCGATCGTTCAAGGACTAACCTTCCACGGGTTTGCCCATGGTATTGGAAAGCACCGGTGGTATCCTTGCACCGTGTCGCGGCTTGAGAGCCGGCTAATTATCGGGTTAAGGCCGGCGATTCCATTTCCGACCGAAGGCTGAGGAGCGCGACGCGCGGACAGACGCGCGAACCGCTCGCCCACTTCCCTCTGCCCTTTCTTCGACAGCGTCAATCACTCGATCGTTATGCACTTAGGGACTCCGAGAGTTCGCCGAAGCTCGAAGCACGGAAATACCAATGGTGGTCGTTAGCGTACCGTTTTGATTCGATGCTGGAAGAGGCGAGAGGAGTAGATGGAGCATGGAAAGAGTTCGCATAACCAGAAATGTGGTTTCGTTAAGCATTATTCAACGAAAAAAGGTGTAATAATAGAAAGGTGATTTTTGTAAAATGTATTAATGTGTAGTTAAATGTTAGGATATTGATTTATGTGTATTTAAATGAATAAGATATTGATGAATGAGATCTTTGGTTGGAAATGAGATGAAATCTGAAAAAGTCGTGTCTATTGATTATTAAAGGACCTAGGCAATTAATATGGCTCTGTATATTGTCCTTTAGAGTAGTTAACCCTTTGCACTCGAATGGCGACTCTCATTTCTAAAAATTAAAGAAAAAATTAAAATTACTTAAATTACTCTATTGCGTTCGATAATAATTATTATAATAATAAAATTGAGATTTAGAAAAATTGTTGAGCAGTGAAATTGTTGCTACAAATCGCAAGGATCAATTTCGTAGGCGCAAAAGTGCACTTCATTGTACAGAATAGAAATACTACGAGTCAGGAGAATTGTTTCATATTTTTAGATAAAATGGCTTCGAGTGCGAAGAGTTAAAGGGTAAATTGATTTGCTCGCTTTTCTTAAAATATCGTCAAAATATGGCTTATTTTGGAAATTAAGCTATCTTCGATATGCTCCGTCTCAACTTTTCGAATCTTCCTTTTCTCTTCTTCGACGCCTCGATCTTCTTTCTTTCGATCATCATTCTCGCTTTCTTCCGTCAACCTTCGGCCCTGGGCGATCGAGTCCCGACCCCAGGGTGCCCAAGGCCCGCGAAGGGACATCAGAATCCGCAAAAAACAAGCGGCGCGAGTTCCGAGCGTCCTTGCCGCGACCAAAATCGCGTTCCCTTGACTCGCGCGATCGCGTTTCCGACTCGGATAGGCGCGCGCATGCAGATGCAGCGCGTCCTTGCCGATCCCGCGCGCGTCGCCGAGAAACCATCGAGGCAAACGGTTACACTTCGACCGTCTCCTTTTTTTCTCTTCCGTTGATTTCCGTCCGACGAGATCGTCAGCTGACTGTCTGCGGCGATAACCGTCGACGGATGACACCGATTCGCGGATCCCACAGAGAGACCGGCGCGAACAATCTGCGTCGGCGGAAGCCGCGCGCCGGAGATCCTCCCGCGACAACTCTGGATCGGCAATTAATAATCGCCTTGAAGGCATTAACGATCGTGGAACTCGCGGTTTTATCGTATTTCCGCAGAAGCGATCGCCACGGAATACGATCGTTGCGCCGCGAGATTCCCATTTAACGTGATTTCGAGATTGCTGTCGCTGAGATGCCGCGATAAAACCGGAAATTTATTAAGCTAAACGCTTCCGGCGATTTTCAACAATGTTTTAGAAATTGCTTCGGGTTGAGAAATCCGCGATTTTAGAGCGGAGAACGAATTATTTCTGCCGAAATTGCGTTATCGCTCGGGCGACGACGTGGCGCGCGACAATGGCGGATAAGATGGCCCGACAGTATGGCGACTAGGCAGAACGGGACCGATTATGTGGCACCTGAGCAAATGTACTAGTGCCTATAACGGCGATATCAATTCTAAACAATATTTTTTACTATTTTCTTTTCCATTTAAGAAGAGAGATAATTTCCCATGCGGTTATTATTAGAGTTAGGTTATATAGATTATATAGGTTATATTTCGAATAAATATTTATATGAGATTGGTAATTCGAATGATCTCTTTTTAGTCGATAATTTCATTCAAATAACAATTACTCATAATTCCTCATAAATTATTCTATTAATTCTACAAGTTTACATCGCTTCGACATTTACGTTGTTTTCACTTAATAATTCAATTAATTCGCAAGTAAGCGACATAATTGGACCAATTAATGATTAATTAAATTGTTAATATCTATCTACCATAACATTAGCCTTTTTACACATTTTTAATTTCTTTTTCCCAGTTCTTTAACCATCGCATTTAAGAAACAATCTTGCTTCGTCGACTCTGTGCCTAAAAGAAAAACCGCGCGGGCCAGTCAACAAATAAATAAAAACATTACAAATGTCCCGAGTCCTTACCAGAGCCGAATGACATCACCGCTCGAGGAGATCCGGATTCCGATCGAGATCACGCCGGCAATAATCGTTCCGAAGCGTCTGGTCGCCGCGCGCACCGCGATCCTCTATGACAGCGATCCGCGTTAATTTGATCTTGCAACAACAATCGCTCAGGAATTCGCGTTCAGCCGTGACAGGAGATGCTTCATCGGGTTTTTGCTGCTCGCTTTCAAGACTCACGCGTGGCATCTATTAGGCAAATGTTCACCGTTGACTCACACGGGATATATGCAGACTTCATCCGTTTATTAGTTTACAACGCTTTTCCTTGTGTCGGGGCTCCTATAGTTTATGGTCTACGCCGCTGTCACACGGCAGACTCTGTTTCCGGGTTTATTAACGCAGTCGCCATGAATATTTAGATAGTTTTTCGAGATTGCACGCTCGCGTTCCCGGGAATAACCCATGATGTCGTTCACTGATCAACCGGATCATTTTTATCGGTGATAATTGCATCCGGAGTTTGCACTTGTTTAGAAGGAAATAAGAAGGAAGTTGAACGATTTATGGAATTCTAGTTTAAATTATTCGAAAAATTAGTTCATTTGCTAGACGATTGCATAGTATTGGTCAGTTGAAGCCAGAAAAATTATTTTACATTTGTATTTGAAATGGCTTCGAGCGTAAAGGGTTAACAACAATCTTTAACCCTTTGCACTCGAATGGTGACTCTAAGGCACCACTAAAATTGTTCTATTAAGTGCCAAAATAATTTTTATAACAATAAGGTTTGGATTTAAAAAATCGTTGAGTAGTAGAACTACAAGACACAATTTCATGCTTATAAAATAAATTTTGTTTTATAAAATGGAAATACTATGAGCCAGAAAAATTATTTCACATTTTCAGTCAAAATGGCTTCGAGTGCAAAGGGTTAATACCACGAAGCGTAAGAGCTTGAACTCCAAATGCTTCGAAGAATTTTCAATCGCCGCACCCTATACCGTTCGCAAACACCTGTACGAAATGACTTCAGCTCGTCGAATCGAAAGAATCGTCCCACATACGAAAGAGTTACGCCCGATGGAAATAGTTGGCTGGATCGATCACAACGGAGACCGGCGGCAAGGAAACCGTAGAACCGTAAGGATCCAAGAAAGCAGCCTTGCGCGGCGACTGCGAAGGCAGGCAGTCGACGCGTCGCGAGTCGTCGCGAGTGATTTCCCCGAAGCGATACTTAATGGGCGGCGATCGGTCGCGTGTGGTGTCCCCCGGAGGCAGGCGGTACTCTGGTCTCACCTTGACCGTCGCCAAGGGCCCGGGCTAGAGGGGCAGGATCCACGAGGTACACGCTAAGAGAGAAGGGGGGATCTGGGGAAAAAAGAGCCGCGTCGCGTGGCCTCCAGCGGGCGACATATAAGTCCCAGGAACAGCCCCCACCAATCGTCAAACGGCCCCTGTACGGCAACCGTGGCTGATACACCTACGACCCACCTTTATCGGCTTCGTTTGCGTCTCTGCTCTCGTCCGACGAGCTTCTATAACGCGGCACTCTAATAGAAAAAGTTTCATCCCTGATCTGCGCCGAAAGGGTTCCTCGTCGTCGCTTGAGTGGGGAATCGGTGATCGAGCAGTGCCTGGACATCCTTTATCTCGCTTTCGACTCTTTCTCGCTTGGACGGATTAGAACACCATGAGGATCGTAAGTAAAGTGTAAAGGAAATTGTTGGGGTTCGGAAAAAGAGGCGCCTCGGCGGATGGGAAAGGGCTCTCTTCGGGCCCCCACGATCGCGCGATTTAATTGGAGGGGGCGGTCGGCGCTGTGCAAATCGGTGGGGAGACTTTCGCGGGAGAGACTAGATAGCTGACAGCCGAGCGCACCGGGCTGGCTCGCTCGCGGTTCACTTCGATCGTCTCGGTGCGTCTGACTTCGTTTACGCGACCGCGTATGATTTGGCCGTACGGTGGACGCGACGATCGGTCATCCAGCCGTCGAGAGACAATTCTCATCGGGATATGCGGTGTCGCCGCGGCCACACCCGAAGAGGCTGACCACGTAACCACCTGAAACGGACCGGGCAGGATGAGACTGTTACAAGTGAGGATAAACGATCTAGTTTTGTACGAACCGGTCACGGGGGTTTAATTCGTGGTAGCCGTGATAAGATGTTTTTTCTGGAGGTGTACGCTTTTTATGTAAAAGTTAGGAATTTTATGTTAATTACTTGTTGAGTTTTGATTAATGGTTCGCTGTCAAGATTTTCTTGCTATGCTAGAAAATTATGGCATGCTGTAATTTTGGGTATAAGTTCAGTAATTTTGATTAATGATAACTCTGTGTAGGATGATTGTTTAAAAAATTAAAGCTTGGAACATCTATTTTGAAATAATGGATTTTGAGTTTGACGTATTTTTACCGCTGCGATGGAAGGGTTATTTTAAAGTGATGTAACTTTGCGAAGAAAAATCGCAGCTTCGTTTCTTTTTTTTTAAATTAAAGGGGAAGCTTTGAGCTTTTTTCTCTTGTAAATGGTATCTGTGTAAAAAATTTTATAAGATCTGTGAGCGTCATTGAATTTAGTCATTTTCAATGTGACAGACATGGTCATATATTTAAAGGGCTCCAGTGGTGAGAATGCGTCGAATTTAAAATCGAGGAAAGTTGTGTTAAAGTAGAGATCTCAAGCTTTAATTTAAAAAAAGTTTCATTATGCTGCGATTATTTTTGACGGAGTTATCGTCAGTCAAAGATGAAGAAATTTTTATCAAAAATTGATCTGTGCTATAATTGCTTCGTTTATTAGTAAAAATATTAATTGACTGTTTTAAGCGAATTTTCAATTTACATTTTAAAATATATAAAATAACGCGCGATTCTTATCTTGAAAACAAATTTTATTAATTTATAGCTTCATGTATAGTCGGTGATCTAACGCGTTAATTAGGACAATATTTAAAACATCATATGCCTTTCCGAAGCCAAATTTAAAGCCTCATTTAATCCATGATCAGCAGTGTTAATTAGAACAATATTCAGAAAATCGCGTGCCTCCTATCTTCCAAACAAATTCGATCAATTTCAAGCCTCATTTAATCCTCAATCAGCAATGTAAATTAGGGCAACTTAACTAGAGAAAAGTAGCGCATTTTACCTAGAATTTTGCAAGTAGAATAACTTTACAAACTAACTCGAATTTATCGAACAGTGAAAATGCTGCAGAAAACCTTTCACGCCGAGACTTTCTCGATTGTCAGCCGGCCCTAAATTATCGGTCGGCTTGATCGCGGATTTAAGCAGAATATCGGCATTAATCCGTAGAGAGTGAAATGGTTCTGAGCAGATAGAATCGCTTGTTAGAAAAATCGGGAGCACTCGGTCGGTCTCCTCTTCCCCCCGGCGTAGACGTAAAAGCGTGCAAAACGGCAGGGCCTGTGCGTAGAACCCAAGCGCCGACTTTCTACACACATTCTCGTTTCTGGAGCCTCGTCTCGGTTCGCGAAAACGATCGCCGCGCGATTAACTTCGCTCCACATCTCCTTACCAATCTATTATATATGCAACCACGTGATTAATAGTCCAACAGAAATCGCGAAGATTTTCGGTCGCTAGTTAGACTGTTATTAACCCCTTGCTAACCCCCATTATCTTCACAGTCGCCATGGTCAGAATTTTCTTTATTTTCTTCTTATTATTATATAAATTATTAATTCTTTATTATAATTAAAAAATATTTCTTTGTTTTATTTCTTTAAAATATCATTTATCTAAATTATAATATCTTAAAAGAATAAAAGAATTCACATTTTATTCTTATATTAGAAGATAATTTATATTTATTATACTTGGCAGGTTGTTAGTATAGACAATTTTAATTTTGCATAAAAATCGACTAAAAAAGAAATAATAAATCTCTAAACTATAAATCAAATTCAACCGTAAAGGAATACTATAGAAAATTAATTTCTAATAACTCCGTCAATTACACAGTGTCAACTTTAATTACTCTCCTCACTTTATGAAGCCTTACGAATCTCTTCGCGACGTCTCTATCATTCCATCTATTCGATGATGAGTCGTTATCTCTTCATCCTCCATCGATCTCCCTCGAGAGCCGTTCAGCTCTCCCATGGTAGAAACGCAACGCGTGATTTAAAATTTAAATAAAACGAGCTATCGAACATGTTTTCAACGATGTGGGCCATAAAGATGTTCCCTTGCCGAAGACGTCTTCATTAAATGGAACGTCGTAATCGTCGACGTGCTATCTAAATAATCCTAATAGAGAGCTTCGTTACGCCCGCAGCCGTAAAATTTATCGACGGTTCCCAAGGCCTTTCGACCGCTTCTTTTCACTTTCCCCGATTCTACGCGGGATGAAACTATTGGCCATCCTTTGCGGCTGTGACGATAACCCTTTCTGCCACACTTTCAGTATTTAATAGCGATATGACACAGGTGTAAGGAGGTTATTAATTATGCGCTCGATAAGTGACAGTTTTATTATTGACGTGGGACATCAAATGCAGTGGACAAGTTCTCATTGCATTGTATATACAATATATAGCATAAAAATTTCATTTTATTGCCTAAAATAATTACATTTTATTGCCTAAAATAATTACATTTTATTGCATTAAAGAAATCACACTATACAGCATAACAAAATTATATCGTATAGCATAAAAGAAATGATATTATATTGCACGAGAGAAATTACATTATATCGCATAAAGAAATTACATTGCCTCACACAGATTTTATAAAATTATTATAAAATAAATTATTGTAAATGCCGCGATTTTTAAGTTCCATTTAAAAAGCGAGTTCTTTCAAATGCTGTGAAACAGCGGCGACGAATCAATTAGCGGATATTTAATTCGCGACGTAGAAGCGGTTCAATAAGGTGACCGTGTTCGAGGAAGGGGAGGGGGGTAGGATAGGAAGAAGTTGAACGGACGGCAGCGAGGAAATCCGCAAACTCGTCCGGTTCATTCACGGGGATCGCAGCCAGAGGCGAGACTGGTCCACGGCCTTGCCCCGGGCTGTCGCAACCTTCTCGGTTGCGTAATAAATAACGAGTGGCGAACCGTCTGTCAGGAAGACGATACACACAGCGGACGGCTTCGATCGTTCAGCCGGAGAAAATTCGCTCGTGAATCACTAGCGATTATCTTTTACTCTGATCGGAGATTAAAGCGCGACGAAAGTTGGGGAACATTAGGTAAACGCGTGGTTTTTCTCGTGGTGGAACTTTTTATTAACATGGGATAATTTAATTGTTAATTTGTATTTTATTTTATACTTTTAATTTTGTTGTATGCGATCTCTTTTTACTTCTTTTTATTTTCATTTCTGTTACTCGATTTTCTTTTATTTTTTTTCATTTCTATTTCTGTATTGTTTGATCTTTTTTTTTATTTTATATTATTTTTCCGTCTTTTATTTCGTTCTATTTTTATTTTTGTTTTATCTCAGCTTTTCTTATCTGTTTTCAAAAAAAATTACATTGTATAGCATAAAAAAGTACACGGTATTGCATAAAAGAAATTCCATTGTATAGCATAAAAAAAATTACATTATATTGCATAGAAAATTCCACTGTACAGCATAAAAGAAATTACATTTTATTGCATAGAGAATTCCATTGCATTGCATAACAAAATTACATCGCATCGCATAAAAAAAATTAGATTGCATTACATTCTATAATACATCATTAGTTTGGAATCTAATAATAACACGAAGTTCTTAGAATAATAATAGCAAGAAACTAGCGATAGTTACAAGGTTTGCAACTAATAATAACTATAACCTTTAAAACAATAATAACAGTTCACTTCTCCTCCGTTTTTTCGTGCAGTTATTCAGGAAAACAGCGGAGATCGCCGCTCATGAGAATTGATTAGCGTCTTGCGAAATTCTAGGATAGATCACGTGGATACTAACCCTTTACATTCGAAGCCATCTTATATCTAGATCCAAACTAGCTATTTTGATCAGCTTTATTTTACATAACTTAAATAAAATCGTCTTTAATAACGTCAAAATTATTTAACATTAAATAAATGATATAACAATTTTCATTGGCGCCGCAGAGTCGTCGCTCGAGTGCAAAGGGTTAATGCTCGAAACACAGGTTAGGCGAGAAAACGGGAATAGCATCGTTTTGTCAGGAGATTTCCCGAGATTCGTCCCACCTGGAATCAACAACGATCGGCCGGGATGGCGAGTACTGGTTATGCAAAACCGTATCAACGCGTCTATTTCGCAATGTCGGTATACCGCAGCAGCCGGATAGGCAATTTGGAATGAATAGATTGAATTTATTAGAGAGCCACCGGCTGCGCGTTAACCACTTTTATGCGTCGCGATTCTGGGCTGGCTCGCGGACATCGATACATGCTTCGCTTTCTAATATGATATCTGGGAATTCTGAGAATTCTGGGAAGTCCGAGAATTATGCCGACGTATGACGCTATCAGTTATGTTCATAATTATCTAATAACAGTAGCTGTTTGATCTCGTTTTTAGCAGTCGTTTAAAAGCTCTTAATGAATGAATGATAGTAATGCATATAATATTGTATATATTATTGTAATATAATATTATATTGGGTCATGACAGCACATGGAATATGTCATAACATATTATATTATTATTTAGTAATGCTATTTAATTAAGTCTTGACATTTATAAATTGCTAATATACATTTAGTAACATTAAAGGCAACGCTGTAAGTGCGAATCTTTTCCAAGAGGCTTTTGACTCGCAAAAATCAAATTATAATAAATTACAAACAATATATTTTGCATACTATCTTTACTTAAAAAAATGCTTCATTGACTACAAAAATTTACAAGCTAAATGTCATTTATTTCAACTAAAATTTTACAATTGAAACAATTTTAATTCTATTACAAAAGAATTTTATAAATCACAGTCTATTGAATTTAATTATTTAACACCGTATTGAATAACCAGATTTTAGTCAGAAAAATTTCGCCACAGAATCTACGATCCTACACAAGATTATAAAATATAAAATAATGATTTATATCATCCAGAAAGTGCGCTCCGACGCACGCATCGTAATTAAATAACAGCGTTAAAGTGAAAGGCTACATATTGAGTCACCACCACCGATTTTCTCTACGGATATTCCCCTATCTTACCATATCGCTCTACCTAAACAATTTTTCTCGAATTGTTCGGGAAGAATGCACAAACTTCCCTTTTTACCTCTTACCGTCAATTACGGCATAACTCGGCAACGATCGCGGTAAAAGGAAAAAAGAAAAAAGGAAAAGAAAGAAAACGAAACAGAGTCGATGCAGGAACGCCGTTGGCCGTTGCATATGATTAAAGTAGCCGGGATAAACGTAGCGCGGCAATGTTCCAAGGCGTCGCGAAATCCGCGATCGTTTCCGACCGATTTCGAGGGATCTGGTGCGTGAAGAACACGCGAGAAGTGTCTCTCTCTATGTTCCCGCGGCTCCGAATCGTTCTTGCGCGACAAATACCGCAGGGCGGTGGTGGCGGCGCGGACGTGATCCCCGCCGCGGTTTTTCCGCGCGTTTCGCTGTTCGGCGATCGGGCAAAAAGCACCGCGAAAGAGAAATTAATCGACGAGAGGGCGGGTGATCAAAAGAAACGTCGGTTTTCAGCGACGGCGGGTTTTCTTCGGCGGTTTTACAGTCGAGCGGCTCTCGCGACGATCGAGCGGAAACGTTCGCCCGATTGGCGGCGTATGGGCGATCGATTCCACGCGGCTCGCGACGATCGAGCGATTGTCGGGGTTCAGGCGATCGATTCCACGCGGCTCGCGATGATCGAGCGGAAATCGTTAGCCCGATTGGCGGCGTTAGGGCGATCGATTCCACGCGGCTCGCGACGATCGAGCGGAAACCTTTTCGCGATCGATTCCGCGCGGCTCGCGGCGATCGAGCGGAAACGTTCAGGCGTTCAATTCCACGCGGCTCGCGACGATCGAGCGGAAACCTTTTCGCGATCGATCCCGCGCTCGATCCGCCGTGGTTCGTCGTGAGAAGCGGAACGGGTCCGTTCGGTGCCCGCGAACGATTCATCGGCTCGCATAAATCGTGCTTACTTAGCGCGCCGCTCCCGATTACTCATGCGGCCGGAAGGCCGACGGGGAATCGGCGCGTTCCATCATACTTTTGTTTCTCCTCGAACGGGAAACGGAGATCCACCGCGGCCCGTAAATCACTGGTGTTGCGTCACCGAGGGGCAGAAAGAGAGAGAGAGAGAGAGAGAGAGACTCCCGATGGGGTGTCGGATTGTTTTCCACGTTTTCTCCTTCGTTAGCGCCTCGAATCGCTTTGCTACTAGCGAAGAAAACGTTCGGTCGATTTTCACTTTGTGCGTTTCGCTTCGCAATTGTAGCGAGCAGCGGAAATGCGCGGATTTTAAAATATTGCACATTATAGCAAAATATTGCTATAATGCTAGTTAGTAAGCGAAATAGATAATTTATTGTTGTAGTTTTGTTCTTGTGATAAAATGTCTGTTTTGGAATTAAATTATTCGGAATAAATTAATTAGGGCGGAGTGCGTAGTCGCGAGTTCAGTAAAATGGTATAGTAATTACTAATTAATTACTAAATTTATATGATATTGTACTGGTGATGTAATATTGTATTACATTTGTAATTGTAATATTATATGTAATAACAATGTTATATATATAATATCATGATGCACATATAGTTCTATTACAATGCGTAGTCGTGTATTCAGTGAAAGAGTGACGTAATGTTATACTAATTGATATAATTCTATACTAGTGGTATAATATTGTATTATACGTAATAATAATAATATATTATTGAAAATCTAGTTCACTTACATCGCTTCACTTAGTGCAAAGTAGATGGTTGTTAAATCTGAAATAGAGTTAATTTATTTCAGAAATCGTAATTGTTCACCGGAATTGCATTTTTGTATGCAACTTTGCTGCAGTTTATTTGTTATAATCGGGGAGCAGTTAAAGTCTTATTGGGTGTAAGAGAATGGTGACGAAATTGGTGACTGCAATATGAACAGTTGTCAGGAACTGAATCTTAAAAAAATCGCCGGAATTCCTGCCCTTTGGCGAGCTAGGTGAAATAGAAGGGACAGGTAGTGCTTCGGTCATCGACGGAAATCTCAGGTGAATGGTGCTGAGGTCTTGGCTGGACCGTTCTCTTCCTGTCTCCTTTCCTTTCTATCTTTCTTTCGTTCTCTTTGTTCCAATTTCTTTCTCTTTCTTTTACATTCTTTCTTTTCAACTCTGTTTCTTTGTTAGTCTCTGTCTCTTGAATTCTCTTTCTATTTTAGTGTATTTTCATCTTAGTGTCTTTTTGTCTTAGTATCGTTCTCTCTTAGTCTCTTGTAGACTTTTTCTCTTTTACTCTTTTTCTTTCTTACTTTTCTTCTATTTCATTCACTGTCTTTCTCATTCTTCTACTCCTTCATTCATTATCTTTTCCCCTCTTCTACTCTTTCTCGCAATCTCTTCTTCTCTCTTTCACTTTCTTTCTCTCTATTTCGCTCACTTTCATCTTCCTTCTCCGTCTCTCACGCTCCTTTACTTTATCTCACTCTGTCGCTTTTTCTCTTTCTTTCACTCATTTTTACTCTCACTTTCCTTCGCCCTATTCTGTTCCTCTCTCTATTTTACACCATTTCTCTCTCTCTCTTTCTCTCTCTTTTACTCTCTCTTCTTCTTTCATTCATTGTCATTTACTCTCTTTCAGTTTCACTCTCTTTCTCTTTCACTTTCTTGCTCTTTCATTCCCTTTTTCTCTCACTTTCTCACTCTCTTTCTTTCCTAATTTCTCTCTCTCTCTCTATCTCCGTCTCGCTCTGTCTCACTCTTTCACTCTCTCGGAGAAATGGCACTTTTCCCGGTCGTGCACGCGGACCGTGACGACACGCGCGATCGGAAGTGTGTCCTTCCCACTCCCGGTTTCGCCCGTTGGATCGGGTTTACCCCTTTCACACGGGGGCCGCGTGACGTAACCCGGGGGGGGGGGGGGGGGGCGGTGCAACGGCTCCGAGATAATCACTCCGCGTACGAGATTGATCTGCCAATTAGCCTGTCCCGTAGCCGGAAATACCGTCCGATAGGCCGAGCGAATTTAAATGAAACATCTGGTAACCCGATACGATGGAATCTGACACGGTTTCTGCTATCTTGTAAGACGGCGCTGGAAATTACACGGACGAACGACCAGCGGGACGGGGGTTACGATAAACGGTTTACGCAATTACGATTCTTTTAGACACTCCTCCGCGACCCAGATTTAATAGCAATTGAACACACCGGCGGGACCGGTGCCAATAAATTCGTCGCAATGGTCATGTTATGTCAGATTTGATTGTCTCCCGAGTGCGCTGTGTCGGGTTTCAAACGGCGATTGGCTAATGCTTCAATGATCATAGTAACTATTACTTTGTAGAAATATTTATTCGATGGAATTTCTGTTAATCATATATTTTATTCGGTTATTCTTCCAATAACTGTCGTATATATATAATAAATAAATATTCATCGTATTAGATTTTTAATAGCTGTTGGTGAATGCTAAACCGGTTGTGATAACAATTATTTCGTATAAATATTTATTCGAATATTTAAGAGTGAAACTTTTAGTCTCGAATAAATAAAATAAATAAGTATATCTCATATTGAGTTTTTAACAGGATTCGGCCAATATTAAAGTAATATTAATAATTATTATTTTACACAAATATTTATTCAAATGAATTCCTCTCGAATTGCTTATAATAAATAGAATAGAATTACCGATCGAATACTTTCATTCGATTGGATATTTTTCTGATATCATCGATTAAATTATCATTCATTCGTCGCTCTTTCGTCGCTCGAATACAATTTCGCCAGACTCTGTTTTAAAGAGACACCGAAATGCCGTGAACGTGCAAGTATCCGTAATTCATACGTTATGGAAAGGGACCGTAGGAATAAGTTGTCCTGGGGGAGGGAAGGGGAGGGGGGGTAGAAGTTGATTTACGTAGGAAAGGGAAGCGGACGCATTTAGAATCCGAAACCGGCGCGTCCGCGTAACAGAGATTCAATGGTAACCGCGAATAGGCCAGGCGTTCCACTTTCTAATTACGAAGACGCACGTTTTCTAGCACCTTTGGCCCTCTTTTTTTCTTCGCCCGCAATAATTGGCCGGACGCCAAGGACGAGACGCGGCCGATTGCAAGAACAGCGACACACACGCCGCGCGTTCGCAACGTTGCGTCGAGTCGCGGAGATCGGGGATGCGTTTACTTTCACCGGACGGCATCGTTTTGATAGGACGGTCTATTGCAATTTCTGCGGAGCCCGAGGATTAATGATTGATTGTCCTGGGGTCACTGCTTTGCAATTTGTTTCTTTGCTTCGGTGACGAAAATGTGAATAATGCTATGGCATTATTCATTTTAACCTATAAAACTACCCTTAAGGACGAGCTGAAGGGTTGAGGTTGTTTACGGAGGTATTTTTCTTTTGATTAGTTATTGGATAATGTAATAATGGTCATTGAAAAAGGTATAATATAATATGGAAAAGGTGCTTGTAATTTATTCTAATTCGAATTAATTTCTTTTAATTAGTTTGAATTTAGAATATATGTCGTAGTAATTGTGCTATATTCATTTTGTAGTATATTTCATCATTATTTATATATAATGTATTATTTTATCATTAGTAAAACGAACACGCTTAAATACACGAATATTCGCTTCGTTTTCGTTTGTTTTTCATAATCGCTTCAGTGATTGGTTAGAGCAGAAAAGAAGCGTTTGTTCCGTCACGCTGAATCTGTCGAAGAATTTCGCCCAAGTACGAGAACAATGGGATCCGATTCGAACCTCGGATCTCGCCCACAATGGCTCTTTGTCTCCGCGTGCTCTCTTAATATCCTCGGAAATCGTTGCGCTGCCATTATACAATTTTCCCCGGGGAACGTAACGAATTTATGCGGGGCCCCTGGTTTCCTCGAGCCGTGGCACCGGTTGGTTCCCGGTTTCACCTCGTTTCGCGGCTCTAAACGCTGCTCCCTCGAATTTTCTAAACGATCGCTCGCCGCGGATCTTGCGTCACGATCTCATTCGAAGGATTTCGTTCGGGGCCCGAGGAATTGTGCTTCCTTGACCAATTCGCCTGTCGCTACGGCGAACTGGGTCAACGAGGCGACTCGGACCGGCAATTATGATCACAAATTGCCGAATGATTTGCCTGTGTTCGCACCTTTTATATGGCTGAGACCTTGCTGGATTTTTCTGACGATTGGTTATTTTATTTTAGTAGCGATTAATGCTATTTTTATTGCGAAAGTTATTATTATTTTACTGTGTTGAATTAAGTATTTTCGTCACGCTTTGAAGCCGAGTGTTAAAGCATCAGTAAATAATTATTATATCACGCTCTGAGTTAAGTTTTATATTATTAAAATTTTATATTTCAAGAATTATTAAATTACAATTGTTATATGAGTCGCAAGACTCGATTTTATATAGCCCACAATGCACTTTGTCGTATAAAATCGAAATAACCTAGAAAAATGATTTTAAATTCACAGCTAAAATAATTTCGACCGCGCAGACTTAAATTAATTATTTTCTCAAAAAGTAAAGAAAAACCAATTACCTCTTCATTTCTATCCATCATTTTAACAAATATTAAAAATAAAAAAAAGTCTTTTACTTTTTATTTAGTAAACTAGTCCATCCAAAAAATATTCAAACCATCTAATCCAAAATAAGACCACGTTCACCTAAACGAAACAAGAACCAGCATCCAACAAAACAGCATAAAAATCGCCGAACATTGATCCAGAATCGCAATCGCCATCATCAGTAAGAATCATCGTGCAGGAATGTATCGTAGAGGCGCGACGAATTTGCTCGCGCAGCCTGGCGCATGTAGAAATGCATCGCTGCAACGGGCCGCACACGTGCTATCGTCTCCAGTGTGGTAACCTCTCGCGCCGCTGTCGTAAATAACGCTTGCGAAACGAGAGCGTCGCGTCGAAAAATTGTGAAAATCAGCTTACGACCGTTTCCTAATTGTTTCTCCTATCGTCATTAGCCTCGTCGAAACGAAATAAAGAGGATCGTTTCGCGCCTATTTACGATTTATCGCCCTCATGAGCCGGACGGCGCAAGAAATAAGCGCTCGCGGAGATAATAGATTTCGCGGCGGAACAATGTGGGCGTGTTGACAATGGCGCGCCAAGTGCACGTAACCTATGTGCATTCCTTGCGCAAAGATACGGGCGGTGCGTTCGACGTGCTATTGTCAACGTCGAATCAACTGAATCGAATTCTTTGATCGAATTGTTTTTTTCGCGAACTAACGCTGAGATCTATGAACTTGAAGGAGGAGCTTGAAGATATTAATAGTAAAGATATCAACCCCTTGCACTATAATAACAAATATGAATATTATTAATTATTGTCGAAATCGAAGAAACAAAGTCCTCGCGCTTTCGAAATCCGGCTGAAATCCACGTGGCGGCCGTAAAAAGAGAAACTTCGCGATTTAACGAGCCGGTTCCGCGGACAATTTCCCGGCGCTTCTTTATTTATTTAAATCGTGCGAATCGGAAGAGCCGCGAGAAATTCCTGACGCCTCGAGACGTCGTCGAATGATCGGCAAAAGAAATCGTTTGTTAGGTAAATTCGTGAGCGGTTGCGCAACGCCGTTTGCGGTTTTCCGATGCAACTACGTTTGCGCGCGCTGATATTAATGATGCAGAATATGCTGGCGCGAGGAAGAAGGGAGCAAGCAGAGTTTCTCTTGGTGTTAAACGCGGAAGTTTTGGTCCGGTCGAAGTATATACGTACGCCGATCGAACGGGCTCTCGGTGCCGCTCGCGGCGCATCGTGCACGCGCGGAGAAACTCGAGAAACCGGGTACGGTTCTGTCCACGATAATAGAGATCATTGTTTCGACGAGGAGCAGCCTGCCTTTCTCCGGTGCCGACAGCTGGTATCTCGATCGATGAGTTCAATGTCATTATCTCGGTTAAAACGCTCTCTTCCATCTTTTTAATGAAATATTCAACCGATCCGTCGAACGTTGAAAGCGTGTTCGTAAGTAATTTGTCGAGCCGGGTTTATCGGTTTGTCGATCGAGTCGCTGGATCGTTTAGGATGACTGACAGCTCCGAAGATCGAGCCCGCCTGGCTTCGCAGATAGTGTCCGCCGGGAATTAGTAGTACATGATTTCTGAGCGATGCTCGGATAGCCGCGCTCACGTGACCAGAAGCATAAATCCGCGGAGATCGGTATCGGGGAAAGTAATCGTTACGTCGGCCACCGCTGGATCCGTTCGGTTAGCTCTGCGCCCGATATCCATCGTGATTAGACCGATATAGAAAGAAAGGGGGTATTATACGCGCGCGCTTTCGACGCGGAGCGGCATTGGTGCGGCAAGCAGCCGTGTTACACTCGGCAGACTTTATTGGAGGTAAAAGTCAAATCAAAAAAGAAACTGGATCGGCACGGGCATTCGTTTATTGAGGAAATTGCCCCGGACCGACATTAATCTTTCTTTTAGTCACGCTATTCGTGATAGGAAGTGATAGGGGCATAGTTTCACGTAGACCGTAAAATAAGAAAATTGTAACGCGAGACGATTTGGCGGAGACTGCAACTCGCGACGTTCACCCGCTCGTAAAAGTTAAACGACTGCGGGCCGGGTCCCCCTGATCAGGATGGGTGACCGCCTGCAGAAATACAATCTCTCTCTCTCGACGAGTGTCTCTTTGTGCAACGTGATATCGGGTCTTTAAAATTAGGTAATCAATGAATGAGGCATCCGAAGAATTCTCTTACATTGTTATTAAATACTCTTGAGAATTTCTTGGTGATCTAATTAAAATTAGATGACAAAATATGACCATGCAAAAAGATCCAAACAATCCAAAAAAGATCTTGATGATCTAATATAAAATATAGTAAAATATGATCACCCAAAAAATTCCTTTATCCAAGCAAAATACTCTAGAGAAATTCTTGGTGAGGTCAGTAAAATTGGTGCACCAAAAATGGCATATCCAAAAATTAACCAAACTCTCGAGCAATGCAAAAATTCCTAAATACATCAACAACAAAATCACCATCATCCACAGTAACATCATCCATCCAAAGTCTCTTCACCATCATCCAGCAACTATCCAAACAATTCAAAACCAACCATCCAAGATATTTCTCCACCAACAACCGTCAAACCACGCAGACCTACCGCACACATCGCGCATAACACGTTGCAACCATTCACCGAAAACTTTCGCTGGAAACCCGGCTCCGGTAACCGAACCGATCCGACTACGAAGCCCCATTAATCCTCGAGCGGAAAACGCGTCCTCGTTTTTCACCTGAAAATTTTTCTCACAACCATGTTATCCACCTACTGCGAACATACAGTTGCCAACAACTATTCCTGCAGTTGCTAACAACTATTCGCGCAGTTGCTAACAACTATCCGCGCAGCCGGTCGAAGCATAATCTAAGTAGTTAATTCGCCGGCGCGAAGTCTTCGGGCTACTCGCGAGCGTTTTACCTCGCGATGATCGGCGCGCGCGCGCGCTCGCGAGCGCGTTGCCACGGATATCACGGCAGCGTGATCTGCCGTCACGCTGCACGCACATGTGTGCCGCGGTTAGGTTTGTGGGCGACCTCGTGTCTTTGGTACTCGCATCGCAGGAGAGCGCGTGACTCTCCAGCAACCGTTCCTCGGCGATGATCACGGTTACCGTCGCCGTTTAGGCGGCGCTTCATTAACCCCTTGCCGTACCATTTTCTTCACTATTACTATTAAATTGTTATATTAAGTTGGGGAGAAAGAAATCTATTATTTTTACGTGAACTTCAAGACTTTATTTAACATGTTTCGTATTGTCCGATTTGGGTCAAATATGCACTGTTGTTCTATATTTTGTTGCCATTTTAAACCAAAATTGCGCGTAATTGACTGTTACAGTATCGGGACCATAGCTACGTTGATTTCGTCTTTAATTATTTCTTTGATGCCATGAGACGATTCTAGTGTCCCGATTGTCCTCGTTTACTTTCATTCCCAGATTTCGATGACAATTTTCACAAAATTCGTGATTCTTTTGACTGACTCGTTATTACAGTTCAAGGGGTTAACAAGACATTAATAAAAATCTCTATGACAATCCAGATTCGTTAAATTACATGATGTTAAACGAATACTCCATGGAATTCTACGATTATTCCTAACCAACCCGTGAGAAGACTCTTCGTCAGAATCACAGACTACGCGAATAATAGATCGCGTGCGATCGTCGCCGTCCGAGTTCGATCCGTTTTCCCGCGCCACCGTGTTCTCTCGCCTTCACCCCGTTGCCTCGACCTTGCTTTCCTGTCTGCCAACGATTTTCTCGCTGCCCGGCTTGCATAATTCACGACAACTTATGCTTTTCGCGATCCGCGCGAATTCCGTGCGAAAACCAGCGTCGCCGAACCGCAACCGCGTCCGGCTCTGGTATTCCGCGTCGCCGCGTTGCTTCGACGATTGTTCCGAGTCCCAAGGAAGCTAGAAATGCTCTTTACTACAAAACAGAAATTTTCCCGGGGCCCCGAATCGGTAAATAACCCTTTGCAACTTGAAGTCATTTTAATTGTAAATTTAAAATCATTTTCCTGGCTCATAGTATTTCTATTCGACGCAATAAAGTGCACTTTTACGCGGACGAAATTGATTCTTGCTACTCGCAACAACAATTTCACTACGCAACAATTTTTTAAATCTAAACTTTATTGTTTTAAAAAATTGTTGAGTTTATATCTAAACTTTATTATTATAAAAATTATTTTGGAAGGAAGAGAATAATCTTAGCGGTGCCTCAGAATCGCCATTCGAGTGCGAGGAGTTAAACCGAGTGCCAATCAACGACGCGGACGTGTCATTACGTTGTCTTTGCCCGCGGTCCAATCATCATCATCATCGTCCGCGGTTGTCGTAAGTAAATGCAGGTACCGCGATAGCTATGCGACCCGAGTCAATTTTAAAAGACACATTTAGAACGGATTGGACGCATTCCCCGCTGCGTTTTGCAACGAATCGTTCGTTAAACCTCGTCGAGTCCTAATTAACCCTTTGCACTATGATTTATATCGCGCTGCGTTGATTGGTACTTATTTGATCTTAATATTTTTAATAACAGGCCCAGACAATATATTTTAAATATAGACTTTTATTATATAAATACTATTTATTTATATAAATACTTTTGTTTCCAGACTATGATAAGAGAAGAATTTATCTTTATTTCGATGAAAAAAAAATTAATAATGTTCATAATTAGTAGATCTTGCATGAAATCTGTATCACGAGTCTGACTCGTTATTATAGTGCAAGGGGTTAACGAGATCGTTTACGGTACACCGTGACATCACCGCTCGAAGAGCACGTCCTATGAACCGAGCAATTTTTTACCAAACGTGTTGAAATGACTTGTTATTTATTCCTTGACAATAATTGCTGTCTGTAAATAGACTGCGGATTTTATGCATTTATGATAAGGAGTGAACGAGTTATGGAATCTCAAACGCATAATTGGAATAGATTCTGTAAATTTATTAATTTCTGTAGATTTATTGATTTATTCAAATTTATTAATTCATTCAAATTGTTATGAGATGAGATAAGTTTTTATTTGACTTCTGCTTTTTACGACCGATGCTGGTCATTTTTACAATAATTAGTGTAAAGAGAAATTGAAGGAAAAGAAAAGTACACTTTATATTCTGTCATTTTATAATTGTTTTGTTATTGCAAGAAAAATAAAATATGAATTGGTATTTACTCAATCAAGAATTTATTGTAATAATGTTTTATTGGGACGTTTTATTGCAATTCTACTAAAATATTCAACTAAAAATATCTCACCTATTTCTCCCAAATATTTATTAAACATTTATTAAAACCAATCCAAACTCCGCCCCCGCACTAAAAAATTGATAAAAATTCTATCACCACACCCCACGGTATTTAATTTTATCGTCACACCCACACACCGCATTGAAACACCACATAAATCTAGATAAGAACAGATCCAGTAGCTAATCAAGCATCTCCAACTCGAGGGGTGGAGTTTCTCTACGCCTCTCGCGATCGTTTAATCATTCTCCATGGCGGGGCGGCAATTAATCGCCTTGACATTGTGACAAGGGAAAGAGAACCGTTTCGCGATGACGTGGCACGCGCGCGTGATCCAGCTTGCCGTAGAGATATCTAGCCTTGCTTTCGATCGAGAGAAGCCGATCTCAGAACGAGCGCGAGTACGCGCGGCTTGATAATCGGCGTGATCTGAGCGCGCAATTATTCGTGGGGCTCGTTCCCAAGCGGGTAACGCCGATGGAATCCGTGACGAGCCGGACCGTAAAGTGGCATAACGATTTCATCAGGCTTTTACGTAACGGACGGCAGCGCCGAGGGAACCCGGGAGAAAAATAAGACGAGGAATCTCCGTCCAGGCCACGGCAACCCCTAACCGTCGACGCGAATGCGGGGGAATATTTACGGCGGGGATTGACGAATCGATTCGCAGGGTGTTTGCGTCATTTTTATGGCGATCCTCTGTACCGAGTTCTTTGCTCTCGGTTCTCTTTCTATTGGTTTGTCAACTGAGTAATCGCGGATTGAAAATAAAAAGGAAAATTCAATTCTGTTGCTTAAAAAGTATAAGTTTATTCAATTAGACAAATGAATTTTGACGCTGCCTTTCTTTCAAGGCTTCATTTTAATATACTATATATAAAATCGTGCTTGCGACTTTACAATGAATAAAATGGCTGTGTATGAGGTATTAACGAATTTTTTTTTTTTATTTGAGAGGCCCGTGTATGACATTATATATGGAATAATATCATCGTTCAAATGTCCCCAGCAGTTTTGCACAGTGGCACGTATCCGAGGGGTCCAATTATCAATGAATTTGCTCTCTGCTCTCTCAGTTCTCTGCTCTCCCGGACCTCTTTCTATTTTACGAGCCACGCGGAAAGACAACAACACGCCATCCGAAATATATTCCCGCCGAGTGTCGAAACGACCGGACCTCGTCCACGCGGTGTAATTAAAATTTCGTGTCACCGTGGAAGAACCACGGTGAAATCTCTCGTTTCCTTCCCCCTGGACCCAGCTGCTCCGCAGTTGCCACACTATCTGGTAACGATAGCCGATTGCACCACCGCGAAATACTTTCACCGATAAATAGTCAACGGTTATCAGCGTCCTGTCACCGGACCGTCAATCACTATCTACAAGCTCGCCGGACGGCATAATCAATTAACAATCGCGGGTGTCCCGGTTTGGGTTTCCATCGAGCTGAATTTCCTTCGTACTAAACTCGCTGTTAGGCGCGTAATAGGACCGAGACGGCTTGGGAAAATAGTTCGCGTCGTAATTCATCCCAGGGAGGTTAATTTATTAAGTAACGCTTTACGAGGAGGCCTCGTACGGCTTGGCTCGCTCTCGCTCGCTCGCTCGCTTTCGACGCGATAGAAATGTTAGCGCGGACTTTTAACGGCCGCCAAATGAGCGCCGCTGATTTCATTCGCGGATATATTGGCCCATAAATTTTCATGCATTGTTAGCCGACCAACGAACCGATCGTAAAAATTGTCGCGCGCGCAGCCTCACTGGTAGCCTAACCGGTGACCAGGGAGGTTACGATAAATCTTTCGTTTCGACGCTAGCCCGAAGTTAGGAGCTCTGTCTGTTTCGTTGAGGAATTAAATGAATATACGACGCTTTCGAAGTTTACTTTGTTTGCTGTTAGCTGACAATTATGTCCATCTTTGGTAAAAATATTGGAGAGCAGTATTATTCTTTGTCGAATAATAGGAGGTTATTTAGCGAATTAAATTTCTTAGGTGAAGCTGTAGGTGACTATTTTGTTCTTTTTGCACGAGCAACAGACTTTCTTTTTTATTCAAATTTTATTAATTTGCGTAGTATAAACATTGCAATTTGTGTAGTGTAAAATTATTTTTTATCGAAGAAGTATTTGCGAATTTAAGTGCACGAACTGCAGAAATGATTTAATATTAAATTTTCCGCCTCTGCAATAATCCACGGTGCATCGCAATCTCCTCCATCGAATCCACCTTTTAACACCCCATACGCGCTGCAGTTCCATCAATATTAAGAAATCAATTTCATAGAAACGTATCCATGGTTCCACAAAAAGGTATCCAAATGGCAAGGTATCCTTAATCGCGATCGCTTTTTTCTTTCCGTCGCTTTGTCCCCATAGCCGGAATTCGCGGGAGTTAATTACAGGAATTAATTACAATATTCGAGCTTAAATCATCCACGACGGTCGAAGAAAGAGAGATATTAATTAAAAGCAGCCGAAACGCAACGAAATCCGAACAGAATGGAGGAGACAGCTCTTCTGCTCTCTGTTCGCGGTATTCGTGCGGCGGATCGGTTTTCGTGTGTTCGCCGGGATTGAGAAAGAACGGTGAACCAAGTGAAAGGTGGCCCATCAAGGATGCGTAATTGGTGACATTTGAATAATACGTCTGCGGTCCTTGATGTGACTCCTCGCCAGAAGAAACCCGCGGCGCGTGGTTTTCGGTGCTAATTAATAGGACCGGCCGGGGCTCCTCTTACAAATTTATTACTGCATAATGTATTGTGCAACCGGGCTTTCATACGCTCGATCCATTGACGGCTACTTTGGATTCGAGAATCAACGTCGGTGACGTTGCTGGTCCAGAAATAAAAAAAGTGGCGAGTCTAATTATAGATTTTAGGATGGCGAATGTTTTATAGTGTTTGTTTGCTGTCGCAGGTTAATCCTTTCGTTAGTAGATATTCTCTTGTTGGCATTGTTAGAGGAATTTCTAAAAATGCTATGTTGGTAGGAGAATATATTTTTGAATTATTTAAATAGCTTAATTTTGTTTTAGTAAACATTTATTCAGTAGATAATTTTATAGTAATAGGTACAGAAATAACTTGTGTTGTTATGTTGCAATAGTGCAATAAAATTCTACCAATCAAAACCACCCTAAAGTCTAAACGCAAACTGAACCGAATCAATAAAAATAAAAATTATTAAAAACAAAAATAAACTCACAATCGTCTATCGAAATTATTGCGTGCCTCCTGAAAGTTTCGAATAACAAAAATGCCAAAATATATCGAGTTTCGTGGGGTGTCGAATATCCGAGCGTCCGATAAATAAAATCTCTAATAAAAAAATATCGCGCTGTCGACGCTCGAGGAAATATCGACTTAAACAAATAAAGCGTCGAATTGCATTTTTCAGCGGCCGTCGAGCCCCGAAACAGACGATATAAAAATGTTTAAAATATTTCGCATCGCCGCGAGAACATTCTGCTAGCGATGGGAATTAACGCAAACGATTTCTGCGCGTCTGTTTCAGACAATTCTGCTGGTCTTTGTCTTCGCGGTGCTGGCAGCTTGTTCGGCGCAGGACTATAGTCAGCTGTTCGCTGGATTCGGACCGTACCTGAGGCAGAGCGCGGGGATGCGTGATCCGCGATCGAACAGGGGTGCGTAGACCGCCTGGATGGCTATATTGCCGGAGGCAATGAACTACTAACAATATAGAATACTTTTAACAATATAGAAGTATTGCTATAACTTCTTGACCAAGCTCTGTATGACCTACGTTTACATAACATTTTTTTTCTTCCTTTGTGCCATATTATAGTGACAAAGCTTGAACCTTAAAAATTGGGACACCCTGTATCTATCTTTCTCTCTCTCTCTCTCTCTCTCTCTCTCTCTTTGTCTCTCCCTATCTCTATCTATCTATTGATCTATCTATCTATTTATCTATTGATCTATCTATCTATTTATCTCTCTCTCTCTCTGCGCGCGGTAATCTTCGATTGCAATCCGAGAGCGCTGTCGGGAGCATTGGTCGTCCCGCCGGCAGCGTTGCACGCGAATTCGCGGTGTAATTAAGCCCGGCGTTCCCAGTGGACCGTGACGCGAGTCCGATCGAGATGATTATTATCAGAGGACCGCGAAACTGGCCTCTCGCGGGAGTTACGAGGAGTCGAGGAAACGGGATCGTTATCGACGCGATCGATCGATCGATCGGTTGCGTTCGAACGCGCCACTTTTACCGGAACAGGTATCTGGGTTACTGGAAGAAGGAAGTGTCTAAGACAGCGGGACTTAGGAAATCCTGATTGGATAGAGCTAAGTCACAGGTGAACTTGCATTGTTGAGGTTTATGGTACGGTAGAGACATTTGTAGTAGAGTGTAGTATAGTATGGTAGAGAGATATTTATAGTGGAGAACAGAAGAGATATTTATAGTAGAGTATAGTATGGTAGATGTATTTATAGTAGAGTATAGTATGGTAGATGTATTTATAGTAGAGCATAGTATGGTGGAGGTATTTATTACGAACAGGTGCGCCGGCAACGTGGTTCTTAAATTTTCGCGAAACACGCGTGTGCTAGACAATTATTTCGGTTGTTAATATTTATGGTGAAGTTGTAGAAAGTTTGTTCATATATATATATATATATATATATATATATATTTCAGTGCTTTTTAGAATGTTGCTCGATAAAAATTATGCTATCATTCCAGTAAATGGAATTTTCAGTAAAAAAGAATTTTTTCTTCTGCTTCACTCTTGTAATTATTATTGTCTATGTTATGCGCTAAACAAGAGACACAATTAGGTGAAACATCGTCCGATTAGTTAAACGTTCCTCGCGTTGATTAGCTAATCATTCTTCTTCTTTGCCAATAAAAGTAATCGAGCAATCCACTTGTTTCGCGATAGAAATTGTGCCATCTTTCCAGCAACGATCAATAGATCCTCATGACTCCTATTACAGTGAAATCATGTTTCAATCCTCGCAGATATCTCTCACAAACTCGTCCGCGTCTCATCGACTACAATTTCGCGTATTCTTTCCATCCTTCGCCGTAAATTGTAACGATCCGGACCTCGCTGGAGCACGTGTCGATCCCATAGTGCACGCTGCACACTGCATACTGCATACTGCACACTGCACACAGCGCACGTAACCAGGATACGCGAACTCTGGCGATCGAGTTGAACGCGTACGTGCCGGAATGGGTGCCAAGTTCAAACTCACCTACGGTAAATATCGCCGGGAAAGCGGACGCTGACAAAACGGCGGAGAGCCGCGCTGGAACTGGTCGATCCCCCCGTGATTGCGTAACACGCGCGCCAACCGTGCGAACTTTTTCGCGCGAAGCCACGGCGATCCCGCGCCCTCCAGCATCCGAACCACGCACGGTTTTCACACGCGCGTACGCCGAAAAAAGAAACGCCTCGTTTTCCGCCGCGAGATTCGCGCTCGTTGCGTCGTCGCTCGAGGAAATAGTCCATTATAGTGCTATAATTATTACAACAATCTACGCAGTCACGAGGTGTTTCGGGCGCGCTTTCACTGGTTTTCGTTCCTGTTTGCATTTTTTTGATCGGCGCTTATCGATGCAGGAAATTTCGCGAAAACGAAAGTACGGGCTCGATTCCCGGGAATCTGGGGCGAATATTTCTGATGTAGATCGAAAGTTACGTTTAATACCAACTGGTCGTACTGTTTCAAATAGAGCAAAATTTCAGATCTAGTTTCCGAAGATTTAATCGTTGGGAGGGTTTATTGGGTTAATTGGGGAAAGGAAATTGGAGCAGTAGAATATTTTGCGTAACGGCGATGAAATTAATAATTAATTCGAGGTACTTGCCAATAAGATATCGAGACCTAATAAAAAAAACAATATTCTAAAATGTTCAAATTACATTCTCAAATTTTTGTATCTCAACAACACCACTAATTTTCCAAACATAATAATTCCAAAACCAAACCGAGTCCAAGTGAGAAAATATAACATACACATTCCATATAAAAAGTATTTACAGAAAAAGAGTTAAGGAACAAATTCCGAGATTCAATTGCTAGCTGGTACGTTAAGAGCTCCTTAGATCGACTATGGAATTGAAATTAGAGCAGCAAGACTTTCCGCGTGGGTTATAGTTCGCGCGACGCGGAAAGGTCAGACCGGCTTCCCTTAATCGCTCGGATCGATCGATGCAGGTGGTATTTCGCAAGAGATCCGTAAACAGCGCGCCGACGTTGGTGGCGGTCCGCAGCTTCCTACGTGTTGCTCGCGCCATTAGCATTCATTATCCGTAATCTCGATGATTGTACGCGCGTCGATTAATAACCACCGCGGATCGCTTCCCGGCTGGAAAGGATTTCCACCGGCTTTCCTTGAGAAGACTTTCCCCGCCGACGAGCCGATAAATAACGCCGCAAGATCGCACGACGGACGTGCAAACCTGCGAGAAACTTGCGCGGATCGAAACTGGCGAAGATGGAAATTCTGAGAGATTGGAAGTGTGGATGATCGAAAATTGGAAGATTGAAATTCTGGGAGATGGAAATTCTGAAAGATTGAAATTCTGGGAAATTGAAATTCTGAAAGATTGAAATTCTGGAAAATTGAAATTCTGATAGATTGAAATTCTGGAAAATTGAAATTCGAGAAAATTGAAATTCAGGAAAATTGAAATTCAGGAAAATTTAAATTCGGGAAAATTTAAATTCGGGAAAATTTAAATTCTGGAAGATTGAAATTCTGAAAGATTAAAATTCTGGAAAATTGCAATTCAGGAAAATTGAAATTCTGGAAAATTGCAATTCAGGAAAATTGAAATTCTGGTAAATTGCAATTCAGGAAAATTAAAATTCTGGTAAATTGCAATTCAGGAAAATTAAAATTCTGGAAGATGGAATCTCTGGAATATAGAAGCTTTTGTAGATGAAAACTTTCATGCATCAATACTCTCGAAAATCGAAGCTTTTGTAGATCAAAGCTTTCGTAGCTCGAAACTCTCGTAGATCGAAACTCTGGAAGTTCGAAACTCTAGAAGATCGAAACTCTGGAAGATCGAACTTCTGTAAGATCAAAAGACACCGCAGATCCCTAACTTCGCGAAACTCTCGAATCCGACGACAGCAATAAATATCAACTAATTTCTCCGGTCCCTTGTCTCCAAACAATCGTTTTGCAGTTGGCGCTCCTCGATCGTGATCGAGCAAGTCTCTAATATTTGCTAAAGACACGTGGAACCATCGTGGGGGTTCTAGAATCTTTCCTCGATCTCGATCAACTCGACCTCTTACATCTACACATATTATTATTATTCTTTATTAACGAACTAGTAAGGCCATTTTGTGTTACATACAGTCAGTCCCATAAGCATTCGTACCCTCATTGCTCACAAGAGAAATCTGTTGAAATCAAGGGACGCATGTAAAATTTTGCAATAAACTTTTTATTATGTTATTTAATATTTTTGGATGTGACTGAAGAGGAAAAGTTTGGAGAAATATAAAGTTTATTGCAAAATCTTACATGCGTCCCTTGATTTCAATAAATTTTTCGTATAAGCAACGAGGTTACGAATACTTATGGGACTGACTGTAGAGGTAATATGAAGGGTCTCGTTTCTCATAAATAAATAATAGACAATAAATCAATTTCGCGAGCGATCCGCTCGAGTCGTTGTTTCGCTCGCGCGGTTTCGATAAGGATCGAGGGTCCCGCGATCTAGGCGGGCTGCTCAGATCTAGGCAGAACGCGCGCGTGACTCTTCGCCGCGGTGGAAACACAGTGGCCCGGATCGCGCTCGCAATTATCGTTTGACAGCTCGTCCGGATCGGGTTCGGGAATTTTTCCGAATAGTTGCGAAATTCCGGCGCCAATTAGAATTCCAGCAAGCGGAGAGATTGGAATCCGAGTGGAAACGAAAACCCCTTGGATTACGCAGCCGCGCCTAATGGAGTGGCTGATGGGCGACGTTTAATGCTCCGCGGGATGACTGATGTGTCTTGAGCGGCGTTGCGCGAACCGTTCCATTAATCTTTTTCGCCGGGCGGACGTCGGGAAATTGGGAAATATTTAATAAAGGGGTCGGCCGCTGGAAAACTCGCTCGGCGGCGATCGATCGTGCTGTCTCGCGAATTCAGCGCGTGCGAATTCAGCGCTTGCGAATTCAACGCTTGCGAGTTCAGAGCTCGAGAATTCAGCGTTCGCAAATTTAGCAGTCACGATTTTAGAACTCGCGAATTCAACGCCGGCGAATTCAGTGCTCCAGAGTTCAACGTTCGCTAATTCAGTGCTCGAGAATTCAACGTTCGCGAATTCAGCACTCGTGAATTCTGCACTCGTGAATTCAGCACTCGTGAATTCAGCATTCGCAAATTCAGCACTCGCAAATTCAGCACTCGCGAATTCAGTACTTGCGAATTCTACGTTCGCGAATTCTGTATTCGCGAATTCACCGCTTATAAATTCAGCACTCGTGAATTCAGCACTCGTGAATTCAGCACTCGCGAATTCAGCACTCGTGAATTCAACAATCGCGAATTCACCGCTCATAAATTCTGCATTCGCAAATTTAGCCCACGCGAATTCAGCGCTCGCGAATTAACTAATAACTAATAATATCTTTGTCAAACAGCAACAAATCGTTGTAAAATAAACGAAAATATAAAAACACCACGAACTTATTCCCCAACTCAATATTATAGTGGAAGGGGTTAACTGCTCGGGCTGTTTCCATTGTGATACGTAAATGAGTCTGCATAGAAAGAGAAAGAAAAAGAGAGAGAGAGAGAGAGAGAGAGGGACTATAGAAAGCCGCGGCGCAAACGGCGCACAATGCGCAGTTTCGCAAAGATTAATCTAATGAAGCGAAACTTCTTGTTGCACTTCTTTGACCAACGCGAAATTACTTGTTGGCCAATGGGCACGCGTTTCTGTTGCAACATATATATTGCAGCGCGAAATATCACGTAAACATTCGTTTATTTGTACAGCGCCGAGTTGCGAGGTGACGCGAATGGTCGCAAGAAGTTGCTTTATTGATTTATTCCTGATGTGCTGTTCGTTTAATGGGTATATTATATTTGGCGGACTGTTTTATCGCTTTTTTACGGTCGCTGAGGTGATCGTGGGTAATTAAGCTTATTATGAGTCAGTTTCAATTTTGCAGTCAGGAATTATTTTTAGATATCTGACTCAACGTCATTTTTAATTGCAGAAAATGTTATGAGATGAAAGAAAAAGAATTTTTTTAATATGTTGGTAATTTATTTATTGTAGTAGGTAGTAAATGACCAGTAAATTTGTTACTCTTTTCGCAGTACTACTTTTTCTCTATTTCAATGGCAAATTCATTTGGTTAGCATTAACTTATAAGTAGAAGTATGCAATTAACGTTGAGATGTTTTTCTCTAATTTTGTAGAAAAATAATAAATATCTCTAAAAACGGACTTAGGATCGCAAGGAGCTAAAAATCGCTCGAATCAACCCTTTGAATTGGCTAATATTAGGAAAATAGATACTAATATTAGGTAGATTAGGAAAATAGCAGACCAGGCAAAACTTCCCATAGAACTCGGAATCGAACGATTCAAGCGATTTCAGAGGCGATGAAATTTTTTAACAGAGATTGCTGGTGTCCGCAGGTCCAGTGCTGTTCCCGCCTGGCCCGCCGCCGAACAGCGCCGACACGAGCGGAGTGGTAGCGGGCGCGAGCGGATTCGGATTCGTGCCACCCAACCAAGGTAAATAGGCGGAATCGGATACCGGGAGAGCCAGAGAGCGGGGAGGCGAAAAAAAAAACGATCACGCTTGTTACCATAACCGGGGGCGAGGCGAGCGAAACGCGGGGCACACGCACGGCGAGGGCGCCGCGGACAAGTCCACGGTGTTTCTGCTGCCGACACGAAACCACCAAAGGCTCGCCGAGCCGAGGAGTAACTCTGGGGAGGGAGTGTACATGGGGGAATGGAGACTAACCCCGAGCACCATGTCGCGACACCATGTGCGCAATTCCTATAGTTAACCCTGTGCACCTAACTTGTGAATAAAACGCTATTTATTTGTTGTCACTCGCGTCAGAGATCACCTGACCGACGTCCTTGTTACCAACCCTTTATCCCGTCCTTACACCCCCATGGACCGTCAGAGGTTTTCATTCGTTTCACAGCTCTGCGGAATAATAATTCATTTACATTGCGGATAAATTCATTTACCATGGATAAGATACTTTATTTCGTTCATTTTACTTTAATTAAATTATTCGGAATTATTGTAATTAATTGGTCAAGAATATTTAGGAGATTCTAGATCGAGTGATATCATTTCTGTAAATTTTTTATTGTGATATACTGAATATTTAGGTTTGTTCAAGGAATATTAGAATAATATTGATTTCGAGCTTAGTTTATTGATATTGATAATAGTATTGATTATATTATAATATTATTTATATTAATAATATTAATTCAGGTCTTAATTGATCGATTTCCAAGATGTCAGCAAATTTAAATTTTTCTCAACGTCGATCAAAAAATCATTTTCCACCCTCCACTATTAAAATAACATCAATCCAAATCTCAATCGTTACAGTCGTCAATCAACAACTAAGACGTTTGCAAACTTAAATTCTTGTTCACACGATCAAAGAACTATTCTGCTTCCCTCACAGACTATTAAAATAATATCAATCCAAATCTGAATAAAATACAATCCTCACTCAATAACCACTCCATTACTTACAAATCGAGAAAACAACGACCGCGTTATTAAAACAAATCCTATTAAAACAATCTGGCATATTATGAAATCATACACAATAGTGTCAAATATATAACACGGTATAAAACTAGTATTAACCCTTTGCACTCGAGTGATGACTCTGAGAAACGATTCAAAATTGTTGTACGACGTTTTTAAAATATTTTCACATTATCAAATTTTATTTATTTAAAAAAAAAACTATTCAAAGTGTAACCATTATACATACTCAATTTTCTATACATAAATCACACCAATTATTTATAGAAAATACTGATAAGGTTATGAGCCCAAATCAAATCTAATTTAAAGGTTATCTGATCAAAGGGTTAATCGGCTCGAGAATCTCAGTTCTAAAATTCGGCAAAGCGAAAGGCGCATTTCCAGCCTAATCGGCAGTAATTAGTCACGATATTAAACCTCGCTTCTAATAATTGTTCCCGATCCTATTCTCCCTGCCATCGAACAATGTTCCCGTAGTTCTAAGATTCAGCGATCCACGAGCGATCGAGCACGACGTCCGGGATCCGAGCGGAGGCCGTGCACGAACCTTGGATCGTTTCCACGAACGGCGAGAGCCGTCCGGCACCGCTGATCGTGAACCCGCCGAGGTCGGCATGCCTCTCCTCCTCTTCTTCTTCTTCCTCTTTCACCGGCAAACAAACAAATGCCGTCGCCGTCTACGCCGCAACGCGGAAGAACGTCGCGGCGTATGCAAATCGAGATTCATGGTTCGCGGTGTCGCTTGAACGTGTCCTTCCTCCATGTTTAGTTTCCCAGAGACACGCGAGCCGCGAACGGATCCGGACTTTCACGCTGACTTGTCGCCGAACTCACGATTTTCCGCGTTACAGGTGACTCTTAACCCTTTGCACTCTCGGCTGTTGTGGATCTTATCTACCAGCACTAATGAGCCTTTATTATAGACAAGATTTTATGATAATTTATTTTTTATATGGATACAATACAGACGATATAACAGACGATGGAACAAAGTAAGATATTAATAATAATATTCGATTTATACGAATTTTTAGAGATCGAGGAATATTTGCAAATCAATAGTTTTATTATAATATAATTTTGTGCAGTATCTCAGTATCTCCCAGGCTAATTATTGCATGTTTTACAATATAATTTTACAATATTTTGCAATATATATATTCTGATTTGTTAACTTCAGAGAAAAGTGCATTTCTCAAAAAGTTGCGCTATAATAAATTAATTCCCTATACTAGCTAATAAACTTTAATTTTTAGTGATATACTATAATAGAATCACGATGCCCCCTGAGAGGGGACAACAGAGTGCAAAGGGTTAAAATTCCGTGTCCCCGAACCTGAGAAATCTCGTTGAGACTACATGATTTATAAAACAAATTGAAACATTTAAATAAAAATTCTCGCTGCTGTCTTTCTTTTCCTAGTATCGGTAAACTAAATTTTCATGTAATGTTAATTTAAATTTTCACTTAATATCAATGTAAATTTTCATTTAAATGCCCATTTAAACACATCGACTCTCGCTTTGACCACAACAATTTTCTTAAGATTGAAAATGAATTCTCGAGCTAATTTACCATATTTCGATTAACTTTATTGAGGCCAGTAACATTATATGTTATAGTCTCGTACAATTTAATTACGAGTTGATTGATCTGATGCAACGTGATTTCTCAATTCGATTAAACACATCGCTTCGGTTTTACGAGATTGTTACGTCGTTGACGAGTCAGCGACGGTGTTAATGGAGCCCCGAGACCATAACGAGACCGTTCGACGTTTATTCACGCTGCTGTAAACCAGCCGAGAGAACCCCGCGTTCGCATTAACATCCGCAGTCTACTTGTCGCACTAATTCATTTGTTCGCATCTGTGCTAATTCGTTCGGAGCTAGCTGCTGTACAAAGAGCGCCCGCTAACACGTGCTGTAAATAAAACGTAAATATGAGTAATGTTGTAACGTTGTATATATGAGTAATGTTGTAACGTTGTATATATGAGTAATGTTGTAACGTTGTATATATGAGTAACATTGTCACGTTGTAAATATGAGTAATATTATAAGGTTGTAAATAGTGTACAGGAGGATATCACAGAATGTGACGCAGAAAAGGTAAGTTGTTTTATGTGTTAACATCCGGAGCGAGGACGATATAAAAATAACAAAGATCTAATAAAGATGGTTTATTATATGCCTTATAGGTGCCTAGAAATTTTGGTTTCTCGAAAGAAATTTTCGCTCGTAGCAGCGAGTAATTCTAACGAATCGAGCGATCGTGATACTAACATTTTATGAATGGAGTTGAATGAATCGTGACGTAAGCCGAACCGCAATTCGATAGTACAAACTTGTGGTATTGTGTGTCGGTTTTTACGCATAGACGACGAAAGTATTAGGAAGAACATAGCTGTTGAAGGGAGACTGGAGAGGACTTCCGGTTTCACAACCGCATGGTGTCGTTTTACCATGGTTTCGTCTAGGTGGCTGACGCGACCTGATACAGTTACTTCATTCACTGCTTCGTTGACTCGAAGCTTGGACAGTTTGTCAGGAAATCGACTGGTTATATGTTTATGGCTTCTGGTATTGTGTTATATTACCTTCTAGTATTATATTATACAGTTTTTAGTTGACGTAACTTTTGCTATTACTTCTAAATCATTTTTGATGCAGGGTGTCAGCTCTATGACCTATGTTTGCATAACATTTTTTTCGTACTTTGTACCATAGGATACACTGACAAAGTTTGAACCTTAAAAACTGGGACACCCTGTATAAATTCTGTTACTTATACCGGTCATCGCATAGACGCCGAATATATCAGGCGCTCGTCCATATTGTTCATCACATGGACACCGGATATATCCAGCACTCGTACCGAAAGGGTTAAACGCATTATTCGGTCACCAGAGACTTCCACCACACAAAAAGAGAATATCCTCCAAATTCCTGTTGCACTGTAAACCGTCTAGACGAACGAATCGTCCGCGGACCAGTTCTAAAAACTCGACGAGCCTTTAGAGAGGGACGAGACGAAGTCAATGGAGACAGAGACAGAGACGATATACCGGTTTCCACGGGGAAGAGACAGCCTTGGTATTCGCTCGGTTCCGATGAAACCGCTTTTGCGCCGGGTCAGTGAAAGTGTTTTCGCCGGCCTCGTGACTTAAACCCGTTTGCGCGCGCGTAACCTTACGCGAGACCGCGAGCGCCTGGCGTAACAGGTGTTACGAGGTTAGCCGGGTCGTTGACAAGGTCCCTCCCTCCTCCCCCCCCCTTTCGGCACCCGAAAATGACCGCCGGAACGGATCAACGGCCTCGGAACTGTCACGGTCAAGTTCGACTTTCAGCGGTTTCGAGCGCGGTCGCCCGAAAACGAGCCCGGCCGCGTCCTTCGGCTTCCGTTCGCCCGCAAACGGCGGCCATCTTGGGTACCGCGACCGGAACAACCGAAACTGTCTTCTCTAAATTTATTCCTTGATTTTAGGAAGTAGATAATATTTATATCTTTGATATTTAAAGGTTAAAGAAAATTACAATTTTGAGCTGTTTGGATGGTCGCCATTATTCTGTAATTAAGGTCGTCATGTTGAAAAGATGGAGAATTGAAATATTGATCTAAAATATGCGACAATGTTATTCGTTTATTTTAATAGATATTTCTGTTTTAAAAATCATAGTAACGTCTATAATTTATTTAAGTAGAATTTCAAAGGCTAATTTAACACTCGAGCAGCACTGAATGCGTTAAGTCACTATTTCACTGTATTAGCTCAACAAAGTCATTATTTCGCTGTATAGCTCAACAAAGTAAAATCGAACACACGATATAAAAATTGTTGAACCACCAGTAAACTTTACCAATAGCATTTGCAATGAAGAAATTAATTAAAAAAATTCCCCTTTCAAATCAAAAACCCCTGTGCATATAAATATATTTATATCCATATATACCCCCATATATTATATCTAAGAACGATGGTAGCAAAAATTCCTGAAAAGTTAATTGTCAAATTAAAAACTGATTAGCAGAAGGGTGAAAGACAATGACGTACAGCGTGGCCGCGGATCGGCGATACCGCATTCCGGGTAGCCGAGGCGACAGGTCCGTTCGCGCGTAATAGTTCATAGAGGCGAATCGGATTTGCATTCTTTCTCCATCGAGCGTGGGCTACGGCGGCCATAAACTCGGCTTTACGACCGGCCTAACGAGTTCGTCCGAGAGAGTCCCCGGTAATTTGAGGATTTATAATCGCGGCGGCCGTGCATGATTGCGCGTCATTAGGCCGGCAGCACCGGCCCCCCTTTTATCGCTAGCCGGGCAGCAGCACCAGCAGCACCGTTAACGAATTACCGGGAGCCGAACGCCGCGCGCGGCCCGCTTTTCCGTTCCCGCGTTGCGCGGGCCGTCGCGCGAAAGGACCCGCAGGCCCGCCGCGTCGTTTAAAATAATCGTAACGGACGGTTATTTAATCCGCCATGAATTTTTAAGAGGCGCGCCGCCGCATAATTCCACCGGAGAGCCCCTTCTCTTCCTCTTTCGACGTCACCCCTTCCTCTTTCTTCCTGCTCCGTCACCCCCCTTCCCCTGTTTTCGGCCGTGCTCAGATAATCCGAGGGGAAAACGGTTCCGATACGCCGCGGAACGAGCGGGGGCCGGGCCGGAGTCATTAGCGTGCACCGTGATTACAAGTAATAACAGCGAATCGAATTACGGAATCGGCTGCTTCGAGCTAATCGCTCGTTCCTCGATCCGCTCGAATCGACGACGACGCGCTTCTGGCTTGCTCGCTCGCTCGCTCGCTCACAAGCCGGCACCGAATTTCTCGGCTATACGTAAGCGGCACGATACACGCGGCGCGCCGGCATAGTTGACGTTTCCGTTTCCTATTAGGTGCATTAACGCGCGGGAGAAATGTAGCGTGACGCAATCGACGGAACTATGAATTTTTGAGCGAGCGATCGCACGCGGTTTGCGCTCTTGGAACTTTTGTCTGTGGTTTCGTTTTTCTACGGGCGAATGAACTGTAGACGTGGACGTCGGTGAATACTTTCGCGAAAAATGGAATTTGTAAGTTGCGAAGCGGATGGAGTTATCGCGAAATCTGTGCGGACCGTAAAGGGTTAAAGTTGAGGAAATTGAAATTCTTAAACAGATCCAATGAAAAATGTCTTCGTCGCGAATCATCAATTAATTGATGAGTACTATAATTGTTAAGTACTATATAAATAAAATAAAACTATTGCAATTGTTAGAATAATTGGACAGCAATTAAATATTAAATTAAACAAACGACGCTCTTCCATTCTGCAAAATTATATTTCCTATTCATTTGCAGCAGTATTAATAAACAAATAAGAAAAATCAGACAATATTACTTGCTAATATATTAATTGACAATGTTACCGTAAAACAGCTGAGATTATGTTAGATAAACGATCCTAATTAGCAAAGCGAAGATATATTCCATCTTGTTACATTCTGTAGACATAGGTTACCTACGGACGCGTAAAATACACAACGCGCACAGTACGCTGCGTGCTTCATTTATGCGAACACGACGGATGAGAAGCAGTTCATACAACTTGGTAGAGCGTGTAACTAGATAGACCGCATAATTAGGTAGACCATATAATAGCAGTCGACTGTCTGTCCCTGCCACTTGCAACATTGCGCTCAAATAACTGGAGTTCGCGCACAGTTAAGTGGATTCAATCATACGTCTTGTTTAGCCCACGGATTACAGCAATGCCTGCCGAGTCCATCGTAATAATTGACTTTCGTCTAATTGGAGCGACGTTCCGGTGGTACTGGTTGAGATAGTAGGAAGCTCGGCTAGGATTCGCGGAACTTACGGCGTTCACGAAAATTTTGATATTGTGGACAGCGTTTAGATAAATGGAGATACGAAAAAGTGGAATTTAAGAAAATGGAATCCAGATAAATAGAGTTCAGGTAAATAGAGTTCACGTAAGTGGAATTCAGTTCTATGGATATTAGGTAAATGGCGATTCAATAAATGGAATTCTAGAAAATGGAATTCAAATAAATGGAGTTCAGAAAAATAGAGTTCTAAAAAATGGAATTCAATTAAATAGAGTTCTGAAAAATGGAATTCAGCTAAATAGAGTTCTGAAAATGGAATTCGGCTAAATAGAGTTCTGAAAAATAGAATTCAGTTAAATAGAGTGCACAGAAATGGAATTCACTTAACTAAACTTCATTTGCGGCAGTCTCAGCTCCATAGAAAATCAGAGCGACAGAAAACCAAGAAGAAAACTGGAGATTTAGGGAAACGAGATTCGGTATAAAACGGGATGAAAATTCAGGGTATAGCAGGGAGGGGGTAGTAATGTTCCGACAGGTTGGCAAAGGGTCGAAATTTCCAAGGCAGCCCTTCGGCCGGTAATGGAGCCCGGACGGCTCGCCCCCTTTTCGGCCTCTGGTTAACTTTATTGTCAGAATCGCGTGGGCGCTTGTAGTCCAGCGGCCAGAAAACCGAGCACTTACCAATCAAAGGGAGAAGACAGTGTTCGAGAGAGGGAGAGAGAGGAAGAGAGCGGCGACGGCGACGGTGGCTCGTCGAGGCGAGGTGACGAGGGTCCTCTAATTAACAGCTTTGAAGTGGTACCGGGCCCGAGTTCTCATTACCGGGCGGTCAGGTGTACCGGCGATTACCAGCAGAAACGGGACTTTGCCAGTTAGCCGAGCAATCGTAGATGAAAATCACACGGGATTTGCCGGCCTCTCTCCACTCTCTCCAATCTCTCTCTCTCTCTTCTTCCTCTCCAATATCTCACTCTCTCTCTCTCTCTCTCCCTTTCCACTCTCCAATATCTCTCTCTTCGCCTCTCTCCCTTTCTTTCTCCTCCGGCAGCGGCAACCCTCGCGGAAGGGTGGATATCGAATGGCTGTGTCGGGGTGATGGAGCCTCTCGGGTAGCGAAAGGGGGCCCCGGGAAATGAGAGAACTTTTGTTTGGGGATGCGTTCGGTTTGTTTGGGAGCACCGGCTTTTCGTTTTGGCGAGCTCTCTCGAATTGTTGCGGGAATGGGGGATCGCGGGCAAACCGGGATGGAGAGAGAGAGAGTAGCACGCCGGCCCGCGTCATTTTAGGGTTAAAAGCTGCGTTTTATACTGCTGCACTTTATTTTATCCCCCCGCGTTTTATTCGGGGGCTTACCGTTGCGGTACGACCGTTCGCTTGGAACGCGTTTTCATTTCGTTCGATCTTATTTCATTTTTATGTATATATTATATATTATATATTGTATATACATTACAGATAGAATATATAAATACATATAAATACAATATATATAAATATATTGTATATATATATATAGATATAATATAACATAACATGTATAATGTATGTAATATATATAATATATACTTTAAATATAATATGTAATGTATATATAAGAATGAAATAAGATTGAGCGAAATGACATTTGTTATATTATAGGTATGATATAATATATTCTCTATATTATATTCTACTTCGAAGGAACTGTTATTTTCATCACTGTTATTATTTAATTGCAAAATAATTGTTCACTACTTTTTTAATTTACGATCATTAAAACCATCACTCGCTATATCAAATTACGTATTATATTATTATCGTATTACTTGCGGCAAAGGTTACACTATCTCTCATTAAAAATTAGAATAGTCTTATTGCTTACAAAATAAAATTGTTATAGAATAATAATTGCTGCTGTATTAAATAATAGAAAACAGCTGGGTTTAGTGAGAAACCTGCTGGCAACGTTTCTACTGCGGTACATAAATGAAAAAGCAAATCGAGATGCGATATAGAAAGTCGCTGAGCGCAGAATGCACAGAACAGTATAGTATGCACTGTGCTGTACAGTATACACAGAATGGAACAGAATGCACAGTTTCGCAAAGGCTAACCCAATGAAGTGAAACATCTCGTTGCACTTCTTGAACACTAAAAACTCATTTCTCATGCTACTTAATTCTATCCACCGAACGAATTTTTATTTAGCTTCATTCCTAACATGATCACATTTTATATTCGATGCACTACTATTTTATATTCGATGCACTGCTATTTCTCTCCGCCAGATAAACGCATTCTTATTTTCTCCGATTTCCATCATCGAATCTTTCTTCTCTGTTTCAGCATTTTACAGGTTCTACTACTATTAACCGGTAGCCTGAGGGAGTGGACAAACGTCAGCCTGAAATCCTCGAACGCGACGTCCACTACAACACCGACCGGAAATGGATACGGTCCCAAAGATTCCGCAAAGAGTCTCCGCTAAACTGCAACACGCAACTCGGTGCTGCATACGAAGATATGGACCCAGCAAGAATTCTATACGTTTTTGTTTAGCGCGAGACGAGTGCCGACAACGCGATGAGGACACTCTCGGCAGTATTTATGTAGAACAGAGCAAATTTAATAGATTTCTAATGTTAGTATTATTAATACGGGATAGCGATAGAATGTGAGCGTGATTGGACGAGACTAGGGTAAAATCAATGGAACTGACGAAAGATCATCGATCGACGAACGAGAGACTCGGATTTGCGCCGGCAAATCCGATTCATCTTGCGACGCGTTTCGATCGTTGCGCATTATCAATTGTTCCGGTTGACTGCGGATCTGTGTGCATTTGTTTAGAATTTTATGAAGAAGTCGGTAGAGAATTTGCATAGAGAATTGGAGAGAGAATTGCATAGAGAATTTTATACAAAATTGGGTAGAGAATTGCATAGAGAATTTCATAAAGAATTGAATATAGAATTGTATAAAGGATTGGATAAAGAATTGTATAGAGAATTGCATAGAGAATTGAATAAAGAATTTCATGGAGAATTGCATGGAAAATTTGATAGAGAATTGAATAAAGAATTATACAGAGAATTGCATAGGGAATTGCATATAAGAAATTGCACAGAGATGCACAGTCAAATTACCAGTGTCAGAAGCTCGATGTCGATGTGTTCGGTATTACTGCCAGTTCATTGTTGTTTAACAATATATCTCAGTGGCGGAAGTCGTTTGTAACACGCATTAACGTTATCGAATCGATCGATTCTTGTTCGTCCTACGATTAAACGGCGCCGCATTGTGCAATCTTGCGCGTTTATAGATCCATTCGAAGAGGTCGAGAGAAACTGAGATTCCGTTCAACCGAGAATCACTGTTCTATTAAGCCGAGCATTCCGCGATTCAACACAGCAGAAACGCAAAATGATCTATAGTTGGGTAGCCATGTGTACCACCGATGGTAAATGCTTGCATATTTATTTAATGGGCTAAAAAATAGTTTATAACAAATCTAGATCGAAAGAATTAATTTCCACCTTCAAGAATGGATCGTAATGAATTTGTTTTATCATTATATACAATTATTATTGATTACAGATAATATAGCAAGTTTTAGTGAAATAGCGAATGACTAGAGTGAAGAATCGAGGAAAAATAGCTCGGCGTAGAACGCGTTAAAGATTGCGGAAAAAGCCACGACCGATGTTTTATTTGCGATTTGGTTCGACAACGATCATGCTCCGTCGTTATCGATCACCGTGCTAAAGGATCTATACGAAATCGACTGCGCGTACGCGTGGCCGATCCGTCGATTCCGATCGCGACGAAAGGAACGATATCTTCGAAGGCTCGCCGCCACGTTTCCGTAACACGATCGCGATTTCCCAAGCGCGAGCCGTCTTTCACGCGTGCCTGACCACACGGGCTGTCCTGCCGTATCTCGGATCGATCGCGATCATGCGTCGCTGCTCCCAGCCGTCGGTGCACTTGAAAATCATCGGACTGACGGCATCCAGAACAGCGTGCGCGAGATTTTCGCGAAACGCCGCGCCCGCCGCGATCGCGAGCCGATCGCGAACCGATCTTTGATTAGCGCGTAGCGTTATACGTACTTGACCATAATTGTACATAACACTGGTGCAATAAAATCATTGTTGTTAAAAAAACGACTTTCATTGATTGCTGGTGATTCAGCCGTCTGTTGTTTAACCTTCACGATTTTTTTATTAATGTTATAATTATTAAGTTGGGACCTTTTAACGAGTATTGTTTATGCGATTAATTAACGTGATTTCTAGATTGCAGATTTTTCGGCAAAATAAAAATTAAATGCGTTGATTATAAATAGAAATTTATTCTTCCCAAAATAAACTTTAATATGTTGCAAATGATCTGATGAGTTTTTTATATTTTTCTAGAACTCAGTCGATTGCATTTTACACAAATGCACAGTATGCAGTTGCCTTTGTTTTTGCTGGTAAGACTCGAGTAAACCGTGAAAGGAAGAGCGATATTCGATAATTTATTTATAACATAAAACATCGACGAAACTCTTAATCACTTTCTATATATATTCTTTAATACTTCAAGATACTTAGGATTTTTTGCCGTCGCATTTTATCAACGTTTACTGTAATTATAGATTTTGTTTTCTATTGACCTCATGGTAGGCGTTGTTGATCGACGTGCAATCTAGCACGTTTCTCCTTCGATCAAGAACAAAAACTGAAACATAATTTTCTTCATAGCAATAACAGCGTGGTGTTAATCTATATCCTACTTAAAAAGATGCGAGAGAGTGAAAAAGGAGGATCCACGCTTCCGGCAGACTTTATCCTTCGATCTAGAACAAAAACTGAAACGTTTTTGGTAGTAGCAACACGTCTGGTATTAACCCTTTAAAGTTGACTAGCGACTTTGAGGTGCCACTAAAATAAATCCGGCAATCAGCGTTACCTAATGCACGAAGAATCGAATTCCACGGCGAATCGACAAAGAAATCATCGGCTCACAAGGAAAGAAAGGAAGAAAAGGCGATCACGAGTGCGACGAAAACACGATTTCGATTATACTCGACTGTTACGATAACACTCGACTATAGATCTTGTGGATCGATGGATCGGCTCTTCGTCCGACCGCTCGCGAAAGTCGTCTCTCTACGGCGGTTTCACCGCGAAAGAAATTCGCGAGCCATCTGGCTCGATTAGACGATCGCCGGCGAGCGTCGACTGCACCGTCCTCGTTAGCGTAATCGCTCGGACTATCATTTCGCGATGGATCAATCGCAGGAAATTGATTTCAAAACCGCGACGCGATTCCGTCGCTGTCGCGCACTGGTGAACCGATTCCGTCGCTGTCGCGCACTGGTGAACCGATTCCGGCTCGTCGCCGGAAGCGCGCCGATCCACGATCCTCTGTTAAATCGGTATCGATCGCAACGATCCTCTGTTAAATCGGTATCGATCGCAACGATCCTCTGTTAAATCGGCAACGATCGCAACGATCCCCTAGATCCTCTGTTAAATCGCTATCGATCGCAACGATCCTATGTTAAATCGGCAACGATCGCAACGATCCTCTAGATCCTCTGTTAAATCGCTATCGATCCCGACGATCCTCTCGATCCACTATTAAACGATCCGCGATCGCAACCGGCGCTCGTATTCCGCGTCCAGATCGCGCGATGATAGGCCGTCGCATTAATTGGCAACGATTTCTTCCGATTATTGATCGCATTTTTATGCTAATCGCGAATTATTAGCAACACCGTCACGCGAGCCCGCGTTACAGAACAGATGCTTTCATTTTTTTTGTTCGCTCGCCGTTTCGACCCGTTTCCATGAAACGCTTTGTTCGCGACGGTGCCCGAGTGTAAATCGAGTCAGCAAGTTTCTTGCGAGATCGTCGTTGATCGGTATCGTACTAGCGCGCGCGCTGCGAGGAATCTTTTCTTCCGAGCAAGTAGACCGTGCACGCGGTTATCGCACGGATCCAGGAAATATTTTTGAGAGCGCTTCATTTTTTTTATTTAATCCGTTCCGATGAATTCCCCGCGAAGACGGACCTTTCATTTGAGCCTCTGGCGTTTTGGTTAACCCTTTCAGCGCCGAGCGAAAGGAGTCCACCTTAGTAAAGAATACCGGGGGAAAGAAGCGACGAATTTGCAGAGGTTCGCGAAAATGCTCGGAAAAACCAAAGTAGAAGTGATATTTACAAAAATTAAAAAGCAGCATATTGCGAAATAAATGGAGAATAAAACGATGCCAATTGTGTTTCAATATTTGTTGAAAATCATAAGAATAACGTGAATACAAGACATCATGAAAATCGTATAAAATCGTACAACACTCGAAAAGTGATTTCTCTTTTCCAAACTGTAATTGCACATAAAAAAATCACCGTTTGGTCATAGCTATTATATATCATGTAGTATAGTGTATACGCATTGTATTTTGCAATCATTTGCAATGAAATAGCCGGTGTCAGAGAAACTATCCCGTGTCCCGTTTCTACCTCATCACTCTAACATACACAGACACTCGGCACTAATTGACATAAGATATAACAAAAAGTTAAATCTAATAAACAATTTTTCCCTGGTGTTGCATCGAATTTGAAACATTTTAACATTTTATAAAGTTATATTGAAACACAGATCTCTTGCGATGAGTATATTACGGTTCCAACGGAGGCGCAATGATACATCGTCGTTCGATGCTAAAAGGATTAAAGGCTGATACGTCGCCGCGCAATATCTCGTTACGTCATTAGTGTCTGTATGTAATTAGTACACGGCGTAAACACGCCGGTTTGCATACGTAGTGCACGCGCGTCGACTAGAGAAAGTCTAATGCCGATTCTTAACGATCCGTCGAGGTTTTTCGACGATTTCGTCCAAGCAGGAGATTTGATGGATTATTGGCCGCTGGAGGATTCGAGCGGACATCGGAGAGCGTGTCCGGAAAGACGGCGCGACGTTCGGTCCGATGGGAAATGGAATCGCCGTGGTTGAACGGGTCCTTCGGCTGACTCAACGTCGCTAATCCGCTCGGTAAATGATTAACGAGGCGTCCATTAGATCATTAAGATCTGCGGGATCCACTTTGTCCCGCACGGAACGCCACCGGCTTCAATTATGAATGCCTTTCTTTCCAAGGGGGGACGCTCTAAGGTCGCTTTGTCTGACCGCTGCCGGCTGTATCTACTTGCGATCTCGAACCGCTTCTGACAGCGCTCTCTAATTCATAGACCGTCGCCCCTTCCGGAACGAAAGAAATCAGACCGACGCCGCTGCGGTCAATCCTCCGAAGTGGATACATTTTTCTTAACAATTTTTAACTCGGATTTATCGTGGAACTTAAAGCAATTAAATGGGATCTTGTGATATTTCTGTTTTAAATTCTTTGACTGGCGCGATGAGAGTTACTATAATTTTATACAATCAAGTGTTTTATTCAGTTTAGTTAACAATGCAAAGCAGATTTGTGTGATATAGATTTTTTTCTTAATAGTAGAGTAAAAGTTAATGTTAAGTCGGTGTAGACAATTTTGTCATTCATTTATATGTGACAAGGCAGTCAATAATGGATTATACTTATTTGAAAATTTAATAAAAGATTAATGCCAATTTTAGAAGATTTTTTACAATCTTAACTGTGAATTGGAGATCTATCTTTCCATTTAACACTTCAAGACCCTTTGAGCAAGTCATTTTAATAATTTTAATTTTACTACGATTTATGGTTGAAGTCGAACAATTTTCGTGTTCTTGGATTTCTTCGCTCGATTTCGATCTCGAACATGAGAATTGTTTATTAACTAAGAGCTGTATATTGGAAATTTAGCAAATTTAAATTGTTTCAAAGTACTCTCTCTCTCTCTCTTTTTCTCTGTCAAGATAACCACCATCTCTTCCGTCAAAATCAAGGAATCCGGCACGGCTATCCAGCTCCGCCAATTTCGAACTCGAACGATTATAAATGGATTCCCCTTTATCTCAGCTGGGCTTATCCCGCGATCAGTCTTCTCGGATCTATCGCTCGGAGATCTCGCGGAGGGTTCTACGGCACAATAGACCGGAAACAGTGCCGATACAATTACCGCGAATCGGCGTAATTGCGAGCCGGGGACGGCAAAAGCGGTTAATAACGGAAGATACGGAGGGAAAGCAACAATTGGCAATCACAGACGTTGCTTCGTGTCTCGACTATGAAAACCGGCGTGATTCTACCAAGAGCGAGGAATGGGGAGTGATGGAGAGTCAGAGAAAAATAGTGAGAGAGATGGAGAGAAATAGAAATAGAGAAAGAGAATGAGAGAAAAATAGAGAGAGAAAGAGAGAAATAATGAAAGAGAATGAGGGAAAAATAGAGAGAGAAAGAAATAGTGAATGAGAAAAATATATATATATATATATAGAGAGAGAGAGAGAGAGAGAGAGAGAGAAAGAGAAATAGAGACAGAGAAAAATAGAGAAAGTGAAAAATAGAGGAATAAAAATAGAAAAAGAGAAATATATATATAGAGAGAAATAGTGCAAGAGAAAAATATATATAAAGAGCGAGGAAAATAGAGAAAGGGAAATATAGAAAAGGAAGAATAGAGAGAGGGGGAGAAGTTGCCCGCACGGAGGACCGCGAGGTGCTCGCGACGACCCGCAATCGGTATCGCTAACTTCCAGTCTGCCGAACAAACGCCCAATCGATCATCCGGCCCGTGCATTTCGCTGGTTTCCACCGAAACGAGTTTATCGGAAGCCCGGCGAATAAGTAAACACCCTGGTTCGGCACGGGGAAACTTTGGTGATCGGATTATGCGCCGGGCCGACGTTCACTGCCACTTGAACGACGGCCATTTTGTCCCTCAGCCTTCGCGCACCTTTCTTCGAATCGGTTCCGCGGAAAATTCTGTCGCGAAATATACAAACCAGTTTACCATCTCTTATTTAAAAATATTTGCAACATTTAAAGTAGATCATTGCAATATTTAACGTAGATTATTACAACATATATCAGATGAAATTTTATGGTAATGTTTATTAAAAAAAACCGATCATTGGAAACCGGTCATTTTCATATCGTCCAAAATCTTAGTTGAGAAATTATTGGACTTTTTATATTGAGTATTATTTAGTTGAGAGATTTCATCCAGGTGAAATTGTTATCAGGTAGTTTAATCAAAGTCTGCGCTGTTAAATAAGGAATTCTGTTGCTTTAGTGAGTATATTTAAGCTATTATATATTTGTGTCAATACTGGTATTAATTTTAATGCTAACATAATTGTGTCAATACTGGCTTTATATAATTATTACCATCATTATATTATTCTATATAACTATTACATGTATATAAATTTTTTAATCTAACAGATAATCAGTTCCATCGAACTAACTAATTACCGCTAAATTTTCGGAATTTCTACAACCATTCCAACCTAGATCGAATTAATTCCAACACCTCTGTCCACGCTGAACTGGTTCTAACGAGGGGAAACTGAATTAACGAGCTCTGCTCCACATATAATTACAGACAGCGCGATCGAAGATCGTACCACAACTCACCGACGAAATCTCGGATCGCGGAATATTTCGCAAGCTGCAGAAATTGGCAAATATCTCGCCGCGGTTCTCCGCCGATATTTAATGCGCCGCTAATGTAATCGCGATTAGATATTCAGGTGGGAACGAGCCAATCCGACTACCGGCCACCGTAATAATAGTCTCCAGGAGCCTGGCCAAGCAGCCGGCTAATTAAAGTTACGCGTGTTTCCGCGGACTCGATTAGAGAGCCGCCTACGGGACCGTGGTTTTCAGCTCTCCCACGGAACGTCGACTGGATCGGATCGCCGAAAAAACATCGCCAATCTTCCGATAGATCGATAATCGGTAACCTAGGCGCACCCGTGGCACGTTCGACGGGCAGTGTTCGAACCAGTTCCGAAATCCTCGCGGATCGAGAGATCGGCAATCCCACGCCGCTAATGCTCCGCTTATCACGCGGAACTTGTTATTTTCGCGTAGCCGCGTATTATTTTCTGGTTACGTAACACGATATTAATCGCACGTGGTCCGGTGTGCGCCGCGAACCTACTTGTTTGCTGGACCGTGAGCCGGGTCTGATGAAAATTTCTCGGCGACAGCTACGCGGTGCCGCGCGCGCGCATTTTTACCCCGCGCAAATTGGTCGAGAATTTCGTGCTATCGCGACGAAATATTTCAAACGCGTCGTTTGCATTCAGGACGTAATTATCCTGTCGTTTCCGATCATTTCTACGCAAACGTTCGAGACATTTGAATAAAATAGTTGACATTCGAACAAGGTAGTCGATATTCGAATAACATCGTGCCAGTGGAAGAATTCTTTTACAGGTGAATTAATTTTTGCGAGTACATTATTCCTTCTTGTTATTGATTTATGGCAATTTAGTTCTTAAATATATTAAACAAAAATTATGTTAGATAGTACTGAAGAAGTATAGTGTGGCACGAAGCAATTTTCTTATCATACTATAGCGAATCACTATATTCCATCTTGCAATGTTTTCTGATTCAATTTTTGTTTTACGATGCAATCGACTCTCTGCATTTTCGCATACAAAAAATTGCAGCGCTCCGTCTTCATCGAACATAAAGTCAAAATGAAAGGCACTGTAATCGTCGGCCATCTTTCGCGGACCATTTCCCGGAGAGGTTTCGCCGGGCGATCTTGGCAACGCGGGACAGTTGTCGAAAGTTTCGACAGGCTCGCGCCAGGATCGATAATAGCGATCTCGTTTCAGCGAAACGAACGCGCGGAAATCCTTGCACGCCGGGCTCTTTCCAGCACACTTTAGCCTCTTCCGGAGGCTGCGAGCTTTGCCGCCGCTGCCGGCTGCGCCGATAACACTTGGATATCTCGTCCTGGCAATTCCCGATGCAACGAGAGCGTCGGAATTGCTGCGAGTTACCGAATCGGATCGACGGAGTGGCTTTCCAAGACGGTGTCGCGCGGCAAGCGATTTTTGCGAATATTTTAGAGCCGATCCTAGTGGGCGTGCTATTAGGTCATTAAGTACGAAACGCATCGATTTCGTGGGAAAATTATAGAGTAAAGTATGAATTTCATGGTTAATTATTTTATCTTATGGCTAGCCGGCTGTTGCAATCTCTTTGGAAAGTGTGCGTGTCTCTGGCTGTCATAATATGTAATTAAATGGTAATAAAATGCCGGTTTATTTCTCTTTTTATTGCCAACGTTCCTTTATTTATTTAAATGGACCAGGTAATTGTTTCTGACGTTATGGGAAATTTTATTATTTCTTTATGAAGAGTATATTTTTTGGAACAGTTAAATGGTTAAGTATTCTTTGTATAAAATATATGTGATATGATAGAGTGATATGTAATAAGCAAGTAAATGTAATAAAGTGATAAATTATAAAAATATTATTTGTAGAAGATTGAAGGAAATTTGAAGAAAAGTCGAGTTGATAACTATGACAATTTTTAATAAAAGAATTTTTAATAAAATATAATTCTATTTCAAAGAAGAATTACTACTTTATTTCAGAATAGAATTGCCGCAGTGGTATATTATTTAATCATTTATTAATTTATTCCCGTAGGATTCCGTAACTGTCCATCCTCTTTAAGTGGCCAGCAGAGAGCGCAATCGACTCTTAAACCAGCCGAGAACAGAACCAGTTTCCCTCGGCATTACCATCGTTGGCAGCATCGATCCAGCCGCTGTCGCCTTTCACCGACAGGTACCAGCACCTACCTAAATAACACGCTATATTCTAAAATTTTAAATAAATCATCCCTGCCATACTTTTCCAAAATTTTAACACTACATTCCACCACATTGAATTTGTGTCAAAGTTTGAACCTTAAAAACTGTGACACCCTGTATATCTATATCTTTTATCTTTTCTACTTGTTTCTTCTTTATGTCTTTGTTTTCTCACCCCTAATATTTATTAATAAATTCTACTATGACAGAAATATTTATTAATGAATTCTACTATAGCAGGAATGTTTATTAATAAATTCTACTATGGCAGCAATATTTATTAACAAATTCTATTATGGAGCTTGCAGAGGTCACTTTCGATCCGCCAACGGAGATCGATCGATTAGCCTAAATTCTCGGAAAGGCAGAAGACCGTCAGCGACCGTCAGGTCGACGACATGAAATCACGTTAACCGGACAACGAAGCCCATCAGTCTTACCTGGGGTTGGAAGTGTGGTTCCGAGCTCGGCGGTGTAAGCCCGTGACGCGATTACGTTCATTTTAGGAGCACGCCGGCCCCTCGGACACCTGACGATCACTCGAGAAACAGGAAAAAAAGTCCAACAGACCACAGAACCATTGATTTATCGAGGATCGCGTTTTTTCGGGCGCCGATGGATCTCTCTTCCTTTCTCGAGCGCGACGAGAAAAGAAAAGCGGGGAAACGTTTCGGGGGAAAATCCAGGCTTGAATTCATTATTAAAAAGCCCGGGCCGAGAGCGGAGGACCGGAGGACCCCCCTTTCATCTTCTCTTCGGAAGCCGGTGCATCAATATTCAAGCGGCGATGCGCCGCTTTCGTATCGCGACAATGTCAGGTAGTTTACTTTATATTTCACAACACCCCGCCATCCATCCTGGCCCTCCCCTATGGTTATAAGATCCTTATCGCGTCTATTCAAAGGCTGCGAGCCTGCGAAAATAGAGATTCGGTCTTTCCCTTCGCTTTCGGCTCCTTCCTGTCGCCGTTCGACGAATGGCCGAGGGAGCAAGACCTTCGGCGGGCTGCAACCTGCAGGTGACTCTCCGGAATTAACCCTTTGATTCAGAGACAACACTGAAATATCACGTTTCATGATAATTTTAATACGTATCGTCAAAGTTTGGAATTAAGAAATGATTTAATTTTAGGATTGATTTTTAGGATTTAATTTTAACTGTGAATCTAACAACACTTCTTCGACTTATAGCACTCATATCCTTTATAACAGAGCGCATTTTATGTATATGAAAGTGAGTTTTGTGATTCATACAATAGTTGCACTTTTAACAATTTTTTAAATCCAAACTTTGACGATATATATTAAAATTACCTCGGAACGTGATATTTCAATCTTGTCTCAGAGACGTCGCTCGAGTGCAAAGGGTTGACAAATAAATATTATCGAATAGCCCTTAAACAGGTGATTCTAATATCGAATATATTTTATAATAAATTGTTCAGTGACAGTAGTACTTCGACGAACGACACACTGCCGTAGCGAAAGGGTTAATGCGGCCGATAAATCCGCCGTTCGACGACGCGGCGCGGAAGGGGCGCGGCGAGTTAAAAACCGCAGGTGCCGGCAAAGTCGATCAGCGAAACTTTTCGCAGATGAGTTAGAAAGAGAGAGAGAGAGAGAGAGAGAGAGGGGCAGGCCGGATCTTGGAAAAGAAGGGATTTACGAGGGCAATTAGCGGAGCCACGTCCCGCGAGCGTTTACCTCAACTTTAGTGGCCATTATCGTGGCGGGGGTGGAACGCGTGCTCCCTCCCCTCCCCTGCCCCCCTCCGACCTCCCTTCGACAGGGCGAATTTTTATCGCGGGGCGCTTGTCCTCGTGCCGGGTTCACCGAGGTTTTACGAGAGTTCGTGCCCGCGGACGACGACCGAAACGGAAACGGGGAACAAGCCCCCCCCCCCCCCCCCCCCCCCCTTGCCCGAGTAGCCGGCGCAAGAAGCAATTAGCGGTGAACGATCTCGCGTAGGCCCGCGGTTAAATACAGGGTGGTCCGCGCGATCGTTACAAGCTCGTAACTCCGTTATCATTGCATTCGTAAAAAAATGTTAAAAGACAAAGATAAATGGTTCAAAGAGCACCACACCTATAGACCTTAACTATTTTTTTAAATGCAACAATGCATGTGCATTTAGAAATTGCATTATTTGTTTAAATAGAAACGTATATTTTAGTTTATGCAGATCGATTCTTCTGTTCATTCTGCGTAAAAAATGATTAGGGTACTATGGCAAAAAAATTACTAGATCTCGAAATATAGGCCGAAAACGTCGTTTTAGCCTTATCTAAGGCAGATTCCGCTAGAAAGCCTTACTGACGAGTCCAATATAAGGCAGCGAAAAATATTTTTGTTGAAAGAGATACCCAAACCGTCGACAACCATCGCGACAATTGTTTTTCAAATTGAAAAACAATTTGCAGCGCTACGGTTCGTTTACCAAACCTAAAACAGAAGTTCCAAAACTATTAGTAGGAAATGCTACTGTTACTTTTAACGATTGCGCGGACTACCCTGTACATCGTAAACCACGGGAGAGCCACGCGAACGTTCGGGAGCATAGATCTAATAATGGTGTTTCGTTCCCTTCGCTGGATAAACCAGCTTTAATCCGGCCGCTAAGGGAAAGTTTATCGCGGGCCACGCGAGCCAGCACTCGGAAGAGAGCGGCCCGCGCGGAAAACACCGATCGCAGCGAAACTAAAGTGATTATAACCCTTCCTTGCCGATCACCCAATTACCGGGGCCTTTGGAACACGAAAGCCACGCGCGCACATGGAGGAACGACTCGACCCCTCGGATTTTAGACGATTCGATGCGACTCCTCGCTCGCGAAAATCGCGCGTCGGCTTATTTCGGCTCGGCGGAGATCGCGCGAGCTGCTCTTCTGGTTTTTGGTCGCTGATGACTTCGATTCATTTCCGGCAAAATTTTTATTTACTGAATTTTCGTTTTAAAAAAAATAATAATACTCTTCCATTAACTCCATTAAAATAATCATCAATATTCCCATATTAAAAATCCAATTAACAAGATCACAAACAGAATATCCAGAAAAATGATTAAACTCCATAAAAGAATCGTTAAACTCCCACCACGACTTGTATATCAAATTTCTAAAAAAAAAGGTTTCACTTTCCATCGTCTCGTCGTCGTTACAGGAAAGCACCGACCGCAACCCTTTTCCGGCGCGGTTCCACCCCCCGCTGCCGCCGGTTGTAGCGTCGGCGTTTCGAACAATAAACTCGTTTATTATTGGCTTACCGTCGTATCTCTCCGGCGTGCTGCAGGACGCGATATTACGACATTATTATGGCGGTACGATTGACTAAATCGTCGGTCCGGGTCCTCGTAACTCGGGATTAGGGCGTGCGCGGGGCCGGGGGCTTAAATCGGTTATTACGTCGAGCAAACCTAGCCGTAAATCGTGTCGACGTTATTCCACGACCACGAAAACTAGCAGAAGTATTTCCAGGGCCCATGCGCGCGCCGTGGAAGTTCTGTCCCACAGCGTGAGGGGCTCGTTCGTGTAGACAGTCCATCAGCGGACCAGTCATATCGGTAGCGATTTATATCGCCCGACGACTGCGGACCGCAAATTGAAAGACCGGTCCTCGATGTCTCGTCGTTCGTGGAACACGTGAGACAATCGAAGGGGTTAACCGCGTCTTCGTTTCTTATTTGAAACGAATTTCTACTACCCCTAAATCACTGGAAAAAAAGTATGTAATGTTAATATTGTAGCAAGTATATTAATTTCATTTTATTAAATGTATAGATTATATATTATTTTAGATAATTTAAAAATAATTTAATTAATCTCAAAATAATTGTTAGACTGCTTATGATAAAAGTAAAATATTTTTCTTGACCTCAGAAAAATTGCATTTATTAAAATGATTGTATGGAGTGTCTAAAAAATAATAGATAAAAAGTAGGAATTAATATAAATGCTTGTCATTAAATATTAGTTAATATATAAATATTACTTAATATTATATACACATCTTTTTGTATTAATATTCTTCCCCGAATATTCTAAAGAATAATAGTCAAAACTCTGTATTCCACAAAATTGGATAGATCCATAAATACATTTTCCAACCTCAAAAAATAATTTAATTTCCCCGCCACAAAAGACGATTTCCAACCTCAGAAAAATTCTCGTTTCAGCTGTTTTAAAGATCGTTCCAGCATCGATTCCCTCGCCGGCTAAGAATCGCTCGGAAACCATTATCAGAAACGCGCGTCGAGGACGAAATGCCGGGCGTAGTTACGTTGGACAGAACTTCCGCGGCGACTTAATACATTCGCAAACCGAGGGGCGGCGGCGGCGGCGTGGGTGGCATCGGGGATGCCCCAGCCCTCGTTTCTTTCGTCACGGATTCCTCTCGATGGAGATCCTGTTTCCCGCGGCGGCCTCTCCCTCCCTCCCTCCCTCCCTCTTCTATCCCCGTGGTAAGCAAACAATAATAACATCGTCGCCGAGCCCCGGGGAGAAAACGAAAGAAAATACACCCCTCCCGGGACAATTTATTAATATCACTGGAAGTGATTAGAGGCGAGGCACACACAGAAAAAGGAACGGCCGCGCGCCGATAAGGGAGCCTGGGAGCCTCGCGTGTACTTCGTCTCCTGGATGTAGTTATTGAAGTCCTGGAACGGACGTTTTTATTGCCGGCCTCCCGCGGGAGACGCGACCGTCCTGGCCATAGTTAACGTCGATGTCGAATGAGACCGGTCCTCTGCGAATGCTCCTTGGCCTAAACGTTCCCTCGAATATTATTCTTCGTTTTTGTAGTTCTGTAGTTTGATTTTTCCAACGCGAATTTATAGTACGTGGGATGTTCTATAAATTGTTTAATATGCAACGTAAATCTAATATAAGGTATATTCTACTATATTATATTATGTAATATAAGTACAGTATAATCAATATTATGTAATATGTAATATAAATACAGCATAACATACATTATACAATGAGTACTGGAAACGTAGTTGAATAATTTGTAAATATATTTTAGCTTTTAGGAAGATTGCATTTTAATTGCATTAATTGGAAGGTAGACAATTTATGTCTAAGCATAAATTAATACAATATAATATAATAACAACAAGGGTGAAGGCTGGTCGAGTATTCGTATTCTTCATAGGCTCCATAGGAGCGTAAAGAGAGAGGGCCGCTGTTTACAAACTCTCTAATTCAATCCGATTCAAATTGGATTCAGTGGGCGGTTTTAGCGCGGTTTTCATCGTCCGCAAAGTAGATGCAGACGCCGGTGGTCAGACGCCGGTGGGCGAGAGCGCCTCCGGCAAATATATTAGGAAAACTCTGTCCGCGCAAACATCGCGCGAATATGAATCCTTGGGTAAGGGATTGTTATTGCGCGCTGGGACAAGTAAATATTATTAAAATATTCATGACAAGCGCGAGATGAAAACCGCGCGCGGACCACGGATGATACCGGGGGCGGTTTCCGTCGACTTGAAATTTTCCGTCGTCGTTTTCCCTTTTGCGAACTACCCTTTCTCTTTCCTTCTCTCTCTCTCTATATTTCTCTATTTTTGCTCTCTCTCTTTCTATATATTTCTCTATTGCTCTATTTTCTCTCTATACATTTTTCTCTACTTCTCTATTGCTCTATTTTCTTTCTATATATATATATTTCTCTATTTCTCTATATTCCTTCTCTCTCTATATATATTTCTCTATTTCTCTATTGCTCTATTTTCTCTCTATATATTTTTCTCTATTTCTCTCTCTCTCTATCTCTCTCTCTTCTTCTCTCTCTTTTCCTCACAATTTTCCTCTCTCTATCCCCCCCCCCCCCCCCCCCCCCCCCCATCTCCCCCCGTTCTTCGTTTTTCTTTATTTCCGTTTTCAAACACGGCGGCGTACATTCTATCGCGCGGCGAAACTTCTTTATTTTCCAGCGCGGAGTATCGCGAATATACACGACCCCCCTATATACAGCTGCTGCTGCTGCAGCAACGTTTTATCTGCAGTACCTTTACGGCCGGTTTTACGATACTTCTTTGTTTCGTCGAGCGTTCTTCTCATCCTATCCCCTCCGCTCTTCCTGGATGGATAATAAAAAAACAAACGCAGAAGCCGGCCCAACGGGCTCAGCGGGGGTGGATAAAAATTGGCCGTCGAGTCGCATAACTTCTATGAAGAGTGTCTTCTCGGGGACGGTGTGTGATCGATGCGTTAATGGGTTAACGAGCCACGAAGCACTGCCGGGAAATTACTTTCTACTGAACTGCTTTTTGTTGAACGTTGTTAACGACGATTGAGGGATTTATAGACGAGAAATCGGTTTTTGGTTGACTGTGGATGAAAGAAAAGACATCACATTAAACAATAGAAATTAAATTAGATATTCGAGATATTTAAATAATGGAAACAGGTTAGGTTTATTCAACATCATACCCTGAATATTATTAACCCCACCCACAGCAGAAATAAAGAGTACAATAAACCCAGTATATTCACAAAGCATACCCTAATAAAAATATTCAAATTAAAATCATATTTTTCCAACTCACTGAAATCAATAAAATATTAACAAAAATGCAGTAATTATTACGAGACAAAGACACGTCAAGCATTTGTTCCTTCAAAGACTATTAAAACTGAAACGCTATTGACAGATCGACGAAGGAGCCGGTGGCTCGTCACACGAAATAATTAGACAGCCGGGGGTTGCCGCGACATTTTTATCTCTCCGAAGAACGAAACGGGGGCAAAGGAGGGGTGGGGGAGGACGTAGAGACCTGTCCCGTTGGGTCGTCACGTTTCAGGGCGAGAGATTAACGATTCGGAAAGATAATTCGTTCGACTGGCACCGCGGGAAAAAAAGGCGGCCTCGGAAAAAAGTCGGCCCGATATCAATTCGTCTCCGTTCGCCCTTCCGCGTCGAACGCGCTCTCGCCTCTCTCCTCGCCCCGCGCCGCGGCTGTCAAAGGAGAGCGCGACGGGGTTGAAGCCAGACAGATGAGGGGGGGAGGGGAAGGGGCGGGCGGGCGTCGTTGAATATGGGAAAAGAAGAGAGTAAACTTAATTCACGAGACAAATGGCGTCCCGTGGATTCGCCCGGGCGAAATTGTACGCTGCCGGGTGTCCCAGGGGAGGGCGGGAAATAACGGGGCGACGGAGCGTCTTCCGTCCGCCCGTCGAAGGCCCGTTCTCCTCGTCGTCGCTTTCTTTCTCTTTTGATAGACATTAAATCCGTGATTGTGCGGCGGGACCGGCTCCGTTCACGCTCTTCGCTTAAAGTCTTGGAACCTAGCGCGCTCGTCGATTTACGATCGAGAACTTGGAAGCCATTGCAAAAATGCCTGGCGCCCATTAATCATCGTTCTTTTGTCTCATTTGATCGCACTTTGCGGCTGCGGAAAAGTGTTTTGTCTGTTCGAAGATCTGTATTGATTGATAACGTATTTAAAGCAGAAATGGTGACTGTATATTTATTGATAGGTGGATTTAATTTTATGAAATTGTATTTCATTGTATTATTAGATCTGCCGGAAAATTCTATCTGTTCTTAAAAATAAAGACAGCAATAAATTTTGTATGTACCTAATATTTATTCTATTATTGCAATAATTTAATACAATCGTAACTTATGCCCTTTCGCCAGCGTGATGGCGATTAATGAATATAATTTTTATTTTCGACAGTCTTCAAAAATCAATATTGAATAAAAATAACGTTAATATAATTTTTTAGGAACATACGTTGCAAATAAAATGACATTAACGATTACGATTTTCCACTAAACTTAACATTCCACGATGTAACATTTTCCAAACAATTTCTGCGCCATGTTTCTCCTCGCAGCAACGAAAACAAGAGAAAGGGTTTACCGTGGCAAATTTAATATTAAAGAAGCTACCGTGGGCTCGCAGTATCGGAAAGAGAGGGTTGGTTCCTCGGCTGCTTTGACGGCTAACGAAGTCCGTGATTAAGATCTAATGAAGATCGAGACGCTCGTGGCGCGCGAGACACTCGTCTCTCGAGCGCCGCTCCCGTATCCAGCCGGCGTTTTCGGTTATTTATGCAAATTGGGTGCCCGGGAAATTTTGCAAAAACGAGCACCTTCTTGGCGGGAGAGCTGTTTGCTCTCGTTTCCCGGGGAAACGAACGAGAAGAGCGGCGGCGAACATCGTTGCGCCGGGCTCTTAGAGAATTTATTAACAGCTGGGAGAAGAAAACACGCCGCGACGAAGGCGTTAAATCTTGCATAACCGTATTTATTCCATCATTTTTTGCCCCGGGAAACGCCCTTTTCCCGTCGCGCCGCGAGATAATAGTTATTCTTCACCCTTGCGAAGGTAAATATTTAGGACAATGCCAAGGACTCTCGATTATCTCTGGCTTAACCCTTTGGCACTCGAGTGGTGACTCTGACGCACTAAGATTATTATGTAATGTTCTAATAAAATTGTTATACCGTGACATCTTTTTATTTTTAAAAACACTGTTCAAAATATAATTGTTATTTCACTTTCACTTTAAACGTTTACTTTAATAATTGATAATAGAATTGAGTAAAGCACGAAGCTAATATTAAAACATTTAATATAAAAATTTTTGCAGTGCTGAGATTTCTGAAAATAAAGATTCGCTTAAATAAACATTTAATCACCACCAGTCTTCAAAAATCAATAATAAATCAAAATAACGTTAATCGCTATAGAAAATAAATTGACAGAAATAACTACGCTGCTTCATTCTCCGCAGCACCCCAAAGGGTTAAATTAGGCTCGAATAATATTTTCGACGGCATACGAATCAGTTCCATTTATCCGAAGGGTCGATGGAAATATGGTGTTATTATGTCCCCGGACATCTGCTGCCGCGCTGTAGCCGAGTTCCATAGACGCGGGAAGTAATCAATTCCATCGAACCTGATGCTGGTACACGGACGTCGGCGGGAGCGGGAGGGGAGAGGGAACGATCCGTAGCGCCCGTAAGAGTCTATTTTGCGTGAAGAAGTTCTCGTCCGGGGAACGGGTCCGTTCGGAATCGTAACAATATGTGGTTCCCCGTAGCCGATTCCCGGGGCGCGGGAGAGAAACCAAAGGCAATCCTGTCCTGTCGTAATGGTATGTATTATTCACATCGACGGGAACGTAGTCGAAGTTGCAGGTCCAGGACGCGACCCCATGGCGAGAGCGCAACCCCTATAAAGAACTTCGAGTGGCCCCGCGTCTACGGCGAAACTTTGATCGTATCGTTATCAAAATTCTCGGGAATCGCGGTTGTGGCCACGAACTGCCGCGGAGAGGGTGCCTTGACTGGTTCAGCCCTTTTCCACCCTTTTCCACCCTCCGTGGAATTTATCGTTCCGCGTCCAGGAGCGTACACGAAAAATACAAAGATGGAATCGACGGGCAATGTAAATCGTCGGACAATGAAAATCGTCGGGCATTGAAAGACGAAGTAAATAAATAAGCGGAGACGATGAACCAGCGAACGGAAGTCGCCGGCATTAATGCGAGGGATGGTCGAAGAAGCAATCCAATTACTGGGCCAAGTAAAATGGCGATAGCTCGAGGAGAGCCGGTCAGGGATGCGAGCGCGCGCGCGGGGGGGAACGGGCGATGGAAAGTGAAGCGGTCGCGTGTCGCGCGCGGAATGGATCGCGACAGGACGGCGTTCGCGCGGCCGTGAGGAGAAAGTTCCCGGGGGGTGGTGGAGGGTGAGGTGAGGTGAGAGGAGGTGGTGGTGGGTATATATCGGCGAGACTTTGTTCGCGACGGTGACAAACGCCCGGCAAACACGGGGGTGGCGGCGGCGCGGGTTGAGCGAGCGAGAGACGCGCGCGCGAGGTCGCCGGCACTCGGCTGCGCGCCCGGGTTAAACAGCGAGATGGTGCGCCATCTCGCGGAGGTCGGGGGGTGAAAGGGAAATCGAGCGAAGGTGAGAGGCGGGTGTAGCTAAGGAACGAGAGCGAAAGGAAGGTCGAGACGAGAGAGAAATTGCCGGGGAACGGCCGCGAAGAGAGAGCGAAATAGAGAGAAATAGAGAGAGAAAGAGAGAGAGGTTGAACCGGAGAGAGACGGAGATCCAGAGAGCGATCGGTTAAAGGGAGAGAGGAAGGGTTGAAGCGGGTTAGGGGCCGAGACGAGGGTGTACTCGAGAGATGCCGGGTAGAAAAATGAAGGCCCGGACAGCGGAATGATCCCGAAGTATATTATAGGCAAACAGACACCGAGGGTAGGAGTGAGAGAGAGAGAAAGAGAGAGAGAGAGAGAGAGACGGCCTCGCGCAATCGAAAACTGCCGACACCCCCGACAAGTCCTTCCACCGGGTGGAAACGTAATACAAACACAGACGCATTAATGACAACGAGGTAGACGTCGAAATAACAGAGAATTCACTGTTATTCCGCCAGCTTCCGGAACATCTGTTCTACGACGGCTGAAAGCGTTTTCAGACGCTCTTCAAGACGCTGGAGGACGCTTCTGTAGGCGGCGACCTTGAATGAAAGGCTCGTGTTAAATTGTCCACGATGCGGGAACAGTGTTGATCCAATTCGGCGACTCGGGACTAAATTTATCTAGGTACAGGAAGTGTCAAATCTGGAACTTCTCTTTTGAGGGTGACTTTAACTATAGTTAAATTTATATCGTATTATAATTTTGATATAACTTGTGACAAATTTTTTTTTGGTCCAAGAACATTCATATCTGGAACTGCTATTTTGAGGGTGACTTGTCTCTAGAGAGTGTCTTTAATTGGAACTGAGTTGAATTTATCCTGAGTCAACTACAATTTAGTCAAAGTTTGCTGCAACATTGTCTCGACATCTTGGCCATTGAACACACAAAGGGTTAGCTCAAGAAACGCATACATAATTTTCTTTACATCCAGGGAAATTATAGATCTAGCCCAAACCTGGAACATCCCCTTTCACAAACTCTTTAATTAGAACTGCCTTAGACATATCCTTATTCATCTGTGATCAAACTCAGATTTACGCTAAGTAGTTAAATACTCAGATTTAGTCAAAATAGTCAGATACTCACATTTAGTCTAACTAGTAAAATACTCAAACTAGTCTAAGTACCAACATCATCTCCACATCCAGGCCCCATAACGCACACACGACCAACTTGAACAACCTGTAGCAAATCCCCTCGCCTCCGCAGACACCGCAGACCCACGCCTAAAACAAACATCTCCAGCTCCGAGACTTCAGTTCCAGGTACCCCTAACTCACCCAAAGTGAACTGCGAATAAATTGCCATCGATCGATCAGGTCCAGGTTGAAAACAAGCGATCCCTTGTACACGGCACTTATTCAGAATCCAGCTTGGACGACCTGCCTCGAATTTAGCCTGGATCCAGGGACAACACACAGTAGTCCTGGAACAAACGCATCCTCTGCCCCCCTACGGATCGAAAGAACACGTAGAGGAACACGACGCATGAATTTTTCCGGCTTGCGGGGAAACAAAAACCGGCGGAACCGCGCCCGAAAGGTAGACGGGAAAGGGGGTGGGTGGCGCGGGGGTCGGCCGGCAGGCAGCGACTGCGAGACGGTAGAGAGAGAGAGAGAGAGAGAGGGGTGTCGGAGGGTGGTCGGTGGGCCGGCGGTGCGGTGTAGGGTCGCGCGTCGGGTGGGGGTTGGGCGCCGTCCGACGGCCACGGCCACGACCGCGGGGGCTACGGCCGGCCCGGGCGAGACATTGAACTCGTTGCAAGGGAGAGGACGGGCAACGAGCATCGATTCGTCTGCTCCAGAAACGAACGCTCTCTGCCTCCCCCGGCGGCGTGGCTGCCACCACCCCCCCGAGCCACCCTACCGGCAACCCCCGGTGGAACGCAGCGCCGCGTGGCGCCCCCACACGGTCTACCTAGGCCGCGCGCTTTCACCGTTACCGGGCAAGTCGACGGGGATCGAGAGAGAGAGGAAGAGAGAGATAGAGAGAGAGAGAGAGAGAGAGAGGGTTAGAGAGAGAAAGTGGGAGAGAAAGTGGGAGAGTGAGAGGCACAGAGCGAGATAGAGGGCGAGAGTCCGATCTCGTCGGGGGCTGCAGGCTCGTGACACGACCGGGCAACGTGACACGCTCGTTTATTCGATCAACCCCTCTTGCGTGCACACGCCCGCGCTGATAATTCGCGAGCATGCCTGATAACGATCGATATCGCGGGCTGCGCCTTTCACGACCGCTCCTTTGTACCTGCTACCCGGTTTTACTGCATGCCGGGCCCTCGTGATCGCGGGACCGATCTTTCCGCGAAATTGAAATTGTCTCCGCGCGGACGCTGAAACGCGGCGGTCGACGCTGAAATGTCTGAGGTTAGGCATTAGGGGTTGTACGTTTTGTGATGTAACTTCTATACTATAGCTTTGTGGACTTGGATTGTCTACTCGCTTATAAAAAGATATAATTAGTAAAATACAACATTTCGAGCAAAAACAAAACGTGGCCAAACAAAATTTCGATTACCTTACAGATTAACAGAACCTCAACAATTACTTTAAAAATAAATCCACCTGCCTCGTCAAAACATCAACCATCCACCAACACATTGACCCTTTGCACTTGAAGCCATTTTAAGGTTAGACTTAAAATTGCTATTTTGATTGCTATTTTAGACTCAGAATTGCTGTAGTGTAGTACTCAGTATAATTTGCTATACGAGATTTAGTCTTGTGACTCGTGAAACTGTTATGCTTTTAACAGAAGTATATATAATAACGTCAATATTATTTTGCTAATTATATAACAATATTCATTGGCGCTTCGGTATCGCCACTCGACTGCAAAGGATTAACATCGTCCCTTACATCGTTCTCGATTCAACATGCCCCATGTACCAGCTTCCCATAACCACAACAATCCTCTCTCTCTCACTTTTATTTCCATTCCGACGATCCCCCAAATCGCCGACCAGCTGCCGTAAGACTAATTCCTGGCCCCGCGGAAACAGAAATCGGATCGCGCAATGAAATCCTAGTAAAAGGATTAATCTCCGGCGGTATCTAGTGTTTCATCGATCAACCGGGCCCGGACTTTCCCGCAAGCCCCTTCCCCGCGCCGATTCGATCTAACCGAAAGGGTGGCCGGGAAACGCCGGCATGGGGGGAAAACGCCAAAGATAATCTGGATCGAATTTCCCGTGGCGAGCTGGCGAGCGAGCGAGGGAGAGAGAGAGAGAGAGAGGCCTCCACGGAGATACATAGAGGCCGGGTAATAGATATTCGACGTTTCGACTCCGGGATAAACGAGTCTCGGGGCTTGCGTTGTCAAGGGTTCGACGGAAGGGGGGTAGGAGAGAGGGGTGAGGAGGGAGTACGTAACAAGTGGGCCACCTTTATCCAGTCTTATCGAGCGGTCGATTTAGTTACGGTTATGCTAAGGGATGTATCTGCATGAGCGGCGCGTGGCACCGTCCCCAACCAATAAATAATGTCCGCCATCGCCTTCGCTAACCCCCCACCCTCCTTTCTCTCTACCACCGAATCGAGGCCGCGCCAGATCGTGACAACGTGTTTCCTCGGTGGATGCTGTCCGACGGTTTTCTCGTTACCTTACCCGCCCCTCCTCCCCCCGTATCTCTCCGGGGCGCGTCGTCGTCGTCGTCGCGGCTGAAAGCTACTACACAGCGGCTACATGAACGTTATGGTCTTAAGGGGCGCTGTGGCGGGACCCCTCTCTTTGTGCGACGCTGAATTCCCGAAACGTGCCGTCTTTCACGCGATAAGGCTCGGCCGCGCGATAAGATTCTTTTTATGGGCACGCTTTTGTCGACCCCGGCGCCGTATATCCACGGCACCGAACAAATCAGCCCAGACAACGAACGCGGCTCGCTCCTGCGGGCCCCTCCCCCCCCCCCTCTCTCTCTCTTTTGCTCTCTCTATCTATCTCTATTGCTCTCTCTATCTGTCTTTGTTTCTCTCTGTCTTTCTCTCTCTACCTGTCTCTCTTGCTCTCCGTCTTTCTCTCTCTACTTGCCTCTCTTGCTCTCCGTCTTTCTCTCTCTATCTTTCTCGCTGACTCTCTCTCTGACTATCTCTGTCTCCCTCTGTCATTCTCTATCTGGTTAGCTGCCGGTTAATTACGTTACGAGAGCGCCTCTCCTTCGCGCCGGCGACGCTTGATAATGGCCCGGAATGATAGAGAGCGAGCTGCTACGGACCGGTCCGGAATTAACGGGTAATAACGGCCGCGAAAATTTCTGCGAGCCCTCCCCCTCTCCCCGTCCCTGCGTGTCGTTTAGATTGTCCTCGGGAGTATCGCAAACATTTGCGGCTCCTACATCTGTCGCGGATGCTGGGAAATATTGCCCGGGATAGGAACCACTGCCGTTTCGAGTTCCTAAAACGGTCGTGATGTTATTTAGCTTTTTAAAGGGTGGACGAAGACAGGATAGGTCGTCGAGTGTTAATGTTGTGTTCTTTTTGTATGTAAATTGATTTGATAATGATTTGTTCTATGATATGGTTGTCAAAAATTGAGAGCGATTATGAGTTGAGGGCTGAAGGGGTTGGTTTTAATTTTATCTGAAATTCCTGAAAAAATTCTGAAAAATCCTGAAATTTTAAAAATTTGAAGATCCTGGGATTTTAAAAACTTGAACCTCGAGAGCCTGGAATTTCTAGGTTATGAAACTGTAGTGTTCTGTAAAGTCCAGATCCTAGAACATCAAAGTTACGAAGCTTTCAACGTTCATAAATCTTCAGATCTTAGAATTTCAAGGTCTTGATACTTCGAAATCCTAATATTTCAAGTTCCTGAAACCTCAAAATCCTGGAATTCTAAAATCCTGAAACCCTAATGTCCTGAAAAGTCAAAATCCTAGAATTTCAAAGTCACAAACTCTCAAAATCCTGGAACCTTAAAATCCTGGAATCTCAAAGCCTTGAAACAATATCCTACAATTTCCTGGTCTCGAGACCTCGTCACCCTACAATTCCAAGACCTAAAAACCTCGACACCCTGGAAGTTCAAGGTCCCGACACCTCGAGGTCCTGGAATCTCCAGGTCCGGGCGGCTCGAGATCCCGGACATCTCGCGGCACCTACCATCAAATACAAATTCCTCGGTTCCGCTAGAGTGGCAGCCCGGCACACGGGCTCCTCCGCCAGGAATAAAGATATTGCGGTCTTGTCCCCACGTCTGCGTCACGTGGCTCCGGGGGGTCCGATATAAAGAGAGACGCCTCGGGGATCACCGGTTTACCGGTTCCACGCGGGTTTCTGCCACCCCCGCGTTCACCGGGTTACGTCTTGGTTCACCCATGGGAGATCCAGAGAGAGATGAAGCGAACGATCGAAAGAGAAAGCGAGAGAGAAGGAGTGAAAAGGAGGGTAAGAGAGAAAGAGAGAGAGATTGAGAGTAAGAAAGAAAGAGCGAAAAGGAGATTAAGAAAGGAAGAGAGAGAAAGCTAGAGAGAAAGAAAGAGAGACAAGGAGAGAGAGAGAGAAAGAAGGAGAGAGATCCACGCACCATCGAGCGGTTACGGCGACGTGTCCAGCCACGCGGGAGTTATGGGCAGACGGGTCATTTGTACGACAGAAGAGAAAGGGCACGGAGCTGTGTGGCGGAGGGAGGGGGTGGGCATCGAATCGTGCCGCTTTCCGACTTGATCGTTTGCGAATAATTTATTGCTTTCTTTTGTGCAGACGGACCGACCGCTGCGCGAAAAGGTCCCTCTTTATGGCCGATATTGGTCCCGCAACAGGCGCGGTGCGGCGGGGGTGGCGCGGAACAGGCTCATCGAAGAATTGATCGACGGATACGAGCACGGTTATTAAGCGAACTTCTTATTGGCAGTGATACGCGAGTGTCGGTGCTGGAATTACAGTGTCTCGCGAGCTGGCTATCGAGAAACAATGTTGTTGGCGAAGCGATCTCTTCGGATAAGCTGCGCCGACGGTGAGAGGATATGGGTGGTGGGAATGTTTAACCCTCTTAGCACCGAACAACGATGTATCGTTGTTGGCTATTGTTGGGAAGACAGTTTTCTTAACATTTTTATTAAAGAACAATTTCATTTCTTATTTTTCTCTTATTTTTTATTTTATATTGATCGCATTAACAGAGTTCCATATTTTATTTAAAAATTTTAATCGAGTAAGAAAATTGTTATAATTAAAATACTGTATTAATTTTTAATATTACTTAAACCCTTGCCCTGTAATATCTTGTCAGATTCCTTATGAAAATTTGGAGCACAGTCTATGAAATATAAATATTACTGAAATATATTGAATGGAAATAAAATTCAACCCTTCTATTGCCATTAGTTAAACATCGAAGTAAAGATCGTCAAATGGTAAATATAAATTATTTAGACCGCGTAGGAATTTAATAACTAAGGGGTTAAATCTCTAACACATAACCTAATTTTCCGAGCACACTACAATACTTTCCACACATTAGAAATTCTAGCGTCCAAAGGGTTGAAATATCGCGTAATTAATCTCTGAAAAATAGCCACCTATGCACCATATTGCTTCGTCAACATTTACAAAAACCTTCTACCCAAACTCTTCTCTAATTACATAAAAATAACGCCTCCAATCTCAAATACTAAAACACTCTCTCTAAATTGATATTTTCCATAAGATTTCCACTGAGCTCCGCTTACGTCACTTGTCGATCCAGCATCCCTCGGCAGATTAAAACCCGTAAATGGGAATCCGAAGGTACAGGGCACGCGTTCCCATTATATGGGCCAATAAACCGGCGCGGACACGCGTTCGCGCGAAGACTTACGTTAATAATCGTCTTAAATGTCTGGATCCGGCGTTCACGGATTTACAGCGTTCCGGTATCGGTCCGAGGGGGGGTGTCCGCGGGGCACGCCGGGGGGGACAGCGCCACGATCATAAACAGCCGCCCCGAACGACCGGGGGTAGGGTGCTTTATTAATGCAAACTCTTGTTACCATGCCCCGGACCCCGCGTGCCCCCTCGCTGGGTCCACGAGCCGTGTAAAGTCGTAAAGTGTACGGCTTCTGCAGCTACGCGTCGCGGGCGCCGCGTTGTAACGATCAATACCCTCTCTCTTCTCTCCACGGCTTTACAATCGGCTGTCTAACCCTCCACCCGGGGCACGCCACCCCTTAAACCCCCCCTGCTTCGCGGCCCCTTCGTCGTGTAATATTCTGTTAGATTTCCTTAATTCCGTGATTAATGGCCGCCATTGGCAACGCGCACTCCGACAAATCCGGAAGCTCTTCTCTTCCATCCGCGGTTCTTTAGTCTGCGGAAGATTCGCGGCGTGGTTCAGCACCGTGCAAAATCGGTTAGTACACTCCCCATCGTTTTATGCACCCTGATGTCATCGATGTGGAATTTTGTTTAATGTTAGCGACGAATATTAAGGATAGAAATAAAAATCAACCCTTCTGTTATCATTATTTATAATACTAGTGTCTTTTTTATATTACTAGAGCCTATTAAAATATTATTTAATATTAGTAGGAAGTAGTGCTAGAAAAATTGTATTGTTAAATAAATATGACCAAAAAAGGGTCAAAAAAGAAAAGAAAATTGCGAAATTCAGGAAGGGGGAAGAGATGAGACATGAACTTGTCACTTAGTGAAAATATGAAAAAAACAATATACTTTCGAAAGTACCAAACAATAATCCCTCTTTAACTTTATGGATTAACAAATAAATAAATAAATTTCAACTTAACGTCCATTTCGAACAATTATTAACATTGTAACTTCCCCAAAGAATTCACAATTCGATTACGAAATATCGTGAACTCAATTTCTTTTAATTTTTATTTATTCAATTCTCCCATCCTATACCAATTAATTTCACCAATAAATTTATCGCATCTCAAGGATATTCTATTCAGCAAAGAACGACTTCTGCCTCGGTAATCACGGAATAAAATAAAACGGAAGCAGCCAGCGCAGAAGATCTGGTAATTCCGCACGGGGCGGAGGTTTTCCCCGATTAAATCGAAGGAACCACGGGGTTCTCGCCGGCTAGAATTTACGGGGTTAGTCGTGCTGCCTACTTGCGAGTCCCCCGATGATCGATAACCGTTCGACGAAACATCCGGCGAAGGCAGCGAGCGGAAACGCCGCGCCGCGCCATCGCCGTCGCCGGATGAGGAACGAAACGAAAGGACGGAGCGTCGTCGCCGTGAATCGCGGCGGGGTTTCCGCAGGATTTAGGGTCCGCGGAGTTCCTCGTGTAGGCGGGGTGTAGTCGTCGTCGTCGTCGTCGTCGTCGGTAGGGTCTCGCTTGGAAAACTCGTCGAAGGCTCGTTCCGACGGCCATTAAGGCGGTTCTTATCGCGCGCGCGGCGTACAACTTCCCGCGGGGATTCGGCTCGCGGCGAACCCCACCCACCCATTCAGCCTTTTTAAATCTGTTTAACCCATTGGCCCCCGCGACGCTCGTGATTTATTCCCTATTCAGATCTTTGTTTTGAAGGGCCGAGCGGGGAGAGGGGGCCCCACGGAGTCGAGAAAAGTCGTGGCGCGCGCGTTCGGCGACCCTTTGCCGCGCGTTCGAGGACCCCGCTAAATGAACCGTGAACTTCGACCTTTTTCTGAATCAATCGACGCTGGATGTTTTAATCTTAACATTTTGATGGAGTTGATTTGTAATGCAGTTGCTTTTTATATGGTTGAGTAGTTTCGACGAGTATACTCGTCGTGGCAGAAAGTGGTGAAATTTGTTTGCGATGAGTATACTGTTTTTTGTAATAGAACATGGTGCAGTTTCTTTGTGACGTTAGTGTTGCAAATTGCAGACGGTGTTATTTTTTCGTGACGAGTATACTCGTCGTAATAGACAGTGATGATATTTGCTTTTTTATTGATTATATTTGTTCTGACAGTAAATGTTGTTATTCTTTTATGGTGAGTATATTCGTCATAAGAGAAATTTGTCCCGGATTCCACGGTTTTGCGAGAGCGCGCGGCGGTTCCGCGACCGTGGCTTGATTTTATTCCCGATACAGCGCGGGCTTTTTAGGCGGTCGGAAATTGAATTATCCAATTTAACGACTTGGTCTCCGAGCGAGTTTCGAGCGGTCCTCGAGCCGGGCCAGGGCCGTCGCGCGCCGCTCGGAACGCCCCGCGAAGACGGCAGCGCCCGCTCGGCCGACGACGATAGCGAAGGGATTTACTCTTTTTACTGCCTCATTAATGTTACACATTTTATCGCCGCGAACGCCGCGCGGATCCTCCCGATACGGCCGAGAGGATACTTCGCTTTCCCCCTACCCCCTTTCTCCGGGGCTTTACGATCGGAACGAGATGAGAAAAACGGGCGAAAGCGAACGCGTCGTTTCTCGCGGCTTTAACGTTCCACGCCCGGCAATTTCCAATGGAGTTTTATACAGTTTCCGTAACGCGATCTTCTTCCGCCACCCCTTCCTGCCCCTACCCCTACCCCTCCTTCTGACGACGACGTAAACCGTTCCCTAAAACGTGGAAAATCGCCGGCCCTGGCGGAACGCCAGTCGTTCGATCGACGCCCTTCGCCAGCCTCTGTTTTCATTTCGACCGACGACCCTGCGATTCCCTTAAACGACCCGCCCGGAAACCGGCAAAAATTACGTCGCTCCAACTCTTTGATGCTTTGTCTCGCCGAGGGAAACGCTTTTGCTCGGAAACGGTCAGCTGGGTTCGCTGGGTAGACCGAGTTTAACCCTTGCCTCTAGACGACTGCGGATCTTGCTTGTCAACTTTCATAAATATCTTTTATTTATATCATTCAGTATAATTATTAATTGTTCAAAAATTTTTTTATTCGGTAGTTTAATCATTGTATTATAGAAATATTGTTATTTAGTTGAAGAAGTCTATTAAACAACTGAGACATTGAACTACATGGGTAAAGGCGTCGAAACTTCGGCCATTAAAACTGGTTCAATTAAATCAAATCCGACGTCTTTGGTTCGGCGAACAATGGCCGACCGTTCACGGTCCAGCTGAGTTGCGAAGAAAATGGAGTTTGCTCGCGGATAGAGTAACGCGCCGGTGAGTCCGAGATTAGCTGGAAATTAGCTCGGCGAGGGTAATAAAGTCGCGTATCAGCGGCGCGTCGGAGCAGCTGCGGGCCGCTCGGCTAATTAGTCGCGAAAAAATTCGAGCGTGGTAGCACTTGGTTGCCGGAGCGCGAGGAGGAATTCCAAAGCGGAGCGCGGCGGCAGAGGCGGCGGCCGGAATGATAATTCAAACGAGGTGCCGTGGAAAAAGGGGCGCCACGGGCCGGGGCTCCACGCCGCGCAACACAAAGGAAAATAAGGAGGGGGGGGGGCGAAGGATGCAGCGCGGCGCGCGTAAAACGCCATCTTTAAACAAAAGACCGGCCTCGGGAGCGGCGACGGGCAAGGTCACGGGATTGTATTAGCCTCGTCTTTTGTTACGGCGGAGCCACCGGCGCCGCGTCGGACCGGCGAAATCTTAATTAAGCATCGCGCGCGGAATTTTCGCGGAAGGCGTGGCCGACTACGGCGCGGAAATTTATTCGGATAAAGGAGATGGGAGACGGGGGAAAAGTTCTCGGGTAACACGGTCCTATCGCCGACCGCCATTCCTCAGCTTTAAGTCGGGTTGAATAGTGATCGAATATTCCCATGGGAACAAGAGTTCATGTCGACTTGGAGCAGTCCTTTGGAGGCGAGTCGATTTTACGGAGTATCGGTGCGCGGTTTTCGATTTCCTGAAACGTGTGTGTAAGGATTTTGTAAGTAAACTGTTGCAGGTCTTAAAGAGCATAGTTTCAGCTTTAATTTGAAATAAATAGCGTTTTAAAATTCCGACGGGAATATATTTTTAACTCGACTTAAAGTAACCATCTACCATCGAGTCATCTTTATCCAAGCAAACGTCCAGCTTTTTGATTTTTTCAGAACATATATGCAAATTATTTTCAACTAATATAATCCTACCTGAAAGCGTACACTTTCAGCTTTTATTTAAGCTAAATAACGTTTCAAAATTCCCACGGAAACACATTTTTAAATCGACCCGAATTATTCCTTTAAATTCGTGTCACTTTAATCCGAAAAAAAATTCCGAATTTATTCCGAAAAAAAATTTTTCGAAATTCCGAAATTTCATGGCGATTTTTTTGAAATCAAGATAATCCTATCTCAAAGTAGACACTTTCAGCTATAATTCAAGCACCGTAAATTATAATAATTCCACCGGGAAGATATTTTCAAGCGACCGCGAAGTGACACACATTTCCCAGCCAGTAACTGGCACCGGGTAGGCGCAGTATTTCAATGAGCGAATCGTTTTGTAATTAGCACGATTTAGTCGGCTAACCCACTAATTCCTTGTCCGCCGATCCATTAATTCGCCATCCCATCGACACATTCGGCGCTCCGATAACCCGGCGATCCAATAACCCGGTAACCTAATAGTTCGACGATCGAGGAACCCTCTGAGTTCGCTGGCTCAGTTCGCCTAATCCTAATCAACTAACTTCTTATCCTCGGAATTAGCATTCAACTCAACAATTCAAACATAAAATTAACTATCCAACTACGGCGAATATTTCGAATAATTCAAGCTTAACCATTCAAGTCGAATTATTCAAGCTTAACGATTCAAGTCGAATTATTCAAGCTTAACGATTCAAGTCGAATTATTCAAGCTTAACAATTCAAGTCGAATTATTCAAGCTTACTTATTCAAGTCGAATTATTCAAGCTTAATAATTCAAGCTTAGCAATTCAAGTTTAATCACCCCAGTGTAATAATTCAACCTTATGAATTCAAATGTATTAATTAAAGTGTCACAATTTTAGAGTCATCATTCAATTATGACAATTCAAAATGAACAATTCAAGCTTAACAATTCAAGTGGAATCATTCAAGTCAATTTTCCACTAATAACCATATGAAACAAAATTAACAAGGCGAGAAAAAAATAATGACTGAAATGCCGGCTTGATAGAGGCTGAAGACGGTGCCTCTATTTAAACAAACGGTCCCGCGCGCACGAAAATTGCCGTCCGCGTAATTAAATGTTATTAGCGCGCGAATCTGCGGCTGGCGCGCCTAGCAATTACCATGTAATTTATGTTGCTCGAATGATCGGGACGCGATTAAATGCTGGAATCGCCGGATAAACGAGCGAAGGAGGAGAAATTACCGGAGGATCCGCTCGAATACGAACGACGTATTAACTCGTCATCCCCGGTTAATTGGCGAGTATAACGGTTCCGAACGCACCGGATGCATTAAACGTGCATACAGAGTGGCAAACACGTATCATCAACATGTGGCAAACGTGTAGAAGGCAACGGGCGGGCCTATGGAATATTCATCGGTGTTTCGCACGCAGGTGAGTCGACCGTGGAGAGCGAGAGAGAGAAAGAGAGAGAGAGAGATGGGACCGTAATTTCTGGATCACGCGATCCTCTCGTCAGGAATCGCCGTAAAGAGGCAATCCTGCACGCCGGATTTCCACGAACCTGCTTTACCAAAATCCTTGTCTGTAGATCTGAGTGAGATCGATCGCGTGAGATGTATTACAGGGCTGAATTTGGAAATTAATTTCGCTACAGTACGAGTGGATAGATCTTTAATTTTTGTTGGGAAATTTAAATGGAAATGGAAATTGTATGTCATACTAAAAGTTAATGATTGAGGCTTGGTAATTGAAGTTTGATCATTGATGTTTGGCAATTCAAGTTTTACGGATTTAAGAATTTCAGAATTAATTTTTCTCGCTTAACGATTCTAGTGCAATAATTCAAGGTGAATCATTCAAGCTTAACAATTCAAATGCAATAATTCATGCTTCATAACTCAAGCATAACAATTCCAAGTCACTCATAATTCACCCACAACACTTCAAACTCAACAACACAATATCAATAATTCAACTTTCAATTCAATAATTCAATAATTCAACAATTCAACTTTCAATTCAATAATTCAACAATTCAACTTTCAATTCAATAATTCAACAATTCAACTCAGGCAATTGAAATTTCACCAAGTTCCACCGTCGAAGAATTCGGCAATCGAATTCGTCGAGTCGCTTAATATTTTCTCAGGGAACTTCGTCGCAGATTCGATTTGCTCTGACCTTAATTTTTAATTTACAAAGAGCCCGAGAGACAGACCGTCCGCCCCGAGGGTGCAGGCCTGTTTCCTGCGCCGAGAGACAACTGCGACGCGCGTGTTCGTCCCGCGAATCCTTTCTCCCCGGCAAAGATTGAAGCTGCGAGTGCGTAAAGCGCTAAATCCAATCTGTGGCACGCGGCGCGAATCCGAGACCCGACTGATGGAAAGTTATTGCGTTTTCCGCGGGCGGTCCGCAAAAAGGGAGGCCGGGTTCGAGCCGGTATTCCAGCGATCGCCCGGGATAGTCTCGAATGAAACGGTACGAGACACGAAAATTCGACTGTGAAAGCTTTGGGAGAACGCGACGTCAAAGGATAAATGAATCGCGTAATAATACTGCGGACCACCCTCGTCGTTTAACCTTACCGAGGAGATGATTATGGCAGTCGTTACTGGAATTATTCTAATCTTTCTGCTTTGCAGTTAGAAAAATTATACCTGATGAGATTAGGTGTTTCTAAGGGTTCTCAATTTTTTCTAGTTGAGGAGAAAGAATTTAGAAAAATGGCACCTCATCCAAGATGGATTTTTGATTTTTAAAATTGTTATTTGCAGTTCCAATTACTTAGTAAACATTTCTAAAAATAATCCTGAACGAAAGTCATCGCAAAACCAAAAAGCCCTTTCCAAATAAATTCCTTCTAATAAAAGGGCACCCCATTAAAGCCGTCGATTTTCTCCTAACAAGATCATCCTCCGCCAATCGCCGTATCAATCTTCCACCAATAAAATCAGGACCCGCATTCGTCCTAATTATAAATTGCCAGAAGCTCGGTTATCCTCGAGAGTTCGTCGTCGTTGATTAGAATTAGTAGGTTGCCATGAATGGGGAACAGGGGGCCATTGAAGAGGATCGAAGCGAAGATACACAGAGTCTCTCTCTCTATACTCGGCAACCCCCGGCATTTCCATTAAATTCTCGTTCGTTCGCAGAAGGGTCAAGGTATGCTCGGCTAATCACGGATTCCGTTGTTTCGGCGACGTGAGGTAATTAGCAGGCGCAATTAATTCCGGAGCGGTCGGGGATTGGCCGTGGAGCAATCCGAGGGGCGAGAATGCGGTTGCCGCGCACCTCCGACTGCCGTTGCAGCCAGTATCCGTTTAGTTGTCTGACGGTCTAATGTCCGCTTAGCCGTGCGCCGTTGTACAAACCCCCCCTTCCGTAACGCTTCCTCTCCTTGCTTCTTACCTGTCCGCCTGCTCCTCTACTGCCACTTAATTACCTCGGCCAAAGATGGATCGTTCAGCGTCACGACGCCGATAACTTCCTACCGTGAGTTTTCCGCCGTGAAAATGATACTTTCCCCCTCTCTCAGTACGACTCTCCCCCTCTCTCACCCTCTCAGTCTCTCTCAGTCTCTTACTCTCTTAGTTTCTCTCCCTCTCTCAATCTTTCAGTCTCTCTCTCTCCCTCTCTCTCTCTCTCTCTCTCTCACAGTCTCTCATTCTCTGTCTCCCTCTCTCTCTCTCTCTCTTAGTTTCTCAGTCTCTCTCCTTCTCTCGCTCCCTCTCTCACTCTCGTCTCTCGATTCATTTAACATTCCGCCAGAGTGATTTATACCGCGATATTTCCTATGGCATTGTACCGGTGATGTATTACCGGCAGCTACCTGCAATTTTTACGGGGTTAATGAAACACCGAAGACACTCGCTGCCAGATGAAAAGCCGATTATCATTTAACGAGACTGGGGGGGGGGGGGGGGGGGGAACTCGTGATTAATGGCAGAAAATAATATTGCCAACTGGGATAGAATATTAGTATCAGAGCGGAGTTTCCTTAACAAAGTTGACTCTTGTTAGTGAATAACGACACGACAATTAATAATAAAATACTACAAAATTTCTCGTCATTATTAATTAACATACACCGCCTTCCTATTATAGTATTAAATATTGAAACCAGCACCGTCTGCCCCATCAATTAACGAGTCTGGCGAACGGCCGTCGCTGTTTGAGCGAGATTAAGTGCCCGGTAAACGCTAAAAGCCACAAGATATTCGGAAGAAGGCTTTCAAACCCGTCTCCCGCGGGAGAGGGAAAAAAATCAAGACGGTCCCGAAAACAGGTGCATTGTTCTCGCTAATAATTCGCCGGATCCTCTCTCCTCCGTGGCTCTCGTCTCTCTCTCTCTCCTCTCGTCTGGGCAAATATGGCTCTGAATTATCGTCGGGCAAACACCGGCGAGAGAGAGAGAGAGAGAGAGAGAGAGAAAGAAAGAGTCGGCAGGTTAAACCCGACTTGCGATCCGGCGTTCGTCCGGGCGACATTCTTCGAGCAAACACACCGGCGAAAAAAGAGCGAAAATCCGGCAGACTGTGTTAGCCCGGCCGCGAACTCCCCGTATAATAAGACGAAATCTCCGGAAATCGATGAACTCTTCGGGCACCATCGTCAGGCCGAATTCAGTCACGCGGCTCACTCTCTCTCTCTCTCTCTCTCTCTCTTTGCTCTACGTTTTCACGTTGCACGCTCTAACTTTCTTCAAATTCAGTCGGGGGGCCAAGGTAAACCGTAACTCCGACGGTCCTCGAAAAGATAAACGAAATAAAAGTTTAGGACGAAGTGCAGAGTTTCTTGCCGAGCGACCAATTTCCTGGCTGATTATTGCCGGGCGATTTTACTTACGGCCGGTTTGCCTTTACGCATCGGTAATTGGTTGGTGTGATTTGAAGTAGTAAGATTGGTTTTATATTATATTTTATATTGTATGAGATTTTATATTGCTTTGGAAGATAGAAATGCGATGAGAAATGTAGAAATTTCAAAATCAGTTTTCTATATATAATAATATTCGTACAGTATAACAATAATTGTATACTATAATTGGCATGTAATAATATTCATACAAAATTGTTAATGCGGGTTTTAACCATTTTTAATTTAATTTAAAAGTACGCTCCTAATTATTAATTTTATATCGCTGTGAAATAGAATTGTTCTGTTACCAACGAAGACTTTTATTGTAAGTAGAATAGCACGGAACTAGTCAGACATGACGGCGCTCGAAGTAGCAGTGAATTTTATTGGCTTGCGATTAGATGCCACTGTACCATAGAATAGCTTCAGTATTAATGGAACATTTATTCTAAGTAGAATCGCCTTAACATAGTCAGACAAGCTCTTCTTATATGTGTTGAAGCATTTCTTGTTGAAGTATTTCTCAAACGAATAAAAATGAATTTTCTCTAGACAAATCAATATTAAAAATCTATACTATACCACACACTGAGATCATATATTTCTATAAATTTGTTTAACCATATTTCAAGAGCGTAATTCTCTATTTCTCTTAATTCCTGCAATAAATCTTCTACATAAATAATTCTTCTCAATTTTTCTATGCACCATAAAACAGCACTAGGTACACTCCCTCTCAAAACACAGTTCCCAAAAAACCAAACAACATCGAAAGCAAAAATCGTTCAAAGCTCTCTGCCGAATTCCATAACAAAATCACCGTTCCACCATGGCGTTCCTCGCAACGCCGAGCAGTTTTCCATATTTCCGCGGGACGAGCGAGACGAGCGCGGGCGAGACCAGTACGTCGCTCATAAAAATAAATCAACGGCACTCGTCCGTTAGCAACAAACATTTGCACGCCGGCACGAGGCAGGCCGTCGCGACGTCGCGAAATATTACTCCCGTGATTCGTCGTGTTCGCCCGTGCGCGCGCGCGCGCGCCCTCGCCGCTCCCATTATATTCACAATTACGTCTCCTCGAGCGTTCGCCGGTGTCGGACACGCGTTTCGTCGGCGATCGTCGCCGACGGTTTTTCGAAGCCGGGGCGCATCGAGCCGGTTCTCTCTTCCTCTTTTTTTTCTTTTTTTTATTCCCGGGGCTTCGTAACGAGCCCACGGGCCGTAGGAAAATGAACAGAGCCCATTGTCCGCGGCAGCGGTCGGAAGAAGAAGAGAAAAAAATTGTGAAAGGGGGGAGAGAGAGTGAATGAGAAAGGGAGAGAGAGAGCGAGAGTGAATGAGAAAGAGAGAAAGACGGAGAGAGAGAGAGAGTGAATGAGAAAGAGAGAGAGAGAGAGAGGGGAGACGGTGCAATTTGAAATTCAAGCCCCTCTCCCCCTCCCCCGGCACTCCCCGCGTCGTGTCTGCGCTCGTACCCTCCTGTCCAGGAGTTTACCGCGACGTCGACGACCACGACGGAGCCTGAAACCACCGAAACACGATAAAATTCCATTATTTCACGGCCAAGGCTGGCCGGGCCGCTCCGCGCGTTTGTTTACTGTGGCTCTTTTCGTGCTCCACCCTTTCCCGCTTCCCTTTTTTACCTGCCGCTCTCTCCCTCTCTTTTCTCTCTGTTACTCTCTGTTCCTCTCTGTTTTCTGTCTTTCTTTCTTTGCGGTTCTCTGGTTCTCTTTTTCTCTTTTTCCATGCCTCTCTGTTCCTCTCTCTCTCTCTCTCTCTTTATTTCTGTTTCTATGTTTCTCTGTTCCTCTCTCTCTTTTTCGCTCTTTTTGTTTCTCTGGTTCTCCGTTGCTCCGTTTCTCTTTCTATCTACTTCTCTGGTTCTTTTTCTCTTTCTCTGGTTCTTTTTCTCTTTCTCTGTCTCTCTGTCTCTCATTCTCTCTGTCTTTCGACTACTGGCTTTTTCTCTAGGCTTTTCTATTTCTCTCGGTCTCCTTTTCTCTCCTCTTTTCTATTTCTTTGTGTTACATTTTTACTCTATTTCTCTATTTCTCTTCCATTCTATCTCTGTCTTTTTCTCTCTGTTTTTTTTTGTTTCTCTCTTTTTTCTATTTTTCTCTTTTCCTCTATTACTACATTTTCCTGTCTCTCTTCCCTTCTCGCTCTCTCTCTCTCTCTCCCTGCTCCCCTGCTTCTCTTCGTCTCATTTTCTTTCTCTCTGCTTCTCATCTTTCTCTGCGTTTCTCCATTGCACTCTCTTTTTCTCTGCTTCTCTCTCTCTGTCTCTCTGTCTCTCTCTCTCTCTCTCTCTCTCTCTCTCTCTCTCTACGTCTCCTATACACCCGTCACCCGCTTTTTTTCCTGCCGCCGTTGTTGTTCGAACAACACCGGTCCCAATGAAAAGCGACGAATCATTTTTGCACGGGCCACGCGGGAAGGAGGGGGGAGAGGTCGGTGTGTAGGAGGAAGAGGAGGAGGAGGAGGAGGCTTTCATCGACTCTCGCGGCGGTTTTATTTTTAATCCGGCGACGGTGATCGATGGCACGACGGTTAAACAGTTTTTGCCCGGCAGACGCCCACCCGGGGAGGCCAACCCTCTCACCCCCTCCCTTCGGCCCGCGTCTCGTCACCGTTCTTCCGATCGGGAGCCAACCCGGTATCTTCGATGTTTTCCGAGAAAACACGAGCAATTGCTTTCGACGGGCGTCGCTTGTTACACGACGTATCGAGCGTGCAACGATAATATGCGAGAAACAGGTACGGGGGTGGGGAGGTTCTATAAGGGAAGGTGCGTCTCGAAAGTGTGACATGGAATTTTTCTGTAGGATGCTTCGTTGTTGGGGAAAATAACCCTTTGTACTTGAAGCTGTTTTGATTGTAAATTTAGGGTAATTATTTTGGCTTGTTATTTAAATTTAGGATAAATATCCTAGCTTATATAATTTTTCAATTACTTAACATGACAAAAGGAACTAAAAATCTCCAATTTCTTAACTTCTTCATCTGAGCTTACAAAGTTTAAAAAAATGCGTTTGTAAATCTCGATAAATTCAATATATCAATTGAAAAATTTATAATTTCGATTATTAAAATATAATCGATTGCACACTGTATTAACCAAGACACGAATTAAACGAATTCTCAAGCCTTGATATGTACAGTAAGTAGAAACTTCCAGCCATGCACAGACGCAGCGTGCTGCAATCGCGGTTTAATTATCTGGAGATTTTCTGAAAAACAGAGCAGCGTATTAACAAAAAAAAAGTACGCTGCATTCCACGTTTCCAGCCGAATTCTCCACGGAGAGAGAATCGTCTCGCCGCGGCGCACGGTGGCCATGGCTACCCGTTGGATGCCGCGTGCAGGAAATATTTTTCATATGGTACAATCGCGCGCGGGGCAGCGGGCTCCAACAATTCCCGCTGATGCGGGCTCCCGATTCATTTTCACGAGCAATTTTCTTTATTTCCGCGGCGACGCGGGCCGCTTTCGCAAAAATTCAATTACTCCCCGGGCTTCGTTCATTGATATTACTCGTCGAATCGTCGCTTTATTTCCCGGAAAATTGTTATCGATCACAACACGGCCACGCGCGGGCCACACGCTCTCTCTCTCTCTCGCTCTCTCTCTCTCTCTCTCTCTCTCTCTTCGATGCGGGGGCCGCTGCTCCTCGAGTGCGGACGCAATTTTTCTCGGTCCGCGCGTCCGCCTCCGAGAGCGCAATCAATTATCGCGGCGTGTAGGACGCGTGAAAATCAATTGTCATATTTGTGAAATATTTTTCGAACGGCGCGGCGACGACGGCTGCGCTGTTTTGTATCGCGGACGAGGGAGCGCGGAACTTGATCGTAAATCGACGCTTCTTCGATGTTGCGATGAACGACGCTTGATTTGTCGGCGTGATTTACGCGACCCGCGGATTGCGCTTTTATTTATTAAGGGGTGCTGTTTGGACGTAGTTGTGTCAGCGAAAGGGTTAAAGAAAATTGAACTTATGACTATATCTAGAAATTTTACTCTCTGTTGATGCATTAGTAATAATTAGAGTGAATATTTCTGTAAGACGTTCAGACCTAAAATGAACATAAAATGGACGTCTTTAAGACGTCTAGTGTCTATTAGCTACTGATGTAAAAAATTAAACAAAAATCTAGCAATTCAAAATAAGGACGTAAAATGTCTACTTAAAAATTAAAAAATTACTTACTTACTACTTACTACTTACTTAAAAATTAAAAAAAAATCTAATCACTGAAAATTCAGTACTTCCACCCAAAAACCAGAACAAACATACAAAAGCTAAGCACAAAATCGTATAACCGGGATGCCAAAGGAATGTTTAACTCAACTCGAGCACGAACTAATCACAATGGCGACTCTATAGACACGAAGAGGCCCTCGGATTTCCAAAGGGGCGCGCGTGGATGTCGCGTCCAAACGGCGACTCCACCCTCTGTTTTCATTTCGATAACGAGCGGCGGTCACGCATCCGTCGGAAAGTAAAATTTCCAGCTCCGCGGTCGTCGATCGCAGGAGAAAAAGGAAGGGAAAACCCCGGGGAAAATGAAAACGTTGCGCGGATGATCCGGCACGTCGAGAGCAACGATGCGGCCACCATCGGATGCACCCTCTGCACCAGCCCGATGCCATCGATGCGTCCCGTCGTCCATCCCCCGTCTCACGGAGCCGGTTCGGTTGTTCCTTTGTCGTCCGGACGAGGGAATGTCGGGCACTCGTTTCTTTCGAATGCGTCGCCGTGTACGGCCCTGGTCCGGTTCTTCTCCTCTGTATCGATCACCGGTGCCGGCCCGGTCCCATGCTAACTATACAAAATGCGTCTAGACTATTTTTTACGCTTATCCCAGTTTATAGGAAATAAGGGGAAATAAAGGGTGGCCCCGGGGGTGACGGCGCAAACCTCCCCACGGCCGCAGGAACCTCGGTTTTTCGGATAAAGAGACCGGTTTCCGAGTTTAACCCCTCGCCGCTCGTCCACTCGATAATCTTTAACGACGCTCTCTTTCGGTGATCGATGGAACTCGATTTTTCAATCTGTCGATTTTGAACTTTTTCGAGTATTTTCTTACGAAATTATTCGTGACAATAATTTGTTAATTATTTATGTTGTTTCGCGTATTTTCTTATGAGGCCATCGGCAACAATAACTTGTTAATTATGTAGGTTGTTCCATGCTTTTAGGTTAGAATGAGATTCTGTTCTCTTGCCATTAATATCGTACATTATAATTAACATTATCTTAATTAAACTAAATTTAGTTAAGCTAAATTAAATTGAACTAGTTTAAATTAAATTAAGCTAAATAAAATTAAACTAAATTAAATTAAATCCTTAACTATCTTATAAAAGATTTCTAACAAAAGCAACGTTCACAACAGAGGAAATAAAATTGTCATCTATCGATGTCATTAACGCAGAAAACGATAGCAGTAAATGGCAGAAAAATATTTGTCCAATGTTCCGTCTATAATAATATAGGGCATCGTCTAATCAAAACCGCCTCTCGAAGAGCCCCCTAAAGTGCCATAAATCCCCGAAACAATTCGTCAATATTCACGACGATAATAATTAATAGTAGTACTTCGCAATCGATGCTCTCATTAGTCAACGGCGTTATCTCGGCCGGCGAGCAAATGACCATTGCAACCCCGTCCGGAATCCGCTGGAAAAATGATTCCGTAGGGCGAGCCGCGTTAAACGTGAATTAGGTCTCGGCCCGAAGGGCCACGGGGGCCGACAGATTGACGAATGAACCCGATTCGGACCGGTCCGCGCCTGTGTATGCGTAACCCGAGCCGGCGAATGTGTGCGTAACCCGGGGGCCACTCGGGGCCAGATAACAACCCCCCGTTTCCAACCCCGTGCGCGCGAGGCCCGCATAAATTCGCGTTGAAACATCAAAATTTCGATAATAAACTCTAATTATAAATTTCAAAACCTCAATTTTCCAAATTAAAATCAAAAAACAAATTTCAATAACCAACCTCTAACTTAAAATTTTCAATAAAATCTCAATTTTACAAAAAGAACAATAAAAACATCTTAACTGAAAATTACCTCCATGCTTCCAAATTAAGTCAAAAAACAAATTTCTCACATTCATGGTTTTGACCATGATTTCGGGCTTTCCTACCACCATGCGACGCAGCAAAGCGATGGTCGCAAGGGTTCTGATCGATATGTAAAATTCACTCGCGCGACCCGTCCGCCGATAAATCCCCGCCGGATGGCGGGTGGTAAGGAGGGGTGGAATGCGGGTCGCGGTCAAGATTTATACCGCGAGCTCCGGACTCCTTCGGGCTGATTTACACGAGATTCCGCGACGCGATCGGTGACCGCGACACGCCCGAGGGTCCCGTCTCGACCGTTCGTCCGCCATTATTTTCTGCCGGACGGAAACCCGTCCCCCCCCGTCCCGCCTGACGCGACGCCCGAGCATCGTCGACCCCCATATTTCTTTGTGCCGTGGACGCGATACGAGACGCCGCGAGTCGCTTTCGGAAGATTGTTTCGGGACGAGGATTTATTTAGCGTCCCTGCGACGACACCCCCTCCGATCTCGCGGGCCTATCTTAGGGGGATGAAAGTCGAACGCCGTATATACGGTTCGTTCGTTAATTCATTCTTGCCGAAAGAATGAATTTATTCCTTGGAGAGGCTTGCCAGTGGAATATCGAGGAATTATTGCTGAGGGTGCATAGTAAACGCACCCTTAAGTAAGTTAAAAAGTTTTGTAATAGTAGGTTGTCAATCTTCTTTGGAAAAGTGGTGTTGTTGGAAGGAGAATGAAGTATATAGTGACATTTATAAATACAATAACCCTAATTAAACTTAGAAATGATCCTGGGGATTGCCAAAGACGATTTTAAATTATCTGCAAGCGTATAAATAAATAATAAAAAAAATTGAAGTATTACTCATACTATACTTCATATTCTCTATTTTAGAAATAATAATTTCGATTATTAAGATATTATTTTGAATCGCCTAAAATCTCACGATACTACTTATACTAAAAAATAGTAAAGGGTTAGTTCTAGGGTCAACCCTCGTCATATTCTATTTCGACGAAGCATCATTGCGCCCTAACAGCAAGTTTCAAGGTTAATTAAACAACACCCCAGAGCTGTGATAATTATAATACACTTGTGCCGAAGTTCTAGACACCACAGACCTCTTGCCATAGTTTCTGGTCGCAGTCTAGAAGTACTATCATTAGGTCAGCAGTGACAGCGAGTAAAGCACCCTCCAGGCTAGTTAACAAATTTTTATCACCGAGTTAACATCATAAAACGAGCGTGTCCACGGTATAAGGGCCGAAGGAGGAGCTAATGGTTTTACAAGCTCGAGACAGTGGGGTGGGTGGCTCAAGTGTTTTTACATTCAACCCCCCGAAGGTTGCCGCTAAAAGGGCTGCAATTGGCGAAGACCTCGCTCCGGCGAGTTCACCAATGCCCCACTGAAGAAAGTTATGGCGAGATTTTTCCCTTCCCTCCAATCTCTCTTTTCTCGGACAGAAACACACCCCCCAGCGTCGATACCCTCACCCCCATCTCTCTTTTTCTCTCTCCTTCTCTCGTTTTCTCTTTATGCTCTCTCTCTCTTTCTCTTTACTCCCCCCCCTCCCTCTCTCTCTCTCTCTCTCTCTCTATTTCTCTCTAGTATTCTCTCTTTGGCACCGACATGCCAGCCAGTTTGCCCTCTTTACCGAGAACTCGTAAAAGAACCCCCACTCTTTCTCTAGCATGGTGGCAGTCTGCCTGGACCTTTGTCCGCCTTGGCGACCTCGTGCCACCGGCAAACCGGGCAAGAACCACCACCATCCCCCGGAGACATCCTCTAATTATTTACCCCGGCCGATCCTGAATCACGCCGAATGTCCGACGCACGCGACTGATAAATCCTCCTGTCGCGCGATACACTCGTGGCGGCTGGAAAACAGCCGTGGTTTTCGTGGTAAGGGGCGGTGATGGCGAGGGGCGAGGAGAAAGTGGCGGAGCACGCCGGAGGGCCGAGGACGTCTGGAGATTCCAAGGTCAACGTATGGAGCGATGGCGGAAATATGATGTGAAATATATAAATGTAATTTTTAATACCGAACTAAATAGTAAATATGCGTGACAGCTGTTGGTTTATTTATTTATTTATTTAGACTTTTTGTTAGACGTAAACATTAAAAAACTCTATTTCCTAGATTGATTTTTATACTGAAACTTTTATCATTAAAATTCAACAAAACAGTATTCTAACATTTCATTTTTAAACAATTCGTTTCACCAGTATAATTTCCAACAACATGCACTATTATACATCGATCTAAAAATAACTCACAATAAAATTCCCTTAGAAGCACTCTTCAGCTTGATCCCCCTCAATCCCCAATTTTCTAAATTTCAACCCTTCCCTACACCCGGCTACTCCTATAATTGCTTCTCGAAGAAAACCAAAACTAAAAATGCCATTCGTACGGGTTCCCCGTCCGGAAGAAACGAATTCTCATCGTTCCGGGAGGGGGTTGACCGCCGCAACCCTTGTTTCTCTTTTTAATAATTTCCCTTTAATTGGTGTTCGGACGAGAGAACCCGCTTTTGGGGGGCGAGAGGGGAGGGGGAGGGGTGTGTCGTCAACAACGGAGATCTTCGGGCGTAGCTCATTCAATTAAACTTGGAGGATCCTCCCGGTCGGCGTTCGTAATTATAATTAAAGGGAAGAAAATATCTCATTGACCTCGTGTCACCGGCATCCCTGAAAGAACGAGACACCGACGGCGGTGGTGGTGGTGGCGGTGGGTGGGTGGCCAAGGGGTGGAGATCCTTAATTACTTATCCTGTCAGCGGCCGAGCCGACTGTCGTCCGCACGCGAACTAATAAATTCCGTTTCCGCGAAACGTTTAGCCTTCTAATTCCCGTCGATTCAGCGATAACGTCCGGCCACTCGACGAAATCGTTTTTCACCTTTACGCTCTCGCACTTATCGTCACGGTTCGTTCCCTAACAAGAGAGAGAGAGAGAGAGAGAGAGAGAGAGAAATAAAAAATGAAAGAGAGAGAGTGAGAGAGAGGCAGAGAGAGAGAAATAGCTAAAGAGAGAGAGCGAGAGAGAGACATAGGGGGAGAGAAAGGGAGAGAGAAATAAAGTGTAAAAGAGGGAGAGAAATAAAGAGTGAAAAAGAGAGAGAAATGAAGAGGGAAAAATAGAGAGAGACAGAGAGGAATAGAGAGGGAAGGAGAGAAAGTTCCCCACCCCGGGTAATAAATCGTGAGCGGAATTATGGACGGCGGAGCCTCGTAAAAAAGTCGAAAGCGAGTCCGCGATTGAATTAAGAAGCTTTCCACGGAGTAACCCTAAGTGCTGAGCAAGGTCTCGATACCTCGCCGAGTTAATCCGCCACGCAATTATTGCCCAACAATTACTCTTTTTATTCCCTCTCTTGTTACGTGGCTCCATCCCCCTTCGTTGCCGTGTCGAATCGATTATTCCTCGCCCGTGGATGTCGAGGATTTTATTCGTAACGCTGCGGGATCTAGCGTACACCAACCTTTGAGAAGGGTCGCAGCCACTTTTTTCATCATTTTTACATTGTTTATAGAACGTGAAAAAGATTTTTACAATTCGATTGCGGTGTTCAAAATGGAACACGTTTTGAGAATTTTTATCTCGAGAAGTATTTGATTGATTTAGTTGATTAGTTTGTTGTTTTAGTTGGAAAGGTGTTATAGAATTATTTTTTAAATTGTGCACTAATAATTGTAGTAATAATGATAATATTATTATTTACGTACACCGGTAGGACATGTTTTAGAAGCATAAAGAAATTTTGTGTAGATGTCAAGCGACTACAATAGAAATAAAAATGTATATATAATGCTATAATAGAAAAATTTATTTATATTATAGAGCATACAGGTAAATATAAAATGGATATAACAAATGTTGGAGCATTGAAAATTGTAACTAAATTATTATTCTCTAAATTCCTCTTTTAAAAGCTCTATCAGTCTAAAATTCAGAATACATTACACAATGTGTAAGAATTACGTAAAAATTGACTAAGTATCACTTAATAAACTATTCATATAGTTCATACAATCTACAAACCTCGAACTTGATGTCGTGAAAAATTAACAGACTAATGCCAATCACATCTAATAGCGTCATCAGCGATATAACCCACCAAGTTCGCCACCCCCTAAACAATACCCGCATTAACCAATCACTCGAGAGAAGCCACCCTCTACAATCATTTACAATTTCCCAAAGAACAAATAGCATTATCGTCGGCAACAGCTCAGCGTTCCCCGTCCAGGGTAGTCCCGAAACCGTTCAGCAAATAATTCGACGGCAATCTCGGACCGAGCAACGTCGTCGCATCTCCGTCATCGTCTATAAACGGGGCACTCGAGCGGCCACCCCTTCCCCCTAGTGCCACCCCCCTCCCTCCGCCCCCCACCCAATAGCAAAGAAATTCTCGGGCATATCTCTGCGTCAGGCCGGATCTCCGAGATCCATAACACTAAGGAATAACTGATCAAGAGATTCCGTCGGGCAGACCGCAGCCAATAATCCCTCGGAATCCGAGGAGAGGACAGACGGGGGGCTGGAGGAGGGGAGGGGAGGGGGGGATGGAGATCTTCCTCCCTCGGAATCCCCGCGAGTGTCTATAAACGAAATAGAAACGGCCGCGTCCTCGTGGAATCTCATTTTTCCGCGCGGCTGCCGGCTAGAATCGGCCGCGGCGCAATCCCCCTACCGATAATCAATCCGGTAACCGATTCCGGCGTTATTAATACCGGTTACGAGCCCCCGGATCTACGCGAGGAATGCCGATAAATAACGGCGAGAGCGAGAGAGAGAGAGAGAGAGAGAGAGAGAGAGGAGAGGGGACGCGCCGATAAAATCACTGTTACCCGTAGAAATATAATAGCATGGCGTTCGAGACGCGCGCCGCAGCCAAGAAGTATTCGATCGAATTCCCGGCAAAAATATCGTCGAACGATAAAATTGCAAGCGTTCTGAAGCTTGTACTCTCTGCTTTTGCACTGCATAGTTTATTATTATTTTCGGTCTCTAATTGTTAGGTAATAGATCTTCGCGTGGTGGAATAAATAGGAAATTAAAGCGAGTTGGAAGACTCGAAATTGGTACAAATTGAAAAAGCTCTAGAAATCTTAAAAAATTTTTTTTGGAATTGAAATTAGAACTGGTTTAAAGAGTGAACCTCCCTCTTTCCAACGACGTCTTAAAAATTGAAGCACGATTTTTTTAAGCCGTTTTATTGAGTTTCAAATGGAAGCCCTACCGGCAATGTTGAAATAATATAAAATACATCGTGCTCGAGTATGGTCCTCGATTTTATTTTGTAAAACGGTAAAAAAAAATCGTAGATCATTGTTTAAGGTCTTATTTTAAAGAGGAAACTTTAAACTTTAAGACTGTTTTAGTTTTATTTATGAGAAAAATTTTACTGAGTTTTGACGCTCGGTTAAAGTCGTAACAATTTCAAAGGTATTTCGAGTGTCGAGATGAGACCAAAGGTAGCAAAGGAGATATAAGAGTGAGAAAAAGAAAAAGACATGAAGAGAGAAAATGAGATAAGAGAGGTAAGTACAGTCCACTGTCGCTGACAATGCCGTCAAAGTGGCGGAAGGGTCCGGTTGTCGTGTAGCCAGCGTCGCGTTGCCAGTTTCCGCGAGCGAATCGAACACGTTGCCGCGCGTCGCGGAAATCACGGAGACGATGGCCCGGCCCTTTCCCACGCGGATATCCGTGGATATCCGTGGATATCTCCGCCCGGTGAAAGTGCCGTCACCCACTTTCACGGATCGCTGCCGTGAGAGTGGATGTTCGCCGGGGAATCTTCCACCCTGTGTCTGTGCCCCCACCCTACGCAACGCCGAGAAGATATACGGACCCGTGACAACAGTTTCTCGTTAGTCAGACACGCACTTTCGTTCAGACTTCCTTTCTTCGATCTGAACCGGCACTTTCGAACCCGGTTTCCGGGACGGGGTGAAACACAGGGAAGTTCCACGATGTTTCACGACGTTTCACGATGTTTCAAGACGGTGACACGATTTTTATATATTTTCTAGATTACTTGATATTTTTACTGGTAGTCTAATTTTTTGGAGTTAAATTGTCACCTTTTTCTTCAAGGATTTACTATTTTATTATTATTATTGCTGTTGTTGTTATTTATTATTATGATTTATTATTATGTTAGGGAGTTTGCCTCTAGTGTTGTGAAATTATAGAAGTTTAAGAATTCATACGAATTCTTGATAATTGATAATTGATTCAAGTATGAATTCATTCGAATAAAAATTCATTTGAGTACTATTAAAAATCCATTCGAATGGGAATTTATTTCAATATGAATTCAATGAAATAAGAATTTATTCTAACAAGAATTCATTCGAATAATAATTCAGTTAAGTTTGAATTCATTCGAATAATAATTCATTCACGTATGAATCAATTCGAATAAGAATTCGTTCCAATAAAAATTCATGCGATCAAGAATTCAATTGAACTCGAATTTATTCAAATTAAAATTCATTTGAATACAAATCCATTCGAATTCGAATTTATTCGAATAAGAAATCATTCGAACTCGAATTGATTCGTAGAAAAATTCATTCGAATTCGTACTCACTCGAATTCGAATACACTCTCGTCCTCTAATAAGGCAGAGAATGCGAGAGATTTTAATTGCCACTCGTTTCGAGTACAAAAAAGAATGAAGACAAGGTTTCCCATAAAGAACGTTCCAAAAGGCATTAAAGGAAGTTCTCGCGGAGGGGTCCGAGTGAAAGTTTCGCAAGGCGGCTCGTCGTGGCAGAGATTAAAATCCCGCCCCAATTTCTCAGGCTCGCCACCACCCCCTCTCCTCCCCCACCAGCCCCTGTGAGTGGCGCGAACTCCTGGAATCCTCGCGGAACGCCTCCTGTTAATTAATAAAAGAGCCCCCGGGTCGGACCGGCCGGCGAGAAAGGCGGTAAGAGTTTAATCCACCGAATGGACACATTTTTATCAGTTCCGGGCCATTTCACCCGGGCCGCCCCTGATTTTCCCTTAATCGCGTATCGATCCTGCGTGAACGGGCGAGGCACCGTTGACCGAAATTACTGTGCTCCGAGTGCTAGAACCTGAATCCAAATCTGCTATCCGCCTTTCACGTAATTATTCACGCGTGTTCGACCTTTTTAAAGCATTGCCGTCACGAGACATCCCCTTTAAGGGTTGAGCACCGACTGAACCTCGAAATAAAGACGATTTTTAGGAATTTTTATATTCTTTGACACTATAGAAAATATAAATTTTTGCTCCGTGATATTTTAGCGACATTTATTGATATTATAAATTTTTGTCTATGTAAACCTTAGTTTTTTCCCTTTCAATTTAGAGAAAATATAAAAAGGCAATTTTATTCTTAGTAAAACTACGCATTGTATGATTCTAAATATTGTTCTAAAAAATGCGAAAATAATGACAATACACTACGCTAGAACCTCAGGAATTATTGTTATAAAAATAAGCTTTTCACGTCGATAAAATGTAATTAAAAAAATAATGACCAACCTTGAAATGCCATAGAAAATATACGACAACTTTATTCGGTGTTCTCCGCTCGAAAAATACTCGCGAAGATCATCCCTTATTTTAACGTTTCACTCCAAACCCGCCCCATAAGACGTTCTCACGGCGTTCCCCGGGTTTCGCAAGTTGTAATTTAAATTCTCGCCGGAAGATCGTGTTCTCAACTCGCCAGATGAGCTCGCTTCGATCCGCGAATGCTCGCAAAGACCGTTCCCGCGAAGGGTATGCCAGAAAAGAAAGCGGCGGCACACGGATCGGATTCTACCCTCGTTCCGGAGAATCGATCCCAAGGTCGCCGCGTATGTGTTCCCGATCCCCCGAGATTCGATTCTTCTCTTCCTTTTTTAATTTGCGCCGCGAAAACACCGCGGGAACGGGGGGAATTACGGAGGGCTGGCGGAACCGGATCGAGTTACCATTTTCCCCTCGTTCGTGCCGCGGCGCTGCCGAGGACGCAGATGGCGGATTCAGGGGCCGAAGATATTGTCCCCGCGCTCTCTAAACAAACATGGCCGCCGCGGGATTTCTCGCGTCGGATATCCGTGATTGACGCCCGGCTCGCTTCTGCTCGGTAATTTTCAATGTTCTTCGGGGGGAGACGTTGATTTATCTTGTGGCAGGGGAGAGACGGTGTTTTGGGGGAAATATTGTGGTGGTTTAACTCTTTCGGGCACGGTGGGATTAAGAATATAGATGTGACGAGTGGTAGGACATTTTTCATGAGGCATTTGTCATTAGAAATTCGTAGTGTTGCAATGACTGCATGTATGTTCTTTTGTAAATTTTCATAGATCGTTTAAAAAATCTCCATTACCTGACACGTGACGGAGATTTAATTTTAGAAATTATTGCAACAGAGAAACTTCTAAACTCTATTTATCGTCAAGGTAAAATCTTTAACTTTAAATTTTCAAACGCTTTTATAAATTATCACAGATCGTTTAAAAAATATCCAGACGACATAAAAGGCGTCAAACTTCCATCAGACTTCTGTCAGCCGTCGCTTAAATCAAAATACGCCCCGACCGTCGCGAATAACCGCGGCGCCCTGAATTATAGGCACTCGCTGCCGTCGGGACCGGCATAAAGAAGGATTTTGCGGTTCTCAAGAACGGTTTCTAACGCGAAACATAGCCGCGCGGCCGCGCGAAGGAATGGGGTGTTGGAGGGTGGTTGTTCAGGTGTTCCCCGAAAATTGGCAGCGCTACGCGTCTGTCTCCTTGCGAGACAATGGCGGGACTCGTAAAAACGTCGCGCGCAAAACCACGAAGGGCGCGAGACCAAAGACAATCTCCTGCTCTTTTACGGTGCCATAAATTAATCCGGAGTGGCGTGAAAGAGGGGGGGGGGGGCAGGGAGGAGGAGGGTCCCCGACGAATGTTCTCGGCTCGTAACCGGGTCTCCTTCCACGGGGAAAGTTGCGCGCGGGAACAAAAGCGGGGGGCGGCTGATCACGGGGTCGGAATGTGCTGATTTCGATAAGTCTGCGACTCCGCCGATTAAACGTTCGTATAAATTTACCGTTATTCGGTGATGCACGGGGTGTCGCCGAACCCTAACCTCTCGCCGCGCGGAGACGGGCGCTGAGAGGACCGCTAACGATCTCCGCGGCGCCCGTATCTCTTTCGCCTCGAAGCAATAATCGTTGGGGAGCGAGAACTTTGGCCTAACAACGACACCCGGCTTCGACGGTTTTATAGATTGTCGAGATTTATTTTTGAGACACGGGGTGTATCAACCCTTTGCTGTCTTATATTTGCACTCGAAGCCATATAAATTGTAACTCTAAAATAATTTTTTTGATAAATAGCAATTCTAGTTGCTATCACAAAATGTATTT
>NC_135774.1:28083699-28131043 GCF_028453695.1 Augochlora pura | reverse complement strand
AAACCCACCCTCTCGAAACGCCCCGCATAATCTTCGAGCCTTTACAAAAATTTCGCGTCCCTCGAACGTCCGGCGACCCAGCGGGTAGGGTCAGAAGGCCGGGATCCTCTCCGCGACCTCGCTCCGCAATAAAATCCATTTTTCGTTAACCACCCCTCCCGGCCTCCGCGCAGCCCGGAATTTCCGTAGGAGACACCGTCCGCGCGGAAGAATTGAAATAGGATTTTCTCTGTTATCGGCATCCCTTTGAGCGACGATGCAAGCGATAAGAGGCGCGGCGGCGGCGGCGGCCGTCGGCGCAGCCCGTGGAAGTAAATTCACCGCGGGAAACGAATACCCGAAGAAGGGAGTTCTCTCTGCCCTTCGATACCTATCGATGGCGCCCGTAGGAAAAAACGACGACGGGACTGTGTGCGTGCGCGCGCGCTCCCTCCCTCCCTCCCTCCCTCCCCTCGTCCCTCTACCGCCCACGCAGTGGGTCAATACCGTTTCATCTGGTTCCGTTCCTTTCACCGTCTCGTCTCTCTACCTCTTTGAGAGAACGCGCGCGTATCCCCCTACCTCCGTGGCGTCCCCCTTCGCCCTTTCGCCCTCTTTCTTCCCTTTTCGGTCTGTTTATGCGAGCCACGGTACGCGCGGCAATTCAATTCCGTTTTGGGACCGCCCAACCGATGCGGACCGTCCTAAACATCGAAGGACCTTTTCTCTCTCGACGGAGGGCAACGGGGGTGGAGGAGGGTTGTTGCACACCCTCCGTCAAGGCGCACACGAGTTTCGCTAATATCGCCGATGCCTCGATAATTGCTATGGAAACGGGCCTCCGGACCGATGGTTATGGATGCCGGGGAGGGTGCTTTTATCTTCGGGCCGAGTGTTTTAAAGTGTCCCGGGGCTGCGACGGACCTGCTACATAATTGAACGATCGCTCTGCGCCGACGGCGGACTCGCGAGAATCTTGTTGCGCTGTCGTGGAAAATGGATTTCCGTTAAATGCTAGGTGCTTTGGACAGTTAACCCTTTCCGTACGAGCACTGTGTCCGCTGTGGCGCCCTCTTCTTTAGGAGCAGTTTTCACGTAAAAGTTACCGGCACGGCGGACACATTGTCTTTATATAGAGACACAATCTTTATCATCTATATAATATATTATAATCTTTATTATTTACTATAATCTTTATATAAAGATTTCTCCTAGGAGTTAAATAGAAACTGTGCTTAATAAAGCAGTATTTTTTTAATATAGAGTGCTGCTTCTAGCTTTAATATCAAGAGATATAAAATACCTCTTAATATTAAGTATAATACTATTTATTATTGTTTAATAGTAACGTATAATATTGTTTATACTGGTCGTCGCACGGGTGCTGGATATATCCGGTACTCGTGTCGAAGGGGTTGAGCAAGTCTAGATATCAGTGGCTACCTTAGTAAGTCTGTAATAAATGTAAGTTGTAATATATAATAAGTAAAATGTTATATTATAATCAGTAATAATTATATAATAAGTAATAGGTTGTATATAATAAATGTAATAAATTTAATAAATGGAAGTTGTAATAAACTAGTAACATTTGATTCAGTTTATATTTATTTACACCAGTCCTTGTCCTTTAAGGTACAGCTTAGGGTGGACCCTGCGGTGTTAGAAACGAGTAGGCAGGTCTACGATAGAAAAGGGATTTGGGGGATGGTGTCTATGGTGGTTGAAAGAGCCTCGCCCCGCGACAGCCCCAGAGAATTTTCACGGTCGCGAGTCCATTTACCGAATAAAAGTCGCGAGGGCCGACCTTCGTCTCGGAGATTGGCGCTGTTGGCGAAGGGCCAGCGCGACTTCTTAGCATGTCCAAACTACAAGGGACCTCCCCCGGGCCCTTCGCGAACGTTTCACGACCTCCACTTCCGGCTGTCACTTTTGTCGGTTAACTCGGAAAATTCTGTTTCGATGGGGGCTGTGCTTCCATTCAATTTTACGAGCGTGTTAGGGCTGCGAGGACTATGAAAGCGTCTCGTTATATATCATAGCGATGTTGTTCGCTTGTTCTTTGTTCAATGTTTAGTACTGGGATCGTAAGTGAGTGGATTATTATCGGTTTTAACGAATAAATGGTGGAGGAGATGATTTAGTGCTGCGGGGAGATCTTTGTCGGAATTTTAATTTTGTATTAAGGTTATGAATCCTAATTTTGTGTTAAGGTTATGAATTTTAATTTTATGTTAACGTTATGAATTTTAATTTTGTGTAGCATTATGAATTTGATTTTTATGTAAAACTATGCATTTTAATATTAAATAAAAATAAAATTATGCTGAATTATCAAATACATTATTAGTAAAACATATTACCTAATACAATACAATAAAACATATACTTGAAATAAAAACTACACAAATTAACAATATATACAATATCAATAACATGTGACGAGTAATAACAAATATACATTACCAATAATCGAAAAAAAACTGTCTTAACTAAAAACATTTTCGTCTTAATTAAAAAAACATTCTTGCCTTAATTAAAAAAACATTCTTGTCAAAATTAAAAAACATTCCAACGAAAACAGTGAAACATGTTTTAAATCACAGTCTTCGCAAATCAATTGTTTCTACATAACATTTCTTTAAAAATCAATGAACATAAAAATGGATTTAAATCGACGGAATTTGATCCACGAAAAGTCGTCGAATTAATTATAGTACCTTAGTCTATTTCGCTGACTCGGTGGTGATTCACGTTAGCGGCCAGGCCACACGAAGTACAGCGATCGATTCCGGGGGGTTCATGGGAAATCCCTGTGCGTGGCCCGTTAAAAATACAAAACGGGAATTACAGAGCCGGATAACGGAGACCCGCTATCTCCTCGAGTGATCCCCGGCTCTCTCGACTTCCTTTAACAAACCCTGTTCTCCGGGCGATATTTAAAAAATAAAATGTTGCCTTGCATATTCATGAAGTTACAATTAAAGACGCATCGAAGTGAGATAGAAAGATAGAGAGAGAGAGAGAGAAAGAGAGACTGGGGAGGGCTTAATTATCCGCTCGTGGGGTCACAGTAATCTTTTCTGTGTTCGTTAAACGGCGAAAGAGGTTGGCATTCGTTAGCGTAGCCCCATAGCATCTCTCTCTCTCTCTCTCTCTTTCTCTCTCTCTCTCTCTCTCTTTCTTTTTCTCTTTCTATTCTCTCTCCCGCTCCGTCTCCGTTCCGCCTCTTCCTCGAGTGCCATCGAATCAAGGAACTGCGTCGACTGCGTGTAACGACTCGCGTCGTTAACGATCGAATTCAAATGAGGCCTCGGGATATAACGAACGCCGGAACGCGATACGTCGGAACAATGCGATGGGGGACCCAGAAACGTAGGGGCGCGCTCTCGAATCCCATATCCCGGTGCCGGGGAGCTATCCTCAAGACCCATTCAAATTCTTTACTAAAACATTTCGAACTCTCCGCCGCGCCGCGCTCGGTTATCTTGTCGTTGGTCGCTCGAGACCGCGGCACACTTGAATATAACGCATTAACATTTCCATTTATTAAGAGGAGCATCGATCCGACTGTTGTTTCTTTCCAAGACGGTGTTGTCGTGTTGGTTGAACAATGGCTATGAGGCGACAAAGGTGTGTCGATCATTTATGCATTAATTTTTGTTAACAAGAGTATGGGATTAATTTTAAATAGTTTATAGTGAGGATGATACATTTTAACAATTATATAATTGACGCAATTAGATAAAAATAGTATTGACAATTTATAAAAAGGGAGATTGATCCGACTGTTTTTTTTTTATCGTCTTTGTTAAACAATGGCTATATTAGATGGTATCGTTCATGTATGTATTAATTTTTGTTAACGAAAACGTGGAATTAATTTTAAATACATTATAGGGAGATTTGTCTTCCGAGGATGGTGCATTTTAACAATTATATATTTGACGATAACTGTGACAATTATCAGCTCTGTTCGTTTAATTTAATTTCTGTAGAGTCACCTATAGTAATAAAGTTAATATTCTACTCCTATTGAAATTACACAATACACACCCAAAATCACGTATTAAAACCAAACCTAACCACAATACCCAACATCCTCCGCGCCTCTAATTCAAAGCCAATTCCAAGTCCGCACACCTCCTGCCTCCGCAAAGAAACCAGCAAGTGGCACTAAAAATCAAGATCCACATCTGTATACGTCGGCGAACGAGCGACGAAGGCGCGTGAATAAATAATCGGCGAACAAAGCGCACGTAAAGTGATCAAACGGGGACATTAATTCCGAAGACTACGTAGCAGGATTTCTCTGCGCCCAACGGGGGTGCAAGGGCTCTGGTTCCAGGGAGATGGTGGAAGGGCTCTGGTTCCGCGGCGTGTTCGGTCGTCGGCCTTTAGAAAGTCAGAAGCGTGAACAGTACATTTGGCAGCGGTCGTACGATCGTCGAGAGAGCGGCTTTACGACTGGAAACGTATCTATCCCGGCGTTCTACGCGCGGCGGCGGCGACGGCGGCGGCACGAGGAAACGCCGAGAAACGGGAACGCTCGTAAAACGAAATCAATTCCAGGGGTAGGAAGGTCGACGTTAGAGCCCCGGATATGGTGGTAGTTACGGGAGATCGGGCGGGGCACGGCGGGGAGGGGGGAGCGTCATTTGCGAAACAAAAGTGAGCCGCTTATATAACCGGCGCGTTTACGGGCCTCCTCTGATCGTTCCCCGTTGTTTAATCTGGCCTCTTCCGCGCGGCCAGGAAAAATCGATGCCGGGGCAGCGCGCGGTGAAAATTGGCCCCGGGTACCTCGAACGCGAAACACGACCGGAGAGGAAAACGAAACCGGGCGGCGCTTTCGCTTTCTCCGGGCTTCGCCTGAATATTCCGACTACCTCTCTCTCTCTCTCTCTTTCTGTTACACTGTTACGATTTCGTTGCGCGTTTAACACGTTCACCGCCGACAATTGACCACTAAAATACCCACATAGTTAAATCAATTAAATTAATTAAAGAACTGAAGAAAATAAATAATTAAAGAAACTAGAATATCGATATTTATCATAGGGGATGACATTAGAACCCTATCGCATTCGAAAAATCATGGTCGAATTCATTTCACTCGAATATATTGCAATAAAAATAAATGTTCAATATTGGTCAGAAATTAATGTCAACCAGATATGGTTGATGCGGCGACGAACGTGTTAAAACAACATTCACTTTATGACATAAACAAAACAAAATTCTCAACATCCCTACTTTAACCAATCAAACCAGTTCCACCAAAATCAGCGCAAGTCTCTGCGCTGGATCGAAAACGAGACTTTCTACTTTCGTCCGATTTCGATGGTCCATCGCGGCGTCATCGGCTAATTAATCAGCGACGGGACAATAAAACGTAGCCGTGGGGACAATTTCATTACCGGGACAGCAGCGTCGGTCTTTTCGGGAGACGCTGTCTCTTCTGATTAATTCGGATCGAAGAGGAGTGGGCAGGAGGATAGGAGGAGGAGGGGGGGAGACGATTCGTTGGTTGAGAGAGAAGAGCCGAAGAATTCGTTGATTCCGTTCCCCACGGGTCAACGTCGGACGATGACGAACCGGAATGTCGTTTCGCCTTTTGAAATGGATCGTGACGCGGGGTGGGGGCCGGGGGTGGATTCCACGGAACGGCGCGGCGACGTTGTAATGGATTAACAGCGCGATAAAAGCACGGGCCACGAGAAGGGATGCTCCACTTGCCGAGTGATTAGTGGAGCAACGAAGAGAAAACCTCTGCGACAGGCTGTGCTGCCTGATATCTGCGCTCTGTGTTGCCCGATCCGAGTCGTGGATGATCCCCGCTGATTTTATACCGGCCAGGATTTAAGGGCGTCTTGATTTCGAAACCTGGGCGGTGGCTGCTCTTAATGGACCTCTTAATGGCCTGGAAACATTCGTCGAGCTCTCTGTTTGCGGCATCGGTGAAACTCCGGGCTCGAGGAGATCGACTTTTCTGCTGCGCTTGCAGTTTAGGATACTGAGAGACATAAATCAATTTTTGGAAGCGAAAACTGCCTTATTTTACACGAAAATTCTGTTTGTCATTTAGTAGCATCGATAATTTCAAAGGGAACTTTTAATACAATTTCTTGAAAATTAAATTTTACGGTGACAATTCTCATTATGGGCGAAATAAATCGTATAAAGCATTAATAATTAATAATTTTTAATACCTAATTTTTAATTGTAATTGCTACTTGAAAATTAACATGATCGTAAAATTTATTTTCAACTGGAAAATTTAACCAACTTTGATGCTCTGAATTTTTTACAATTTTTACATCTTTTCGCAAAAAAAAATATGAGAGTGAAGGGTTAATTCTATACAATATACTATAGAAAACAGAACTCGGAAAGTATTGTTCTTCCCAGCGGAAAAAATTCCGAGAACCGTCCCGAAAATAAGAAATTCGTAACAGGACAGGATATTTCGAAAGTTTGCTTTTTAATCGGGACTGTAATTTCGCAAGGATATATCCGAGTGAAGGGTGAACGACGATCGACGCGAGGCAGGCACACCCCCTCCGGACGAAATCGCGAATGCACTCGGAGCCGACAGCGGTATTAATTAAGGGGAAACTTTTTTAATTCGAGGGACGCGCGCGCGCGCTCCCGTAAGTGGCCCCCCTCCGCCTCTCCATGAATAATAAATAAACTGCGAGCCGAACTTTATCATAAATGTTACCGCTCGGACGCGGCTGAATATTTACTCGTTCTCCTCGACGACAAAAGGGAAAGTCGCGGAGGAAGGGTGCGAGGGGAGGAGGAGGAGGAGGAGGGAGACGGCGAAAGGAGAACGGAGCGAGGGAGGCGAAAGGGGCCGGGGACGCCGGTGATTTATTTGGAAGGAGCCGGGGCTGCCGCGACCCTCTCTCGGAGCCCGGTCCTCGAGGAGAAGTGCGAGCCAAGGAGTCACATCTACAGGTGTGGCCATTAATTCGGCAAAATTGTGGAAAGTGCAAGACAAATCATGCGGGGGCGTGACTGTCTCTCGCGCCCCTCTCTCTCTCTCTCTTTCTCTCCTCACCTCCGTAGACTCCTTTGGATTAATTAATTCGACTCCTTGCGCGACGACGTGTGCGATTCGTCTTCTGGAGGCCTCGGAATAATTGTTGGTCCTGCCGGACTGTTAGTACCTGCCTTGATGAATGGTTCGTCGACCTTGTCATTGTAATTTCCGCTCCCTTTCTCGCTTGGCAACGTATTTAACGCACACGTGCTTTATAAATTACGATCTTGTATTTTCCTGTGGAAGATGGTACATTGGGTGCTGCTATAAGTACGTTCATAGTAACTGTATTTGTGTATAATTGTTTTAGGATGTTTTATAGAGTGGTTAGATTAAAAGTAGATGACCTAACTTTCAAGTCGTATGGTTATAAACGTTTAACAATTATCGACGTTTTACCAAATAATTTTAGTATTTTTCTAAGATGGCATTTCAAATATATGTGATATCTGAGATAAACAACTAAATAAATAATACCAAATAACTAAAAATAAATAATATCAATCTAAAATTGATCACCACCGTTCTACAGATCATTTTACTTAAAACTATTATAAAATTATTTAAAACGTCGCAACTCTTTACTGGTTAGGCCAAATAAGTCCAACAAATTCTCCTCTAGCATTTCTCTGCGACTTGTAAGACGCTCGCATGAAAATCGAGCCTATTCTCCGGCGAAAAAGCGGAGCGAAGAACCCGGTCTCGTAAACACGCAATAACAACCGGCAGAGCCTCGAGGGGGAGGCATTCATGAAAACTAATTCTCCCGTTTAATTTCGCGGCTTTATATCGCGGGGCTCGCCTCCTATTAGCTAGCCGGGCACGTCGGCTCCTCGCGGTCGCGAGATGGGAAAAACTGCGCGAGAAGTTAGGAGAGAGAGAGAGAGAGAGAGGAGAGAGACAGAGATAAGTGAGAGAGTGAGAGAGAGGTAGAGAGAGACGAGAGAGAGTGAGAGAAAGAGAGAGAAAAAGAAAGGCAAAATAGAGAGGCAAGAGAAAGAGAGAGAGAGAGAGGAAGACAGAAAGCCGAAAGAGAGAGAGAGGCGAGAGAGATAGACAGAGAGAGAGAAGGAGAGAGAGAGAAAAAGAAAGGTGAAATAGAGAGGCCAGAGAAAGGGAGAAGTGAGAGGGAGGGAAAGAAAGAAAGGCGAAAAACAAAGGCGAGAGAGGGAGGGAGAGAGGCGAGAGAGTCCAAGGAACGCGACGAAAATTCGCTGCAGTTGCCTTTCGTAAAATTCCCGAAATTCCACCGTGCACGGATATTACCGTCTCTCGCTGGAATAGCAAGAAGTTTAATTACGAAGCAACCGTTGTGCCCGCAATAAAACCGTGGGGCGGGGGGGAGGGAGAAAGAGAGAGAAAGAGAAAGAGAGCTGCACTCTACGAGCTACGAAAAACCGGCGGCGGCTCCCGAGGCCCGGGGAAAGAATGAATCAAACCTAAATCGCTCTCTCGACGAACCAAGTGAACTACCCCGGACCCGGCAACGGAGGGCTGGAACAGTCATCCGAGAGACGGTAACCACCGACAGGAGCCGGGGCCTCGTTACAGAGAAACTTTCCCGGCTTTTTTCTCTCCTCCCAAACCTCCCTCCCTCGCAGACCACCTCTTCCCTATCTACCCCCCTCCCTCCCGCCCTTTTCTGCCATTCTTCTCCATGGCCCCGTTTTTGTCCCAGGTTTATCGCTTCCGCCGCTGCACTGGGTGCTCCGAAAACAATGGGACACCTGGCACGCCGAACGTCATCGGCTGGGATCCTCTTTCGATGTCATTAATGGGCTCCGGATTTTATGCGATTGCGAGAGGGCGTTTGTTTTCATCGAATGATACGTGATCGATGCGTTTTAGAAAGTTTGATGGTGTAAATTATTCTAATGGAAAAAGAATGGTTTATATGGTATTTTGTGTATAATAATTTTATAAACTATAATAAATCCTTTAAAAATTCTTCTAAAAGTCTTTTGAACCTATCAATGAATTACAACCTGAAAAATAAAAATCCATTTCTTAATCAACTTATCTAAGAGCACAGTCCAAACGCGTCAGCCTAATTTAGCAAAGTATAAACGCGTCAGCCTAATCCAGCAAAGTCTAAACTGTGCTAATGATTCACGAAGAACAAGATCTGGACAATGTCGCATCCGTCTCTGGAGATATCAGCTTCCGTATCTTCGTTACAGTAATTAAACTCTGACACGTCGCAGGCCGTCGTTTACGGGACACCGGGTGTGTAGAGAGTGGTTCGCGGAAAAACTTAATAGAAATAACGATATTACGTGGATCGGAGAAGGGAGAGAGGGGAGGGTGGCAGAGGAGACCGTGTGTCCAGGCCAGGCAATTACCTCTCTGCAGTCTGGTAAATATAACAGCCGGACAGGCTTCGCGAGACGACAAGATATATCGCGGCAGATATTGCCGTTCGGAGCAGAAGAGCTTCCACCAGGATGTTTCGGGACGTCGATCCGCGCAGCGGAATAGACCCCCCGAAGAAGGCGAAGGCCGACGGGGTCCCAGGGATTATACGAGGCGAAATTCGCGAACTTCCTGAACAGGGGGAGCCCGCTGAAATTCCAGGAATATCGTCGTTAATTAAAGCGTTACACGGCCTCGTTACACGGACGAGTATTTTCGGTATTCCCGATCCCATCGAGAGCGGGTACACCGGCTGCCTAATAATCGCGTCACGCCTCGCAACATCGTAAAATTCGGGTGGCCCTGGCTTCCTGTTCGATGCTCGCACCTGATAAATGCATCGACGTTCACTGCGTCTTCACGGCACCTTCGCCGCACGCTCTCTGGTTTCACGAATGTTTCCGGCCGCGTTTCTCGCGCGATCTTTCGAACAGATTGCTCGGCGAATTTATAATAATTTCGGTGGTTCGTTGATAGGTTTTAGAGATTTTTCGTTCATTGAGAGATAGAACGTTGACGTGGATTTGTTTAATTATGGGCTGGCGAAGTTTATTGAAATGAATCATTTTTGTTTCTTAAATCTAAACTTTGTTGCTATAAAAATTATCTTGGGACTATGATACACTCGCTTTAAAATGGTAAAGAGCATCGGAGAAAGAACAATGATAGAGGATTAGGAGAAAAAGAAAATTCATATTTATTGTATTTCTCCGTTTTACTAGAATGATTAAATAATGATTGCGAGAAGACAGAATTTTATTTTGACTTAAAAGAACGGAATAACAATTACACTTAGCAGGATATTATAATATTCATAATATTAATATTATATAATATTAATATTACTATAAATCTCCATCACGAGTCTGACTTGTTAAAGCATGTCAAAGGGTTAAAAAAGGATTTGTTTCGTGTCGCTGAAGAAGCAAATTTTGATTAAATGATTATGCACCGTTGTCCTGGAAATGTTAGCGGCATCCGCTATCTCGCGCACACTATATCACGTATTTTCATCGAGCATACCCTCGACGCCGTACACAGCGCGGAAAAAAAACTCATTAACGAGCGAGCACACAGCTGTGGCAGAGACACCCCCGAAAATCGATCGAACCTTGAACCAACACGAGTCCGTGCCTCCACGAAACATTCGACTCCTCAATTTTCCAAAATATCCACCTCCGTCTTGCTCGACGAATCTAAACCCACACGCGCGAGCCAGACATCGTCAATTTCCAGCTCAAATATTTTTCCAAGCTCTCGGCGGGCTCCGCGCCGACCAAACATAGCTCGGCTCGTTCCAGCGAGACGCTGAAAAGCGAAACGGGACGCGATATCCCCGGTCCTAGCGACGAGAACGTCGCGTGGCGACTACCTCCGCCATTCGCCAGCAGATGGATGCCTTTCCCGCAACTACCTAAAATTCCCGATTTGTACATACAGGATGTTTCTAAATCGAATCGACGAGAGTGAAAGTCATAAAATAGGGAATGATTGAGACAGATGCCTCGAGTGTTTTGGAGCATTGAAGGATCTTTCGCAGACAATGAGAAAAGAGACGTGACGGTGAAAATGACGGAAACTCCTTTCTGTAAAATTTCCAATTTTCTTAGCGCGCTATAGTCGCGTTCGATCCCGGGTAGAAGTTACCGGGGCGTTGCGAACCCAATCTTTGGACGATGATCCGCCGGACCGAGCTAACGGCCAGGAATAGGAAGATGATAAGCAGGCCACTGATAACCCTCCGGCATGATAAATCGGGCAATTATGGCGATAGGATGGAGCGACCGGGCGAAGGGCCGGCGCGAAAGATCGCCGGGGACAGTCGGGGGAAGATAAATAAGCGGAAAGAGCCGGAAAAAAACGGTGGCTCCGGGCGGAACAGGGATCAGTGGACCAGAGGACTTGCAGAAGTGGGGGTGGGAGCGGCGAGATAAAAGGGAGTCCACCGAATTGCCACTAATTATCGAGAAGTCGGTCGTCCCTTGTTGTTAGGTCGTTTTTGATCGGTTCTCGATAAAGTACGGGCACGATTTTCGCGATGTCTGACCAACAACGGCTTAATCTACTTTGTCGAACATTTATTAGTAGATTCTATAATGCATGCGGTACTCTCATTGAATTATATAAATATATATTTATGTAATTATATAAATTCGTATATTAATTAAATATGATATAAATATATAAATTACATAAATATATATTTACACAATTATATGAATTTATATATTAATTAAATATTAGAAAAATATATATCTATATAATTCAGAGAGAGAGAGAGAGTACTGCATGCATGAAAGAATCTACTGATGAATATAAATTATATAAATTATTCTATATACTTATATAATTATAAATTATAAATTATAAATTATATAAATATATATAAATCGATATATAATCTTACGAATTCTTGATAAATAATCTCAATTCTCTTCTCGTCTGCTCAACACCGTCCACCTGCCTAAATCTCTCTGCATGCAATATAGCATAATTCTCCTCTCATCAGTACACTATCCGAGACACCCTTACCAAATTTACGGCTCGATGAACATTAAAGTCCATTTTCGTCCGGCTATAAACGACCTAATCTACTTCTTCGAACTCGAAAACGTGAGACGCATTCATTATCATCCTCTCGCCGGTATATCTCGCAAGGTTCGTGACTAAATTTCGTCCATGCCGGCCGGCCATTAAGGTATTAACGTTTATTCTTGTCTAGCCGACATTGTCCTAATCTCCTTGACCAAATCGCGGTTGTTTTATCATTTTTTAAAATTGTACATGGCCGCTTACCGAGAACCAATTAACCGTTGCCTCACAAAAAGGGCTATAAATAAAAAGTATGCAAACTTATGCAGACAATTTTTTCAGTGCTGCTAGATGAAACTATAAACTATGGATCCTGTGAGTTTAACCGTAGGCCATCATAGGCCGCAAAAGTTTTGTCTATAACAGTAAAGTAAATGAATTCAATTTGCTCTTATAATTAGATTCTACAATTTATCGATTTACTAATGTAGCTTCGATTTTTAGGGTTTTAACCATGATTTCGGGCATTTCCACCACTACGCGGTGTTACGATTCAGGCGTTTGCTCGTTGCGGCCGGTCACCGGGCTGCATAAAAAAGGGTTGTCGATCTTTGTCTGGACAGGACAGGCGACGGTATTTTAGAATTACAGCTTGCTAGGATCGCCAGCAAATATTTGCGAGACCTTTCGGGGTTGTATGGCGATGACACGTCGCCGCCTCGTGTAATTCTCGAATTTATGGGGGATGACCATGGGGGGAGAGAGCGAAAGGGTGCGCGGATCAACGCCGGGCTTCTTTGGGATGTAGGCCTCGTGGATGGTCGGAGGGTGATGGCTCGTTCGATAGGCGCAATTGCGTGTCTTGAATTTTGCGAGAGAGAGAGGGAGAGAGAGAGGAATATGCTCCGCCGCGAAAATTAATGCCCGCTCGAAACTCCTCTGACAGTATAATTAATCTGTGTACGAGTTTCTGTCAGGTATACGGAACAGCGTTCCTGGAAGCGCGGTCTGCGAATTTTTCGGCTTCTGTGACACGTGAAAATCATGAAAATTATTGAACGTTCTCAGAAATTTTATAAAATACAGATCTTTCGCCAACACCGACCTGCACTATTTTAAACATTCAGCATCATTCTATATTATATTACATCACAATATCGTACCATATTATAATATATGATATTACCCTATCTTACTACGTTATATCACACTATATTATAATATCGTACTACATTACACTACAATATATAATAATACCATAACATATTAAAATATCTTATTACAGTATAAAATCTTTATAAATCGACAGAACCCTAAATTACCTCAACAAGATAAATTTTATCACTAACAATTAAACATATTAATAAACAATAACCCTCACTGCATCTCGCAGCAAGAAAAGCCAGCCTTACGTCACCGTCGTTCTAACAAACTCGATCGACAGTAAATGTAAAAAAGTGTCGAGGGCCAGCACGAAATTGTGATTAACTCGCGAGTACTTGAGCACGGCGGAGTCGCCGACAAGAGAGAGAGAGAGAGGGAGAGAGTTCCTTTGTGCAGCGTGCACTTTGAACGTCACTGTCCATCGGACTGCTCGCTTTTAGGCGTGTGCGCGCATACGCCTCGACTCGCCAATGAAAGCAATTACCGTGAAAAACAAGGTCCGCGTCGCGCCGTTAGACACGCGTGGCACAGCGTTTTCGTCGAGTTTAAGTCAATTACCGTGTGGCAGACAACGTCGGAACAACATCGATGCCGCGTGGCCGATAAAAGATGCCAACGCGGCGCAGACGTCGTTGAAATTTTCGTTGGTCTACGAAACACGAACAGAGCCGAGAGACGAGAGACGACGAGCGGAGTAAATTCGATCGTTTTCGCGATCGAGCTCGTCGCTAATTAAATTAATACCCCGTCGAGCGGGCGTCGAGCCTCGTCAAAAGACAATTAATATCCGGTCGTTCGACGCGCGGTTTTCATTAGCGAATGCTGGAAATGCGACGGCGAGATTGCATTAATCGTGACCACATTTTGCGGATTAGACTCAACAGGAAATTTCGGGGGGGGGTTCCCGGCGTCCTTTGGGCTATCCCCCCGTTCATTAATCCACCGCGTGAAACATAGCCGGGCGCAACGGTAAATAATTCACCGGCTGTCCCAACAGCATCGACACCGCCGCATATTTCCTATTAAATAACAACTCCGCGACCGTATCGGTCGTTAACTTGCCGCGTTAACCCTGCACCCCCTCCTTGTCCTGTTTCTCGGACACAAATAACTTTATATCTATCTTTTATTATATATTATATTATTCCATTATATTTAACTATTATATCTATTATTATAGAACAGCTAAAATTCTTAAAATTTTAATAACAAAAATTAGCTTCTACGGATTTTTGCATTCTGAAAAAGGGGACACAAATATTTTTATATCTACTTTTTATTATACATTATATTATTTTATTACATATATTTATTATACCTATTATTATAAGACGGTTAATATTCTCAAAATTTCAGAAGTAAATAATAATAAAAATGGCAAATTCAGTGAAGACAATTCTCGTAAATTATTCATTCAAAGATTACTTTCTACGGACTTTTGCTATCCTAAAAGTGGTAATATATTACAGGTATATTCAACGAATAACTTGTTATTTTTAAAATAATTATCTCCGACGATCCATAAAATGCGCTGATAATTAATTCACAGTTTCCATCGCAATGTAGTACTCTTTGCAAGCAACGCGAGAGCGCGTACTCAAAACTTTTACCAAAAGATAAGTGGGTTATTTAAAATCCTCCCGTTTGACGTTCCATCCGACGCACCGGCCGTGAGTTTACAGTTCCTTTTGCCAAAGTAAAAATCCCTGTACGTTCTCCGTTGAAAAATGATTCAGCGGAGCGCGAGCCGAGTCTCGCCCGTCCTCTTCAAACGTGGAATTCGTTGACCGTAATGCAGTCGGCGCGAGTAACATGAAAACGCGTTTCAACAATTTTCGTTAAAATACTAAGCTCGCACGGAGCCATAAATGGTCATAAATAATTTGATGCAATCGCCGTACATAAAATCCTCTTCTTCGCAATCGATGCGCAATCAAACGCGGCACACGATTTCTTTCGACGCGTTCCCTATCGAAAAATAATTCGCGGCGCCGAATCGCTCAGTTCAACGGGTAAACGCGGACCACGCGGAGCGTAATGGCGCAGCCGGCGCTAGCAGAATAAAAACGCTGTTCTCGCAATTATTCGCGGGGCCGCTAGCCGGGGCACGTTTTCCCCGCAGAAATTGCGTCTACTTCGCGGCCCGGCAAAATTCGAGGGCTAAATTTACTCAAAGGCCTTTCCACCCTCCGTTCCAATTTCGTTGGCCAGAAATTCCGCGGTCCCCGAAGGCTTTTGCCGGTTTTTTTTTCTCGCGGCTTCTAAAACCGCCTCGCGCCGCAACTGGGGGACAAAGAATCGTATTTTTAACCGGTTCTCGTTAACGGGCCTTCCGCGCGCCGCGGCCGGGACAGAGACGGGAGATGCGCTTTTAAAACCGCCTGCCCAGGAATGCCGAAAGAGAGAGAGAGAGTAAAAAAGAGAGAGAGAAGGAGCGCGTCTCCGAGTTTCCTCGTGCTCCCTTTGCCCTATGGAAAATTAAAGTTCAAGCAGCCGGCGAAACGCGAGACAGGCATTAAACCGTCTCGTCGCTGAAAAGCGACCTTTGTGCGCGGCTGCAGCCGGCTGGACGCGCGGCACTTAGATTTTCCCGTGATAAAAGATACTTTCGGTGATTCCTTGTGCTTTTGCGTCGCCTTTATTGCCTCAACTTTGCGTCCGACCGTGATTTATTCGAAGCAGAATATAATTCTTTACGGGTTATTAGCGGAGGCCTAATTTGAATAATGCGATCGGTGCCGATAGACGCGGGACGACTTAGAGATGTATACTACTTTACGTCCGGTTTAACCCTTTGCACTCTTATGTTTTCGATGATTTTCAACTGAATCAGATTAGTCCTTTTAATACAATTTTAATATAGACGATGGAACCAGGAGATAAAAATGATGATGTGAATTTTGTGCTACAATTTTTATATAAATTTTCTATAGAGATAGCTTTTACAGTAATTCACACATTGTAATAAATAATACGTATAAATAGGAACTATTACATAATAATACAATTATTATAATATATTGACGATAAATGGTCCGAAAATTATAGTGCAATGGGTTAATTTTTAATTTTCAGCGGAAATGGAGGAGCGTTCGGCGAATCAGTCCCGCGGCCACAAATCAGTCGGGAAACAACGAAACTTTCGGCCAGAAATTGCTCGCTAAGAGCCCCGGCCCCCCTCATTCCCCCGTAAATTCATTTCGAGCGCCGCGTCGGCTAATTTCGGCGCGCGCGCGCCGGCACTCCAAATATTTTTCCGGCTCCGTGCGTCCCAAAGCCGGAAATTTAAAAGGCACGGCGAGCGCGCGAGCGCGCACGCCGCTAATTGTCGGGTTCGATGATCCGCGATACTGCCGGGCACCGCCGATAATCGAATCCCGCGATTCTACCGGCGATGCGTGCCTGTAAACTTCGCTTCGTTCTCTCCGGTCGACACGCGTTTGTATCGACGAACAATTCGTGGATCGAAATTGCCCTCGCGGGGCGTGAAACATTGTTCTGCGGTATATTTTTATTGCCGTTTATGCTGTTAGAGTGTTAGAGTGTGTTACTGTGTTATAGCTTTGGTGGAGGTTTTATTTTGGAGATTTGTAGGTTTGTCTGATCCATTATGGCCTAATCTACTTCGAATTATTAGCTGCTACTTAAAGACAATATTTCATTTCGTTCAATATGTTTTATAACAGATAATTATCTTATTATTTGTAATAGAATTTTTTTAGTTCGGGTATTTAAGATTAAAGGCTTGTCTGTTTAATAATGTCTGAATCTACTTATTGAAATATTTAAATATACAATCTCTAGTCTTTCTTCTTTTGTTGGCACAGCTCAAGGTAGCCTCGATGCTTTTCACTATTTCTTAGGACATTCATATAAATCTCCACCCTTGGCTGACTAAGATCGTCATAATCTACTCTTCGGAATATTCAGATACGAATAGTTTTTCATGGAGAATAATTAGCCAAAATGGGGGTCAGTTTCATCGACCTCCATTTTATAGAGTGACACTATAGAGTCAATAATCATCCTCGTCGAGAATTGGATGCAAGACTGGAACAAAAGCTTGTAGAAATGTTCCTTGTCTCCGTCGCGAGCGTTTCCTCGTCGCGGCAGCTTTTCCGCGCCGAGATCCTAGAAACGCGCGCGACGGAATCCCGATTCGACGGTAAATAACGGACGGAAGGACGCGTGGAAATTTATCCGGCGGATTCCTGGAAGTCGAAAGGAAGACCTTTACAGTCCCGGGCCCGCGGACAAAGAAGACCACTATTTTTCAAAGTTTAGCGGCCCCCGCAGGAAACTCGGCGCGCTCGCACGCCAAACATTTTAAATATGTAACTCGGTGTCGGTGGCGAGCGCGCGCGCGCCCGCACCGCGGCGCCGCGACGTCTACCAGGCGTCCTCCTACAAATTTAGTAGACAATAAGCCAGATCGGATGTGGAGCTCCCAGATCAAGGGCGCGGAGACGCAGCATGGTAGATTAAAGCTATCGACCCGTGGCGATCCGTAAAGAGAGAGATAGAGGGATAGAGATAGGGAGAGAAAGAGAGAAATATAGATGGATAGAGAGAGGGAGAGAAAGACTCTCGCCCCTTTCGCCTCCAGCGAACATATTACAATAATTGACCAGGGGTTACCTTTGACCCGCGACAACGCTCTCTTCCATCCGGCGGGCGTGCTCATCGGGCGAAACGCCGCGCTGCCACGGTGACATCTCGGGGCCAGGATAACCCAATTTGCCTCCCCTTTTTCGAACGGAGGGTCGTCCTAGATCGATGGAGGACCCCCCTCGGCATCTTCGTTCGACGTCCCTCCCCACCCTTCGTGGCCGGCCCTCTGATCCGATGCGACGAAACGCAGATCTGCGGGCGCAGTTTGCACGGGGCTGACCCCCGCATGGTCGGCCCTTCGTGCCTCGTTTGCAGAATCAAGGGACGCAGGGTGGATTTCGCTGCGAAATCACGTCGGCCACCGTCGGCCAGGAATTTTTCCGGTGTCGGGAGGACCTACGGGGAGCCATGATTGCCGCTGCATCGATGCCTCCGTGACTGGAAAGTGATTCGGGATGTTGTACAAAAATGTTTAGCATTTAATTAAACGAAAATATATTTCTTCTATTAATATACTGACATTAAAAATCTGAAGTATTCATATTTTTCTATTGATCTAGTCACTTTTATAACAAATGCATAAAATTATCAATTCATAGACCACTTTCTTAACCCCCTTCATTATTATTAAAAATATACAAACGACTGTCCGCATGTAAGCTTGTCTGATCATCGTCGTCCTAATCTACGTAAGTGTACTCTTCTTTAAAATACATGCAAGCCTCTCGTAAAAGCCTGTTTTCGTCTGACCGAGAACATCCGGATCTACTACAAAGTACTTCGCCTGAAAACTACACACACAGCACCGCCGTCCCCTATCCTCGTCTGATCAGCAACCTCGCGGACTACTTGTAGACTGAATAGCATACAAGACCACTGTTACAAACCACGGTTTACATTCGAAACCACGAATATCATCTCCATATTCATCGCCGGTAGAACTAAAACTTCCGCGCACATTCTCCGCCTTAACCCCTTGCAGTACTATATTCTCCATTGTTACAAGGATACTTTTTCTACTGTAATAATTTCTTAGAAGAAAGAGGTTAAATATAATTATTGAGTTTGTCTACATTCACTGAAATGGTTACATACCGAAGACAAGAGGACAGAATTTTATTCCGGCTTAAAAGAACGGAATAACATTTATACTCAACAAGATGTTAATATTTCAACATTATTTTAGAAATTGCTGTGACGAGCCAGACTCGTCAAAGTACCGTAAAGGGTTAACCCTTTCTGACATTATTTCCTGTCCAAATAAATAGATGTCGAGGTTAAAGATATCAAACTCTTGAAAATTTCAAAATATGTCAATAGTGTAAATAAAAACGCTGTTTAAGCGAATTTGTTTCATCCTTTATTTATTTCAATTATCTTATAGTTAAAATAATTATCAAATAAAATACTAAAAAGCGTCGTGAGCTGCCAGTAGCAAAATTGAAATAAAATTCAGATTGCAAAGGGTTAAGGAAGCGGTTCGATCACGCGAGAAAGTAATGTCTGGTCGTCTTGCCGCTGGAACCAGCAATCCGAGCGCCGAAAATGCTCGATCCCTGTCCAGGCCAGACGTCCGTTTCTACTCGACCCACCCCGCCCCAACATCAGGTGATTTATCCCTTTCATTTCTGCGCGGAGCGAGCCCGGCGGCCGATCTTCGCGTGGCCATTGTCGAACGTCGTCGTCTGCCGCGATCCCGATGCCGAGCGACGGGGCTGGAGTCTGGGGTGGGTGGCCCGTAAGAGTCGGTGAACTCTTCAGGGATGCAGAGGCAAAAAAGTCTGTCGGACGGTCGGCCAAGGGCGAGCTGACAAATGGATAGGATTTAAGCGGCGCGCAACCGTCGGGGAACGCGCGTTTTTCATCGGCCGGGGAAAAGGGCAGCGATCTCGGGCTTTAAGTAATTGCATCCCGACGCGCGTTGAAGGTCGAGGGAGGTCGCGGTGTGCCCCGGGGGTGGACGATGGAAGGAGGAGAGATCGGTCGCGACGCTAACCACCGCCGGTCCATGGAAAATCCTTATCGACGAGCACGGACCATGTCGTAGCGCGCCGAAATATCGGAAATCCGTATTCCGAATTTCGCGGGCTCGTAAATCCCGTTTCGCTTGCTCGGGACGATACTCGGGTCTTCGACGAGGCTACAATGTAACGAGGCCTAGTCAGAATGAAACTCGACGAAGGAATAGTAACAACTTTATATACCTTTAAACTTGATCTTACAAATTATGTTTGAGGTATTCTATGCAAGAGACTGTTGTTCGATGTATTCTTAGCGAGTGTCCTTTGTGTTCTGTCGGTTCCGTCTCGTGACGCGTATAACGTCGACTCTTATGATTTTTCTATTGGCTGTCTTAATATCTATATGGGGTGAAAAAGGTCTCTAATTGGTGAGCGGGTGGTGCAATTTGGTCGTCGGAGTAGGGATGCGATTTGGAGAAACTGTGCTTAGTTTATCGATGCGAAGGATACGACAAGGTCTGGAAAATAATGGTTTTGGAGGTCTCGAGATGGTGGCCGATGATACCCGATCATTTTGCGACTAGTCGCGTCGAGTGGTTCGGCTATCGCAGCCGACCGTGGTTATCTCGCGTTTGGTCTTCTCGAGACCGAGCACACGCGATGGATCTAGTCCGCGGAAACCGTGGCTCGGAAGCGAACGCGCGCGCGCGCGACAGGGGTGGGTCGACGTCACGCGTGACTTAGGGGATGCAAAGGACACCGTCGTCAGCGATCGGGGAATCACGGGCTGAGAGACAAAACGTTTTTACTGGACCTAAGGGTGGCACGACCCATCTTCCCCTGTCCGGGTCCAGGCCCCCTTCCCAACGCCCTCGCCCTGCGTCGGGCACCATTAGGGAGAAACCGGGAAAATAGCGAGAGGGCGAGAGAGAGAGAGAGAGAGAGCTCGTCGTTTCCTCGGCTTGCTTCCCATTTTCAAATGATCACTGCGAAGACGGAGGCTTCCGCCGGAGAGCAAAAAAAAAAGCGATCGAGTGTCCTGCATGCGACGCTGCCGGAGATATTCTGAATGCCTCTGCCGCCACCCATTCCCTAGGCAACGGTTAGGGGCACGGCTTTCATTCGCGCGGCGGTTCTCTCGCAGAATTTCTGTTTTCAATTCTTCTCGTCTCTCCTCGCGCCGGCTGTCACGTATTTCTTTAACCGTTTCCTAGGCGTCGTTGCTTTAAGATCCCGAGACGGTTCGCGCATAATTCCGCCGCGGCTTTTATTGCTCTTGACTGCGCGCTGAGACGTATTTCGTCGACCGTTGTTAGGGCGACGATTCGTCTGCGACGCTATCGTAATGGTGTCACGACGTTCGAGTACTTTATTTAATTAAATTGAAATTCGAGAGTTAAGTCTCTGTGGGACGAATTTTTTATGGGGCGGAGGACTTCACATTTTGTAAATCTCAATAAAAATGCAAAGATGCAGTAGATTAAAGTAACATTTAACAATTTCAATATATTGTAAATATGTGAAACATAAGACGAATAAATTCGATAAAATAAAATGTATTAAGTCTAAATTAAATGCTTCTTATGGCTAATTTTTTATCACAGATTTCTAACACACATTTTAACACGTGACTGGTTCATTTCTAAATTTAATCAAATAATAGAGTATTAATGTACCTAGCCCTCAAAGGGTTAAATAAAGCTAACCAAATTCGCTGAATAATTTCGAATGCTAAGATCATGAAATATAAAATTAAAATATATCGTAGAATAAAGAATGTCAAACAGACGCCGTCGAAGCTGCCTCGACTCGTGTCCCACATACGGACACCGTTGGCCCCCATAAATTCCCGGCGCGGTATGAAAAAAAGATGCACAGGGGGGGGGGGGGCACCCTAAACCCCGTCAATCCTTCGTTTCAAATTCACCCCGATACAGAAACACCGAAAGAGAGCCCCGGCGACCCTCGCTTCCGGCATGACAAAAACTCTCTCTCACCTTCGGGAGAAACCAGCCCCGTATCAGCACCCTCCGCAACCCCTGTCTCACCTCGAACCGAGTTCTATGGGAGACCTTCGACCTCCTGGCTTACGTCCAGGGTGGATCCACGGGCCGAGCCAGGACCGAGCCAGAGTTACGTTTATGATAATGAGCGCGGCTCGTTCCGCGTTGTCGCGCGCCAGGCCGCTTTAAAACTCGCCCTAACGGCCGCTCGCAGGGCCTCGTCCGCCCGTCCCGGCCCTTTATGGGTTTCGGGAGACGCTGGCTCGTGGGGATAGTGCCTGGAGACGAGCCAGGATAGGTATAATAATTATCTGCAGCCGAGGTTGCGATAAGGCTGGCGAAGAGAAGAAGCTTCGGCTCTTGTCTCTTCGTTCTAAGAACAATTTATAAAGCTTAATGAGAACAAACTAAAGCTAAAAGGACGCGCTATGAAATGGGTACCGTTAGTTTTCCAATAAAATTCGTTATAAATAATAAAAAATTAACAAATCGTAAGAGCCGACGAAAAATTACTTGATCTCAAGGCGCTGGATCGAAATGATTTTAAAATACGTTCCCGTGGAAATTGTCACACTTTAAATAGCTCAAATTAAAGCTTAAGAAATCTACTTTAATACAAAGTAATTGAAGTTATAAAAGATTTATGAGTTTTTAAAAATCAAGAAATTTCAACCGATGGCCTGCAGAAGATTTGCTCCGTGTAATAAGCAGTCGCTTTGGGTAAATGTTAGGATATATTCCCGCAAGAATTTTTCAACTTCAGCCAGCACGAATTGAAGCTGAAGGAACACACGTTACGTCGGGATCGTTCGCGTTTGCAGTAAAAATTCGCAGATCCCCGAACGAGTGAGGCATGCACGCGCGCCAGCGGTCGGCTCTCTCCGCGAGATGAAAGCTCCGCCGTTTAAACGCGTTCCCGCTGTCAGTTCTCCGAGCTTTTCCTTTCAGCCGCGGCTGGCAGCCGTCTAATTAATTAAATGTAAACCCGCCCCGCGGTCCGTTCGCCCCATCGTCCGAGATTCCAGCGAGACAGCGTGGCCCTGTCATCGCCGGCTTCACCTCGCTCGGCGTCTCGCGAGACGCGCAGGCCAGCCGCTGCGAAAGCGCCGGCGTCGCTTATTTGCGTTTACCCGGGGCAGCGTCTTCGTCTCTGCCGGCGAAACGCAGACGGCTAATTGGCCCCCGTGGAAACCGTCCCCCCCGCCAAACACCCTCCCCCGCCGATCCCGCCCGATCGCTTCGCGATCGCGCCAATTAACGGGAGCCGAGCCGCGCCTCGCCGCAGTCCCCGAACGCGTTTTCCGCGTCGCCTCGCCGCCCGTCTCTCTCCCCGAACGCGTCGAAGACGCTCGTTAGCTCGCCGCGACGAAACGTTTATTTTGCTCGACGGTGGGCGGGGGTGTTCGGTTGCCGCGCGGCGCCCCGATTGAAACTTTGATAAACGGAGAACCGCGGTATTTAGACAGCGGGAGCCACGATAAACGACGTCTGCGTTTTCTATTTGCCGCGGGAAGGGCCGTGAGACGCGCCCGGGGAAAACCAGCCGATAAATTGTCCGATTCCCTCCGACGGGGAAACGGTCCGCAAACAGACCGCGAAGTTTCGAGACGGGCCGCGACGACTGGCAGACATCGATACTCTTCTTAGACCGGGATTTTCGAGTGTCGCGCGTCGCTGGGTGTATCGACGTGTATTCCGGGATACCGGGAGCGAAGAATTTCGACGAACAGATATTATATTCTGAGAGGACAACTTGTTCTTGGTTATTTTTCAGTTGTCAATCAACCTCTTGCCATACTTTAACGAGTCAGACTTATATAATAATAAGAAATTATGTAAGAACGTTCCTTTTTGTTCCCTTAAGTAGGAACTAAATTTTATTCTCTCGTCATCAATGATTAAACATTCGAGTAGATGCAAGCACGCGATAAATATAAAATTTCTTTTTCTTCTAAGAGATCATCGCAATCGAAAAAATTCTCGTCATAGAAATGGTAAAGAAAATGGTACCAAACGCAATGGACAAACACCTTCTCGCGCTTCGAAAAATGCTTCCTTCGTCCCGAAAAAATTATTACAACCAACTTCAATCGTCGCGATTATAAATAGAACCGGCTAGATTCCGCAAGGAGCGGAGCCGACTCTGTCGCCCGCTAGTCGCGGTGATAAATCGTTCGCGAACGTCCGGGTCTCTTTCGAACTGCCGGCGAGTTTCGCGAACTGCGATACTTTCGAGGCTGTGCCCCGGAGGGGTGGGGCCAAAATCACCGGAAATAATCGTCCGAGTTAAGAGGGGAGGTGGGGTGGGTGGAAGGGTTTCTCGCGAATCCTTTCGCGAATGTATCGCGCGAACACCGATATCCCGGCTCGTTTAATAGTTCCACGGCAAGAAGTTTCGTCCGCGGATTCGCCGTTAATTTCTCGGCGGCGTTTATTGCGGAAGTTAATGCTCCTTGCGAAATTCGCATTACCAGCCGGCCTACCCCTCTCCCCTCCGCCGGAGCTCCTTTTCCGTCCCGTTCGGATCATTAAGAACTTTCCCCCCGGTCTGCTGCGGCCCACGGAGAAACCGATGAGGATCGTTCAGTCATTATTTTCCCTGTCTCCTAATGGATCCCGCCCGCGGATCCGGGGGTCGATCACCGGAACGTTTTGTCTTCCGACGATCTCTTTCTCTGTCTCTCTTTGCGTCTTTGTCTCTCTCTCGCTCTATCTATCTACAGTCAGTCCCATAAGTATTGGTACCCTCATTGCTTACAAGAGAAATCTGTTGAAATCGAGGGATGTTATTACGTACTACGAGGAGTAAAATCAATATATTTTTGTTATTAGTTAATCAATTTTGTTACAATTTGGTATAAATAAACTTTATACGTGTGTTCCTTTATAATAAAAAGTTTATTGCAAAATCTTACGTCCCTTGATTTCAACAAATTTCTCTTACAAGCAACGAGGGTACGAATACTTATGGGACTGACTGTATACAGACTGTGCATACACTGACTGTATATCTATCCGTCTCTTTGGGATCGGCGACCGTGACGCGACCAGACGTCCACCGTTGTCCGACAATTTCGCGGTGAATCTGCCGCGCGATTCGACGGGATCCGAGCGAAATCGCTCGGAATTATTAGGGATTACTCGCGGACCGCTGCGTACCCTCTTCTACGGACGATTTCTGTCGCTGGGTTCGCTCGTTTCTGCGACCGAGGCCGGGGGGCACGGCGATTAATTGCGATTAATCACGGAGCTAGCGAGCTTCGAGGCTTCTTGGCGCTGCTGGGAACACAGAAGTAAATTGCGACGATTCTCAGTTAAGAAAAGATGAAGATTGAATATATTATTGTATTCCATGTTATTAGATATTTCTTTTTATGTTAATTTTTGTTAGGATGGTCTTTTTTATGGTAGGAGAACTTATAGAGCCCTTGATTATTTTTTTATAGTATGATGATTGTGTTATATTATAATATAATATTATTGTGTTTTGTACATGTTATTTATTAATTTAGCTGCAGAACTTATATCTATTAAGCACTTACGTGTAGCGTTATATAGATGTTCATATACATACATACATTAGAAATGTAATTGGTAAATTAATCAACCATAAATGTCAAAGTATCATCGAAAATTATAACATTCGAATCGATGTCTTTAAAGGCTATCATGGCGATCATTTAACGGACATCATCCCACACGAATAACTATTAAATAATACGTACAAATAACACTCGATAGCTAAATAAAAACCCCAATAAAATTCAGAATTCTTTATTTAAAAAAAAACCTCCTACAGTCTATTTTACATAACCCTGTAGTATAAATATATATAACATAATATCTTTGGTAATTCGGATTTTGTTAAATTGAATACTGCGTGAAGCTTCGCTATAATATACGTAACATAAATATAGTAAAGCATCGCGCAGCATTCAATTTAACAAAATCCTAATTACCAAAAGCATATTTCAGCAGCCGCGCATAAAGTAACAAGGAGAAGGTAGTCTTCACAATTAACCGTTTATGAATAGCGTAACCAGCCAAAGGGAATGAAGAATCAGCGAATCGTGGCGATCTTTCGCAAACACATCGGTCCCTTTGCGCGGCGTGGCCCCAGCAGCCGCCAAGATCCTACCCGTTGCACGTGTACGCGCGGCGCGGCAAGGGAAACGTCTCGTCGTCGGAGAGCTAAATACCTCCGACGACGAAATTTTCCCGTAATTAGAGGGAAAACGGCCTCCTTTGATCTCCCTTACTCCCCCGAGGAGAAGCACCGCGAACGAGCAGAGAGATTGCCCTTCGCGACACGATCGATCGAAATAATTGCAGCCCTGAAATTTCCATAACGCGATGGAGTGGCGCGGCGCGGCCGGTTTTCGTTAGGAGGCCGCAATTTCGGCGAAGGGCTCGGCGTTTCCGCAACACCGTAACAAACGTTTAGTCCCCCCCCTTTCTGATAACGAAAATATATACCCCCCCTCGAACGAGAGTATTCGAGGTCGGATACACTGACACGACGTTCGACGATCGTAACCTGCGCTTTCCGCCTATTCCCGTCGCTGTTTGCCGGCAATTTCCAGTTTCCTCGAGTCATTTAGTGTTTACAATGTTTAGTTGGAGGTTTAGCGAATTAAGTAATTCGTCTTTTGATGGATGGTGTTTTCAAAAATTGTGTTTTTCTCATCGGATGATATACTTTTCATTATTAAAGTTAATTGTTAAAATTAAGCGAAACATTTAATTTTCGAGCAATTTTTAATAGTGGCATATTAAATACTTCTGGTTCCAATTTTTAAAATACATTTCAAAGACTTCCACGTTCCAAAATCCAACCCTTATTTTAAATAAAATCCGCACTAAGTTTACATCTCAGTTAAAAAATCTGTCTTATATTAGTTTATAAAATTAACAATAATCATCTACTCTGACATCATAAAATTTCTATATTATAATTTCATCCCCAATTAACACAAGCATCGAATAAACACTTTCCGATCACAATAACTAAAAATTACAGACTAACCCGTCATTTTTAAAGGACCCCACAAATCCCCCATTACGGGAAGTACATACATCAAATCCTTCCCTAACACCCGGCTAATTTCCACGACTCGCAGTGGATCAGGAACAGGAGTTCGACAATTTTTTCCGACGCGTTATCGCCGCGCGTAGAAAGTGAAAAGCTTCGAGGAGGTGGATTTCAGGGTTCTCGCGTGACCGCAATTCCAGCCTTCCGGCTTCCCGTTTCCGAAAGTTAATCCGGCCTGAAACCCGATAGTCGTTTTCCAGGGACTCTCGGCCCGGGTATCGATCGATCGCCGAGAATAATCGCGACGAAAGGGAGGAGTACCCGTCAGGGTAAAAAACAGAGACTACCGAGGGCGGCAGAGGGCGAGAAGCTGTACAAGGGTGCGGGCCTCGAAAACTGCGCGTTTCACCTGATAAACGTAACTTCTGATACACTCGGGCCGGCAACTCCGCCCCACCCCCACCCACCGTAGAGCCGTCCCTCGAGTTTGTTTAAGCCAGCAGCCGAGTTTTTCATGATCTTCGCCGCGCCCCACGGATTTCCATCCGCGCCCTATGGTAGAGCGCCCTTCGCGGCGCCGTCGTCCATTCGCGACCTCCTTAATTCCAGGATCGAATAAGAATTCATTAGAGGATACGGAGGCCCGTGGGAAGGGGGTTGGTCTCCCCCGGACAGGGTTTTAAATAAATTAAAAGTTTACTTTTTCAGCGAGGCCGGTCGATAGGGGGTGGTTTTCGAGGAATCGAACGCCTCGGAAGTTTTCTTTAATTAGTTCACTGGGAGAGGGGGTGGAAAGTTTCGGGAATCTATTCCGTGGACAGGTTCGAAATGTTGGGGACTTCGATGGTACCTTGATGTATTAAAGAAAAGTGTTACTTTTGTATAAATATTTTGTTCTTTATCAGAGGTTATGATTGCGTAAGGTGTTTTGGTTTCTGTGAGAGAATTTTATAATTAAAATGACTATGAAGCATTTTCTACGGTAATTTTGATTGTTTAAATTGTATAAATATAAATGGTTACTCTTTTTGTGATACACTAAACTTCTACTATAATAATTCTTATTGACAAATGTAAGCATTTTAAGTTAAAGTTTGTAATCTTTAATACTAGTTTTTTGTCTACTAATTCTTTTAAAATTTTAAAATCTGAAATATAAAATATAAAGTCTGAAATATAAAATATAAAGTTTGAAATATAAAATATAATGTCTGAAATATAAAATCTGAAATATAAAATCTGAAATATAAAATATAAAATACGAGCATCACTTCGATGATTCGCAGTTATGTAGATGAGTATCGACGAGTTTCGTGAGCCCGTGTTGGCCGCTGCGCGGAGGGTCGATCAGCTGCTTTGATCTCGACGAGGCTCGGCGCGCATGAAAAGCGACGGTAGCCTACTTAATACAGGGAAGTGGGGAGGAGGGGTTGGGAACTATACCGCGGGAAATGTATTAGCGGTATTGCCGTGGTAACATCGGCGCTGAAACGTCGAAGCCGTGGTACCGGCCGTGTCTGACGATTCCCCGGCCGTTTCTACTTGAATTTCACGGTCTTCAAAGGCCCGGCCCGTTCACGGCCCGACTCTCTCTCTCGCGCGCGCTCGCCGGCCTCCGGGATATTGCAAGAAAATATTTGTCCGCTCCGCTTGCCAGGCCACCGGGAATATAAAGATCGACGAGCGTCCCTCGCCGAGCCAATTACTAGATCGCTCTCTTCGGGTAATGGGATATTCGAGGAATATAAGCCGTAGAGGGAGGGAGCGGAGGGGGGGGGGGGGCGGATAGTAGTCGAGTCAACCGCGCGTTTGTCCGGGACGCGGTTATTGCCGGCCGGAATAATGAGCTTGTTAAAACTTTAAAGACGCTTTCGAGGATGATCGTTCCTCTACGATGCGCCGAGTTGGCCCTTCGATCGCGGCTCGACGGATCTTCGGGAGAAAAGAAGCGACGTCGAGGACTTCTGCAACGAACTACTTGTTTGCCTTTTGCGTTATTATCCGGATGGTATGAATGTTAGCCGTGTGCTTTTAAATCGAAACGGAATTTGATTTTTACGTTTTAATTAATAATGTAACGATCCTCTCGTTCATTACATAATTAATTATTGTAAATTGCTTTCGCGTCGATCGGTGTTCGCTTAGACTGAAGAAGAAGACTATTTTATCCGAGTAGTTCCAGTGGAGATCGGCTCCTCGATTATTATTAATAAAACATCGGGACCACCCCGAGCAGCTTGACGCCGGATATTGAATTCTCGTCGACGATGTCCGCGCGGAATTATTTACGTAGAGTCGCGCTAGAGCCCGACGAAACTTTCTCAATCAGCTTCCGGCTGGATCCCGGTGTTTACCAAGACATAAAGGAAAAGAGTGGGAGAGAACGAGAACAAGAGAGAGAGAGAGAGAGAACGACTAATATAGAGAGAATAAAATATGAGTTTCTTACTCCGGGCAGCAAAGAGTTTTGTTTATTTATTCATACATTTTTATGTATTTTCATTTTTTTATTTACTTCTTTTGCGATGCTTAAAAACGGACAATTTATTTAACAAATGGAAGGTCATTACATGTATACACATATATTTTGATATAATCTGAACACTTAGCCAACCGAATGGAGATATCTCCCTGTTTTTAATAAAATTATTTGATGATTGAATGGAAAAATTGTTGCGCTAATGGATACTATAATTTTTTTAATAATTTACCAACAGATCAATTCGGCTATAAACATTTCTGTTATTGTAAGATAATTAAATCTGCTAATATTTTTATATGTTCACAGCATTAGCGTTAAGCTATATCTTTTTGTTATTTTCTTCATTTATTTTCTTCTTTTTATTTGGTTTATTAATCGCGGAAAGGTATCTGATACTTATAAAAATATCTAATAATATAGAAGCTCACAATAGTACAATCTAACAATTTTATTTCAATACTAGATAGCAAATTAATTAATGATTGCCGTAACAACTGATTCATCGGCTGCCAATCAGAGGAAAAGGCAGATTAATAGATTACCGATTAGTAAAGCTTTAATTTCATTATTGTTCTGTTATTTTGAAAGAATACAAGAAGCTATATAAGTTGGCTTCGAAATTTTTATCTAAAATAATATACCGCAATTTTATAATTTTTTTTTCTTTTGGTTTTTCTCTCGGTTGTCTAAGTGTTGATAGAGTTTGAATTTTTATAATTTTACTATTGACACTGTAATTGAAACTGGTCGTCCGCGATCGCTTGAATTAGACTTTGAGGATGACTAGCTGGTGATATCCAGGTATTCAGAATTCACCTGAAACGTTTCAATTTCAGCATGGGTATAAACAGTTGACTAACCTCCTGTTAGAGGTAGGCGCTAGATTAACGAATATAGGACGAAGAACAGAAAAGGGGAGGCTGACACCTGCTCGGTTCCGGAGCCGGCTATTTTTACGTCCAACGCCTCCGGAGCCTTCATGTTCGCCAGAATCCATTCCTCGAAGAAGAGCACGCTCGAGTAGATGCCCGGCGTCTCCGGACGAGCGCAGCCGGAGCCGCCGGAAACCACACCTTGTAGCTGGCCGTTACAGATCATGCCGCCACCGGAATCGCCCTGGAGAGGTAAATCATTTTTAAACTATCTCCATTGTGTTCACAATTGTTGGTTGCTTAATGTAATTATTCGACCACGTAACTATTATAATCGTTAATTATTAATATAATCATTAACTATTAACACTATTATTCATTATTAATATAAATATGAATTGTTAATATTATCATTCATTATTAATGTAATTAATTAATTAATGATTTATATAGTCATTTATTATTAATGTAATCATTAATGATTAATATAATAACTAATCATTAATATAATTATCTAATCATATGTATTGAAGCTGATTAATTCTTATTAATAATTATAGATCAATTTTTATAATCTATAGAGATACGAGAAAATAGTTTTATCTCTGCACTCGGTATATTAAGCGCAATTACTTGTAAACATTTCTTATCAGCTGAGGTAAAATGTTTTATCTTTGTTATCGAGAAAGTGATTCGAGATGAATTCTCAGAGGTACCTGACAGGCGTCCCTCTGCCCCTCCATGTATCCGGCGCAGAACATGCCAGGTAGCATTTCGGTAACGTTCACCATAAGTTTCCCGCAGAGATCGGTATCTATGATGGGCAGGTCAACGTACATGAGGTCGTTGCTGACCACTGGATAATCCTGTACACGAGATTTAGAAATACGTTGATAAAATGGTGTGAAGAAGGATTTTTCTGCATTTACAGAGAATTAAGTGGAATTGATATTGTGGATATTTAAATCTAAATTTTTATTAAAATGAGACTTTTATTCTGATTCTTTCGAGTGACATTATGCCATATTCTGTAATTCCACAATTCCACAATTCCACAATTCCACAATTCCACAATTCCTCAATTCTACAATTCCACAATTCCACAATTCCACAATTCCTCAATTCTACAATTCCACAATTCCACAATTCTACAATTCTCTAATTTTATAATTCTATACCTCTATAATTCTATATTCTATGTACAAAATAAATAACTGACAAATATATCATTGCAGCAAAAATAATCGTAAATAAAATCATTAATGACTCGTCATTAATACGCACCTCTGAATCCCAGCGTTAAACTAATAAAAAAAAGGAATCCCCATTCAGCTGCCGATCGCTTCGCATAAAATGAATAACGCGACGATCAAGAGCAACGATCGTAAGAATCGATAAAGGACTCACCTCCGAAGGATATCCCCATCCAGACACCTGACAGACGGTGCCGGTCTTGGGTGGCTCGACCGCCAGACGTATAGGTGTGATCTCCTCGGTCAGCTTGAAGGGAACCTTCAGCTGAAACCGACGTTACAACCGATCAGAAATTACTTCACCCGTGAAAACTTGATCAAGACGAAATCAATCACGCAATGATCGTGAGATCGATAAACAACAAGATCTGTCATACACGTAGCAGGGCGACGTCGTTCTGCAGGGTGCTGCTATCGAAATCCTGATGAACGTGGATCTCGGCGACGCCTCTTCTTTGTCCGACCTTGGTCTGGGTGTTCAGCTGTAGCTCGCCGCCGACGACCGTAACCGTCCAAGGTAATATTTGCTCGCCACTTCTGCACATCAACGATTACGATTTAGCGATCTGTTTACTCGAATATGGAAGCAATTAAAGCGGCATCGATAAAATTAATTCGAAATCGGATCTCGATCCGCGCTCCTCGATGCGACTTATCGTTTCGAGCCACTCGAGTGGCCTGCGACTGCGACGCGGCGATAAAAGCACCGAAGCTGTCAAGATTCGAACACGGTGAAACAAGCCGGCCGTGATTTGTTTTTAATCCACTCACAGGAACATACAGTGAGCCGCTGTTAACACATAGTACTCGTCGATCAGGGAACCACCGCAGAAGTGGCGGGTGTTGTAGCTCCTCTGTAGTGACACCTGGAGAAATCGATTTCGATTAAATAGTATTATATTGCTTCAATATTTATATTACTATATTTCAATATTAATATTTAGTATTTCGATATTAATTGTTTAATCCGAGTCTATCTGGATCATTTGAAACAGACAGATTAATTTAAGCTAAAAATTTGATGCAATATACAGTAATCAACAAAATGCAAATTGTCAATTCGCGAAGACGAAGCCCTATTGTCTCTATCTATATTATTTTTATTATATATTTATTATAAATATATATTTAAATATAGTTCATTATAAATACATATTTAAATATAATTTACTAAAAGTATGTATTTAAATATAATTTATTGTAAATGTATATAGCAAAATCGCCGAAATCGTCCTGCCTTCAGCAGCGACATCAAAAATTCTACCTGATAAGGGAACTGTTTCGAGAACGCCTTTGTCCCATTCACAATACGGCCTGCCAGGCCAAAACTGACCCACTCTAGATCCACGTACGTTGTCTGATTGTTCACCGGGTCCCCTGAAACGAGTTACCCTTGTAATTAATTCGCCGTGGCCGAGGATCGCAGGAAACAATAAATGGAAACGTTCAGAGAATGACGATGCAATCTCGCGACCGACAATATGGATCACGTATTTCACGGAAGCTCCTATCTGTGCGTCGACTAGACCGCGAATTATCTTCCATACGACGAAAGCGTCTATCCACTGATTTCGATCACGATTGATCCAGGAATTCGATCGATTTTCAGGTATCCTTCCAAATTTCTTACTCACCGCTTGTAACGCCGATCACGGCGACCCCCAATAAAATAGTGAAAATTTGATGTGCCGACTTCATGGTTGTCCGTGTGACGGTCAACCTCCACCTAACACTGACCGAGCTGCAACTTTCCTCGGCATAAATACCGGCTTATCGAACAACGAGCTGCCACTTATCTTAACTTATCAATTCGTCTTAATTATAGCGCTGACAGGTATTGGGAGCGCGGGACGATGCGCGATCGAATGCGACGCGATCGGGTAGAACTAGTCGTGAAAAAAGGTTGCAATTATGCTCGCGAATAACCGGCCGATAGTGCCAACATCCAATGTCAGAACAATCGTTGACACTGATTGTGAGGAGGCTCGTGAATCGCTCCGTTTCCCACAGCAAACAGATAAGCGATCGTCGGAACGGTGGCGACGATCAATCACCGATCGGCGCGAGATCCGTCGGATAATGATCGGAACCCGGTAGCTGGATCGCTTATCTACACAGAGATTGGGAAACCTTGTAACCCGGTTTATTTTTCCAAATCTGCCAGAATTCGTCGTTTTACCTCATGCGCGCGCGATAAGAACGCCGTCGATCCAGCGAAACGGGTGATAGCGATCGGAGAAGAGACTGCTCGTCGCTGTGATAGCCGCGACAATTGGAACCTGATTATAGTACGTTCTCTTTAAAGTCGATTTCTTCGATTGTTTTTTACTTTAAGAATCATTTTCTTTGGTTTTAAGAATCATTTTCTTTGGTTTTGAGAATCATTTTCTTTGGCTTCAAGAATTATATTCTTTGGTTTTAAAAATCATTTTCTTCTGGTTTTTATTAATCATTTTTCTGTGCTTTTAAGAATCATTTTGTCTGGTTTTAAGAATCATTTTTATCGCGATATAATCGGATAAACTGTATTTTATCGAAATGGTTAAGCTGCGACATCGATCGTGATCGATTTCAACTTTCTACTTGCAGATTGATTGATCGACCGGCTTTGATTCAGTGGAAACGTTGCGCATTGATTTATCCCGTCGTTTTCGTTTCACGCTGAACGCGTTAACTTGTTCACCGGGGCAATTAACTTGTCATTAGGTGTCGCTTTTTAGCAATGTTTTCTGTTATGCATCTTGTACGATTTATAATTGGTGTAAATTGTGCGGCGTTCACTTTCGTTGCAATAGAATGCTTCTTTATTTATTTGTCGTCTTTGGAAGCATTTAGATTTATATTATTATTGTTATTATTATTATATATATTATACATATTGTTATTATTATTATTTATTTTTGTAAATGATTCAAACGAAATACGTATAAAGATAAAGGGAAGGGTAGACACAATTTATTGTTATAGTATATATAATTATAGTAATTAGAACATATATAATTATAATAATTATAGTATATTATAGTTATAATTATTATAATATATTATAGTTATACTTATTATAATATATTATAGTTATACTTATTATAATATATTATCATTACAGTTACTATAATTATTATAATATATTATCATTACAGTTACTATAATTATTATAATATATCATAACATAATAATAAGTTTTAATAATACGATAAAAAATCCCATAGCCAACGCACCATAAATATTCCGGACTGGTCGCCGCAACGTCGGCAGAAGTTACGGTGACCCTAATTTTCGCCGCGGTGGTTCCGCGATTGTTCGGAAAGCCGGCGAATATACACGGGCGTAATAATAACCCGGCGGTAATAAGAGTCGTGCATCATTAACATCTCGTTAACTGGTTTGCCGCGGGCGATTCGAAACGCCGCCGCTCACCATTCGCTGATCGTGCCGATTAATAATTCCCGTTGCCGCTCTAAAAGCCCGTGATTTCGCGATCGATCAACGATCGCTGCTCGCGGATCTCTGCCGCCGGTTTCGTGCAATGGAGTGCCGAAAGGCAGAGACAGAAAGAGACAGAGAGAGAGAGAGAGAGAGAGACACACACACACAGAGAGAGAGAGAGAGAGAGAGAGAGAGAGAGGTAAAAAGAGACGGAGAGGAACGCGTGACTAACGACGTCAGCGCTTTCGAAAGGTTAAAAAGTATCCTCTTATTGGCTTGGAAAGCAGCGCGGTGTTAATCCTGGTGCTCGCGGCGGCGTGCGAATTAACGCCGCGACGGGCCGCGATCGATCGATCTCTCTCTCGCCGCGCGTTCGAGGCCCGTTCAACACGATCAATTCTATTAAGAAACCGGTATCGAGCCGACGATATTAAAGAACGAATTAATCGGCGAATATGTAAATATCGGAGAGGCCGAGCGGTTGTTAGTGAATATTCATGGAACCATTTCATTGTCATTCTCTCTCTTCCTTTCTTTCTATTTTTCATTTATTTCTTTCCCTTCTGCAGTTTTTCTATTTCTTTGTGTCTCTTTTCCTCTTTTTCTCTCTTTTCGTTTTTCTATCTTTTTCCCCTTTCTATTTTTCTCACTTTTTTCTTTCTTTTCTTGCTTTTGCTTTTTCTGCCTTTCTGTTCTTCTCTTTCTCTTTTTCTCTCTTTCTGTTTTTCCTTCTTTTTCCTCTCTTTCTCTTTACTCTACCTTTTTTTCTGTTTTTTTTTTCTATCTTGCTTTCTATTTTTCCCTCTTTTTATCTTTCTATTTTTCCCTCTTTTTATCTTTCTATTTTTCCCTCTTTTATCTTTTTATTTTTCTCTCTTTGTCTCTTTTATTCTTTCTATTTTTCTCTCTTTCTCATTCTCTCTCTCTCTCTCTCTCTCTCGAACAATTTAAATCCAGAAACGAAACCAACAATTATCGTCAGAGGCCGGACACCGTCGTCGCTCGACGACAAACGTATTAACGAGAGAGATCGCCCGACGAGATTGTTTAGTCCGTTCACCGGAGAGATCGCCTTGTTATTTAGAAGACGCGCACCTGGCGTAATCGACCGGGACGTAAGTACACGCGTAGTTATTTAAGAACCTCTCTCGGCTTACAGAGAGATACCTCCAACTCGTTCCTTTACGTCTTTTTCGCTCTCATCCGGCAACGAGACGCGACACGCACCGACAAGATGCCCGGTCGAAATGTCGGAAACAATCAGCCGCTCCGGGAATTCCAGGCGTCCTGATTTAATTGGACGTTCTCCACTTGCGGCGGACGATTTATCCACTGTTTAGCTGCCTTTTCGCGATCGTTTTGTTTTATTAGAAACGATTATTGGAATTTTTAGAAATGATAATTGCTTGGACTAGAAATATATTATATTGACGTATACCGCTTATAGCATAATGTCTGCAGTATTATATATTATTATATAGGGTGTATTGTATGTATTATGTATTTCAAAATTTATATATATATATATATATACAATGTACATTATATTAATTATTTATTATATTAATGTATATTTATGCCAGTTATTATCATAAATTAAAGCAAATATCTAAGAAATGCATAAAATATCTTCTTATTAACAACAATCAATAGCCTCAACATAACCTTATCACAGAACCTTATCGAGAAAACCTTATCAGATTTCCAAACGCATTCGAAGATATTTCTGCGACAATATATGACAAGAAAAATCTGAAATTCCCGTGAAAAAATGTCGGAACGCGTGAGTTTGCGATTAGATAGATAAGATGCTTAGATCGGTATCGTTTCGCAGTTAATTAGCATCGCGGGTCCCGATCGAAATGAAACCGGCGGGCAGGTCGGACGGCGCTCGAGGCTCTCGACCGGCAGGGTGTATCCCGGCGCGGAGATTGTACACAGGGGTTGTTCAGGGCTTGTACGCGGGGTTGCAGGAACATGGGGGGATGGGTAATGGTGGCCCCTATCAGCTCGGTACACTCTCCTCCTGCTCGCTCCGGCTGCCGGCCCTCGAAAACCCCGTCAGGAGCAACGATATTCCCGGTGAGTTACGTCGATGGTACCTGAAACCGGTGCCGCGGCCCCACTTTGCATATTGGATACTCGTCCGGCCGGCTATTCGCCGTCTTCGATGGACCCTGGCCTGACGGAACAGCGCCCGCCGCAACATTGTTGCTCGACGGATTCGTCGCCGAAGCTTCGACGGCGCGACGCATCTCGCTGGTAGCATCTTTTCGGATCTGCCGAACCGCCGAGATAATGCCAAAGTTGTGTCAAGGGTTGGCACATAATTGCGCTGCGCGAACCCGCGGACCCAATGCGACGCAACCCTTTTTCCTGGAGCAACCACCGCGATCTCAATCGGCGCCACATTGTCGCGCCACTGAAACTATTCAGGCCCTTCCTGGCCTAGACAGGGCCTAGCACTTGGTTCCAGATCATCCCGATTAATCAAGCACTTGGGCACATCATAGAACACAATATCGTAGAACTTTTATAATTTTATTCTTGTGATTGCTTTTATGATTGCTTGTTGTCGTTATTTTTGTTCTTGTATGCTCTTCTAGCTCTTTTATAATTATTCTTGCGCGATTGCTTTTGTGGTGCTTGTGTTTATAGGATTCTCCTATGTATACAAGGAAATTATTATTATTATTATCATTATAAATTTTATTATTTTACTTTATTAGTATTACTATTATTATTATATTATTAGCGTTATTATCAAATAAAAGCCGAGTGTTAGAGCGTCGGCGTTAAAAAGAAATTAAACTCGACAATGTCGCTCCTACTTTGGAGTTGAATATCTCGGCTGGAAAAAATTGCATCGAGATCAATAAGTACTAATTTTTCACAGAAAGATTGTCGCTTTAACACTGTATAAATCTCACTCCCATAAAAAATTCTCCCGAAAGTGTGCAGCGCTGCGAAGTTGACCGAAATTGTTGCAAGCGCTATAGAGTCCTCGCCAAAGAACTCGAACATTAACGCTGTGCAACATTATCCACAAGACTTGCAAATAAATGTTATATAAACGAACTAAAAGCTTAAACTCTGGACTTTCGAACAAATTTTGACTGCTCCCGATACCATCATTATTATCAAAGTTATGGTTATTTCAACTTGGACTTAATTCACAAACAGGGTTTTTCTCGCAATTTCTTGCAATTTTTCTCTAACTTCAAAGAAGCGTCCTTCAATGAAGAAAAGAAGATCAAAGGACCTGTTACTATGGAATACGCTATAGTTAGCATGATGAACGAAAATAGGATGAGTCGGATGATCTGGTCGGGTTTGAATGACACGAGGACCGGTCGATCATCGAAACCAGAAAACCGAGACGACGTTCCATCGCCTCCAAACTCTCTCTCTCTCTCGCTCTCTCTCTCGCTTTCCATCCTCGTCCCTCCTAAGCTCCTTCGTCCGCTTTCCTCTCATTCTGGTCGGCGCTCCTCCGGATCGAAGACGTGCCACCTCTACACGAATTCTTGCAGCCGGATCGCGGAATCATTCTCGATGGAGCCGAGGATAATGTTTACGGGATGTAATGATAAGGAACGCCGGCTCCTTCGACCGTGCGGATCCACCGGCCTCTCTCTCTCTCTCTTTCTCTCTCTTTCTCTCTCTATATCTCAGTTCGTTTCCACAGGATGCTGCGGGGCCGTGTGCGTGACGAAGGCGACACGTAGTCATCGATTCTGGAAGAAACCGTTCGCGGCTAAATCACCGCGTAATCTGATCCACCAGCTCTTGCCTCCGCGAGAACAGGTTACCGAGAGGATCGACGACACCGGCCCGCGATCATCGCTACGATCATGGTACATATCTCCGTGCTGCCTCCGCGCCGTTGTTACACCGACCGGTGCGTGCATAATGATTGAAAAATAACGACCGGATTGTAAATCTGTTTTCGCGGCGTTCCGATAACCGTATGATAATGAGGATGCATGTCCCCGCTGAAATTGCAGGCGTTGTGCAACTCGCGGCAATTTCCCTGCTGCATTATTAATAAAATAAAAAGGAATGTAAATAGATTGTTCGTAGGACCTATTTTTTAATTTTTCTGCAACTGTAGCGATTTAATTCGCTATTAATTGAAGTGGAATTAAATGTTGATTTAATAAATGCGAGTAATTATTTAATTTGAAGGATATTTATTATCCTATGAGAATTGTAACTTAGAAGAGAGCAACAGTATCTTATGTATATTAAAAATAGTTTCGCTTGTCACATGTAAAATTTAAATAAAAATCGTGCTCGTTCCTGGATGATTCTAAGCGAGCATCACGATCACAAACCACAATTTGAGAAGATCATCCCGGTGTTTCCCGGTTACGAATTACGTTGGCCGGATAAAAACGAAAGTCGGCGAAAAAGTACGGCAATTTTCGCCTGCGCACGACAATTATTTAAAACATGGTGGATCGCCAATTCCGAGGGCCGCCGGCAGCAAGCATAGTCTCCCCGCGGACGGAAACGATCGCGCCGCAGCGTCTCAATTACCCCCCGTAGCAGAAACATCCTGTTAAATGGCGGGTCGCGGGGCATTTTTGCCGGTGGCAGGAACATATTCCTGCGGGCGCGCTGCCCGACCTTGACAAAGTGGCGAACTCACGGCCCTATTCATCCGGCCGGTGTTCCGCCCGCGGGCGGAACAGCATCGGCCCCGCGCCGCGCCGCGCGAGAAGGAGGAAGAAGGTTACCTTGACTGTAGCCGCGGCCAGTTAAAGGGCCGTTCAAGGTCTACCAGACGGTTCCCAGTCCATCGTCGTCTGGCCGGCTCGCTCGGTTGGTCGTTACGCTCCGCCAAGTGGACGACGGATGGAAACAGCCAGGAACGGGAACCTTTTCCGTTCTACCGTGCAAACAGACCCCGCCGCGCGGTGTGGCCGGCGTGCGCGCGCGGGCGCGCTCGGTGCCGTTTTACTTCGGGAACTGGAATAACGAGCGGCGGTCTCGGCCGATCGAGTGCCACCGGAACCGGCTAATTATCGTAGAACCCTCTTGAATCATCGATTTCCGCTCTCGTCTTTAGTCCCGACGCCGGTGGAATGCTCGATGGTCGACCGAATTAAGGGACAATGACTGGTCGCCTCTATTATAGTTTTATCAGATTCGGGCCTTTTTGCTCTGCGATCGGTGTTGTAGCTCATCGGGCAGATCGATTCGTGGACTTCCGCGGTGGGTAGTGTTGACTGTCTCATTGTTGGTCGTTTCATTGTTTCTGGGGTTTAGTTGTCGAGGTATATGGAGGTTATGTCAAAGTTAGGTTGAAGTTAGATCGAAGCTAGGTCGAGGTATATCGAGGATATGTCAAAGTTAGCATTTACTCTTACGCCAATTCTTGAAATCTAAACTTCAATAATATAAACATTATTTCTGAATTCAATGAAACAATTTCTATAATGCCTCAGTCTCACCACTCGAGTGCAAAGGGTTAATATCTCTAACCATACAAGTCTATCTCGTGAATTGTAGTTTCCATCTACGCGCGCATGAGATATTGGAATACTTCACAGGATTTGTCACCTCCGTCTTCGCTCTGTAAGTTCTCTGCCGTCTTCTCCCCTGCGAAACGCGCGGAACGGCTCCCACCATGTGGCAATCGTAGAGCTTTCCATCAGCCCGGGTGAATTGGGTAGCGCCTTTCCCGCTTTTCCCGCCGGCTGCTGTCGTTAGCACGCCATTCTCTTTCCTATCTGGCCCCCCAATAGCTATGGGGTATTACTGCGCGCGATCCGCTCTCGCTTCGCGAGAAACCTGCCGCGCAAACCTTTGATTCATAGTCGAAGATTTCTCAAGGAATTTTTCAATAGCCGCGGTAATTTCAATCTCGTGCCTAACACGCCACGCTTTCAGTCGGTAGTTCGATCATTTCTCTTCGGATTATCGGTTAACCCCTCGCCGTAACATTTTCTGTACAGTTATAACGATCCGAAGTTTTTCGTGTCTAACGACTTCTTCGAAGGCAGAGGCGCACTTCGCATTTGCCGCGTGTCTACGGTCGCGTGATTAGGTTATGCGTTTAACAATTCTATTTTTCCTCTATATAAAAATATAAAAAGACATAAAAGATACAAAAATAAATATGCAGAGAATACAAATATATATTAAAAATGTATAAAAATATAAAAACACAAAAGCACACAAAAATATAAAAATAAATATGACAAGAGAACAAATATATAACATAATATACAATAAATAAAACAATATATATATCAACGACGAACTATAAATGACGAAGCAACAGAATATAGAAGCTGATTTTAAGATCCAGAAAATAATCATACCTGGCTCGTTCTTTTTAAAAAAAAGTAAGTCGACGTATGGCATTGAGTCGGACAAGCCTGATCATCGTGAATCTTACTCTCCAACCGGGACAAAAAGCCGGACAGCTGTTTTTCGAAGTTCGCGTGATCGTCGACGCCGCGGAAACAGGTCCGCGGATCATCGATTATTCGGTGCCTTGTTCGAGGTTACGTCAACACAACAAGAATTGAGTCTGTACAGGTTGCGGCAGCCGGTCCGACGATTTTTGCATCGGCCGGAAGCTTGATTAATGGTTCGACGACGGTAGGAGCCCGGTTGCGCTCAAGGAGATCCGCGCGGCTCTCGAATGATACAAAATTGAGCGTTCCGCCGACCGTATATTAATCACGCTCGCCGGCCGGTTTTATTTTCGTTAAGGTCGTGGACCGCGCCCGGCACCGGACCGGTCAGGTGATTCGCCAGGATGAATAGCTTGTTACCTGAAACCAAAGGGGTTGGCCCCGTGAACGAAACGGAAAATTGCTCGATGCAAATGACACCGGGATTGCATCTCGTTCGCGTAAGCATTAATCACGGTTATCTCGTGGCCGGTGCGTTTCGATAATTTCCCCATCATAGCTCTCTCTCTCTCTCTCTCTCTCTCTCTCTTTCTCTCTTCCGTCTCTCTCAAGGCAGCTCCGAGACCACACCGGCGGTTTCAATTACGAGCGGGGATTATCCGTCGTAAACGCTGTATTAAGTCAACTTACGCGACGTTGTAACGATCGCATTCCGATTCGATGCACCGATAGTTCGTGTGCAACAGCACGGGCTGCGTCGTCTGCAACCTGTTTATCGTTAAAACCAATAGCGAGGCACGGACCAATTGGTAATGACGGGACGACAGACGTTGTTATCGGCCGCTGGGGATACGTGCTACAATTCCGACTTATTTGATGAAAGCTGCCTCGATTAATTCTGGAGAACGTAGAAGTCGCAAGATATCATTGCTGAGCGTTGAGATACGGGAATTGATAATTCTAGGATCACCGTGGATTGTAATCAGCCGCGTCTATAATCATGTTTCTTTGACTTTTGTAACACTTATCGCTGGATCGTTGCTGAAAATAGAATGCCGTGCTGAATCATTGCTGAAACGAGGAGATAAAGGATTAATGGAATGAAAAGAGAGGAAATGTCGATGCTTAATAAAATGCACGTGTTTTGTACTTCCTTTTACAGCTGAAAATAGAATAGTAATTTTTAATGTATGGTAGGAATGTGTAATAATCGTTAATGCATGGTGAGGATATATAATAATTTTAAAGCCATAATAACGATATATAATAATCGTAAAGCCCTAATAAGGATAGATAATAATTGTCAATACATGATAAGGATACATAACGATAATTAATAAATAGTAAAAATATATAATAATCATTGACTTCTACCGCACAATCTCATCTTTCTAATTTTATGAACTCAAGTGTCCTGACTCACATAATAGTTACGCATTAAACAATTTGTCAAAAAATAATTGTATAAAATTGATTTGTCAAAAAATATTTTTTTTAAATTGATTTGTCAATTTTCTAAAATTAATTTTAACATAAAAATAATTTTAGAGCGTGTTACAATATTAACAACGTCGCTGAATGAAAGGGTTGACAGTCTCCAAAATACAGACGAGTGTGATAAAGTTAAAAATGATCTCGAAACGCGATAACAAGAATTTTAATGGTGCCACGGAGTCGCGAAGGGTTAAACGCTTCATCGTCGATAAGAAAACCATCTGCATAAGAGGTCCTCTGCAGGATCTGGCCGGCTGTTATCTAGAGAGAGCCGAGTCGGAGAGCAAAGGTAGCCTTGCAGGATCGAATCCTGGCCGTGCGTCATCCGGCTAGCTCGCGATCCTCTCCGATCTTACTCCTGCTGTTCGTGTTACGTAACCGAGAGCCCGTGACCTCGATCCCGAGAGCCGCTCCGGCTGCGAGAGCTCCATGGAACACACACGGGCACACACCAACACACACACACGAACGCCAGAACCAGACGGCGCAGTCAACCTCCCACAGACAAAACAACCACCTCCGAGCACGACCGCGACCTTTTTGTCGGCTCCCGGTACAGTCGATGCTCGCAGACTCCTCGAGGAACTTGGCTGGCCAAGCTGACTCCACGTAGAAATCTTTGCCAAACATTCTAATTTTACCAGAAACCTCGGTTAGCAACGATTTATCTATTGAAATTGAATTAACCCTTTCGATGAAGCTAGATCGTTAGACTGGAGATTTTTATGTGAAGGAAACATTGATTCTTTTAACCCTTTGCATTAGAGTGTTGGCTCTGAGGAATCACTGAAATTGTTCTATAACGTTCTAAGATCATTTTTATAGCAAGAATGCTTAAGTTTAAAAAATTGTTGAATGAGTCACGAGAATTAATTTCGTATGCATAAAAGTGCACTTCGTTACGTAGAATGGAAATATTACGAGCCAGGAAAATTATTTGTATTAATAAATTAAAAAAATAAATAACGTGTTAATTAAAAATTACCAATACACTCATAAAAATTCCTTCCTAGTCCTCGGACCAATAGGTAAACAAATCGTCACCAGGAACCGATAAAATCGCTTCTCGAAAATATCTCGGTCCCCTTTAATCACAATTAACTCGAGACGTAATAAACAGCATAGCCAACAGCGTAGCCTCTCTTACGGCGGAAATGACCGGGATTCGTTTATCTCGATAGTCAAGGCAGACGCGATCGTCCGTGGTGGATCGTCGAGCGTGGCAGTAACGAGGCGCAGTTTAGGCGAATAAATCCCGCGCGTGGTCGCGCGCTCCGACCGCGCTCGCCTCTTTTTCCTCAAACAGAAGGCGCGCTCGTTACGGGAACGCGGACACCATTCGATACTCGTAAACAAGAGGTTCCCATTGCAGCCAGCCGGCCACGCGGGCGCGCTTGGCTAATGGAGCCTGATTGTGAATTATGGTTGCTGCAGGAATACCCGCATAGCTTATGCCGCCTGACGACGGAACGCCGAGTGATTGTAAGTTATTGGCAGTTTCGCGGGTACCCTATCGTCGGATCATCCTACTCGATAACGGGGGCCGGAGTCCGTCCTTTCTCGAACCCTTTCAACCCGCGTGTCTCCGCGGCGAAAACCCCCGAAATATCGAAAACTGTCGAAATCCTTTCACGCCGTAACCTTGGATCATTTTGGACTTTGCAGGTCGAGTCAGGGGCTCGATAAAGGAGGGACGGCAGTGAAAGTTTTCAGAGCTGGAGACCACTTTGCGCGGGAAGGGCCGATGACGACGAAATACGTCATCGGGGAAAATCGTAGAACTCGGTCGATTAAAATGGGAAAAAATTGCGATCGATGGTAGAATATTTTCTAAGAAATTATGCAGTGAGACTAGGTTCTAGGTGGTTTAAATATGAGATAAATAATATGATAATTATTAAGAGAAAATAGACTGCTTTTGTTATCGAATCGAACGATAAGTTCTCTTTACAGCTTCGTCTCACGATCGTAATCGAATTCAGACGACATTCAGCTTCGAATCTCGCACAAATGTCCGCGATTCGGTAACAATTTATCGCGAAGAAATCCATGTAGAGCGCGGAAAGTGTAAACTCAGCGCAGCGAGGAGGGGGTAGGATCTAATCACGAGAAGCGCCGATAAAACGGCACTTCCTCTCGGATCTGGCGAGCGCGGCGCACCCGATAACGATTAAATCCCGATCAGATACGTCCCGTAGACTCGGGCCGGAATTCCTTTAGGATGCGATCCGGGCAGAGTTACGCCGAAACCGAGCGGGATCCCCGGGAAGAGAATCCGGCGCGGATCGGCGAGGAAATAAAAGATCCGTAGGACCATCGGCGAGCCGACTGTAAAAGCCGGGGGATCCGTGGCGCGGCCCGTGGAACGGTCCTGTAAAAATAAAAGATCGCGGCGGAGCGGGAGAGGGGGGGCAAGGGGTAACCGGATTAAAGGTAGTCGCGGGTCGCGGACTGCTGCGAGAACGGTTTTCATTGAAAACGCGCGGGGGCCGCCGGCTGATCGGTCACGGGAATTTTTACGAGAGGGTCGGTGTAACGGCGCGCCGGCCAGATACGAGCCGTTTTTATTACGGGGGCCCTCCTCCGGAGACGCGTAACGTGCCTCGCGATCGTAAGCGAGCCATTTTTTTTTTCTCTTCCTCGAGTAAAGGGGGGAAACGATCGGCGGGAGGGAGGGAGGGGGCCCGTAATCTTCTTTAACGCCCGGGAACGCCGCGGACGTGACGCGAACAACGGATCCGTACCGACCGGGCCGCGGAACGATTCCCGTCGGGCGGCACCCACCGGTGCACAAGCTTTATTTCCTCCACGGATCGGGCAACTTATCGCCCGGCCCTTGATTGATCCGGCCGATCGTTACCGTCCGCTCGGACGCACCGCGCTAGGAACCGGCGGAAATTTAGGGGAGTCCGGACGCGTCGCGATTTCCACAGCAGTTTATGGACCCGCTCTCGGACCCGCTTGCGGGTCAAGCAGTTTTTCGGCCGTCGAATTACTTCGGCGAATTGTTCGACGGATTCCGGAGAACTGTGTTTGTTTCGGGTTGTTACTGATTTTCGTATTTTTACGGAGATACGCGGGATACTGTTAGCGATTATTTATTTGAAGGAAAATTATGTCGTTGGTGATATTCGGTATATTCGATATATACATTTTTATATTATTTATTATATTTATTATTTTATATTACAATTGCGTTCGACATTTACGCACAAAACTCCTTTCCTCTTTAATTTGTAACAAAGAGTATGCTTACGCTTAAAAATGAAGATAAATTATTATTACCATTACTGCTATTATAATATTATTATTACAGATTATTACCAACAGCTCTCACTGTCTAATCACTTCGATCCCGATACAGATAACGTGTAAACGCATCGCGAATCGCGGTAGCGCAATCGATCTTCAGCAAAGCAGCGCGGAAAAGAACGGAACGACGGGCGCAATGACAGGAGCGAAATGACCGGTGTCTCCTTATCAGTCCATAGATATCGATTAGGCGAGAGCTGTATCGCGGGGTACGTGACGTACTAAATCTGTGAATAATTGCGAAGAAGATAGTGATCGATCGCGGCGAGTCGGTTGATAAATGTGCGATCCGGCGCGGTCTGCCCGGGGGAGAGTAACCTGTCGGCGAGTTCGACGGCTCAATCTGTTAGAGTACTCTCGCGGACGTCCGTTCCGACGAAGACATTCCGATCGACGTTAGGGTCCTATCGTGTACAGAGCGCGGTGGATCGCTTCGATCTCCGAACGATCCGTGATATTCACGGATGGTGGTTGTATGCGGCGGCTGGAACTTTTGAAGCGTCCTGTACACACGAGGCTGTAACAGACGATAAATAAACGCGTCGATGCAACAAACGCTGTAGGCGCGGCTCGCGACGTGACCGCTCGCAAATAAACCGGTAATACACCGCGCCGACACTGCCTGGACCGATCGATTCAATTAAAACCGACGATCGCTCGTCGTTTTACGACGGCGCACGGTGGCACTCGATCCCCGCCGCCTCCTGTCACGCTCACCGAAAAATCATTGCACCCTACTTGCGCGTTCTACTGGCGGGATATAGCTCTAATTTGTTCACAGTGTCGTCGATCTCTTTTGGTCTTTTGTCAATTGCTGCTTTGAACACTTTGATTTGGATATTATATATTTATTTTAAATTGGGAAAAAATTCGATTCTTCTGTTGTTAACCCTTTGAGGTCATATTGAGGTTTCGATATTATATATTTACTTTCAAATTGGGAGAAAAGTTGATTTTTCTATTGTTAACCCTTTTAGGTCGTATTGAGGTTTGGATTGATTCTCTTTTAAATTTTACTTAAATAATAATTATACTCATTAATGCATATCCATTGTCAACTTAAACAATTTAATGACAGTAATTTGTTTCCCTATACAAACTTAATTGTTAATTCCACCGTTATATCAATCTCTATTTAAAAAATATAACTAGATTAATTGTAGTGATTAGTGCGCAGTCTTTGTCAATTTTATCCTCCATTTACCCCCTATTTAAAATCTTCTTTGTACCTTCTTAAACATTTTAATCGCATCAATTTTTCTCCTTATACAAACCTAATTGTTAATTCCTTCATTATACCAATCTCCACTTAAACAACCTAAATAGATCAATTACAACCATCAGTGCTCATTCATAGTCAATTTCATCCCTCGCCGATCCTCCGTCGAAAAA
>NC_135774.1:28043170-28083599 GCF_028453695.1 Augochlora pura | reverse complement strand
CAGTCTATTTTACATAACCCTGTAGTATAAATATATATAACATAATATCTTTGGTAATTCGGATTTTGTTAAATTGAATACTGCGTGAAGCTTCGCTATAATATACGTAACATAAATATAGTAAAGCATCGCGCAGCATTCAATTTAACAAAATCCTAATTACCAAAAGCATATTTCAGCAGCCGCGCATAAAGTAACAAGGAGAAGGTAGTCTTCACAATTAACCGTTTATGAATAGCGTAACCAGCCAAAGGGAATGAAGAATCAGCGAATCGTGGCGATCTTTCGCAAACACATCGGTCCCTTTGCGCGGCGTGGCCCCAGCAGCCGCCAAGATCCTACCCGTTGCACGTGTACGCGCGGCGCGGCAAGGGAAACGTCTCGTCGTCGGAGAGCTAAATACCTCCGACGACGAAATTTTCCCGTAATTAGAGGGAAAACGGCCTCCTTTGATCTCCCTTACTCCCCCGAGGAGAAGCACCGCGAACGAGCAGAGAGATTGCCCTTCGCGACACGATCGATCGAAATAATTGCAGCCCTGAAATTTCCATAACGCGATGGAGTGGCGCGGCGCGGCCGGTTTTCGTTAGGAGGCCGCAATTTCGGCGAAGGGCTCGGCGTTTCCGCAACACCGTAACAAACGTTTAGTCCCCCCCCTTTCTGATAACGAAAATATATACCCCCCCTCGAACGAGAGTATTCGAGGTCGGATACACTGACACGACGTTCGACGATCGTAACCTGCGCTTTCCGCCTATTCCCGTCGCTGTTTGCCGGCAATTTCCAGTTTCCTCGAGTCATTTAGTGTTTACAATGTTTAGTTGGAGGTTTAGCGAATTAAGTAATTCGTCTTTTGATGGATGGTGTTTTCAAAAATTGTGTTTTTCTCATCGGATGATATACTTTTCATTATTAAAGTTAATTGTTAAAATTAAGCGAAACATTTAATTTTCGAGCAATTTTTAATAGTGGCATATTAAATACTTCTGGTTCCAATTTTTAAAATACATTTCAAAGACTTCCACGTTCCAAAATCCAACCCTTATTTTAAATAAAATCCGCACTAAGTTTACATCTCAGTTAAAAAATCTGTCTTATATTAGTTTATAAAATTAACAATAATCATCTACTCTGACATCATAAAATTTCTATATTATAATTTCATCCCCAATTAACACAAGCATCGAATAAACACTTTCCGATCACAATAACTAAAAATTACAGACTAACCCGTCATTTTTAAAGGACCCCACAAATCCCCCATTACGGGAAGTACATACATCAAATCCTTCCCTAACACCCGGCTAATTTCCACGACTCGCAGTGGATCAGGAACAGGAGTTCGACAATTTTTTCCGACGCGTTATCGCCGCGCGTAGAAAGTGAAAAGCTTCGAGGAGGTGGATTTCAGGGTTCTCGCGTGACCGCAATTCCAGCCTTCCGGCTTCCCGTTTCCGAAAGTTAATCCGGCCTGAAACCCGATAGTCGTTTTCCAGGGACTCTCGGCCCGGGTATCGATCGATCGCCGAGAATAATCGCGACGAAAGGGAGGAGTACCCGTCGGGGTAAAAAACAGAGACTACCGAGGGCGGCAGAGGGCGAGAAGCTGTACAAGGGTGCGGGTCTCGAAAACTGCGCGTTTCACCTGATAAACGTAACTTCTGATACACTCGGGCCGGCAACTCCGCCCCACCCACACCCACCGTAGAGCCGTCCCTCGAGTTTGTTTAAGCCAGCAGCCGAGTTTTTCATGATCTTCGCCGCGCCCCACGGATTTCCATCCGCGCCCTATGGTAGAGCGCCCTTCGCGGCGCCGTCGTCCATTCGCGACCTCCTTAATTCCAGGATCGAATAAGAATTCATTAGAGGATACGGAGGCCCGTGGGAAGGGGGTTGGTCTCCCCCGGACAGGGTTTTAAATAAATTAAAAGTTTACTTTTTCAGCGAGGCCGGTCGATAGGGGGTGGTTTTCGAGGAATCGAACGCCTCGGAAGTTTTCTTTAATTAGTTCACTGGGAGAGGGGGTGGAAAGTTTCGGGAATCTATTCCGTGGACAGGTTCGAAATGTTGGGGACTTCGATGGTACCTTGATGTATTAAAGAAAAGTGTTACTTTTGTATAAATATTTTGTTCTTTATCAGAGATTATGATTGCGTAAGGTGTTTTGGTTTCTGTGAGAGAATTTTATAATTAAAATGACTATGAAGCATTTTCTACGGTAATTTTGATTGTTTAAATTGTATAAATATAAATGGTTACTCTTTTTGTGATACACTAAACTTCTACTATAATAATTCTTATTGACAAATGTAAGCATTTTAAGTTAAAGTTTGTAATCTTTAATACTAGTTTTTTGTCTACTAATTCTTTTAAAATTTTAAAATCTGAAATATAAAATATAAAGTCTGAAATATAAAATATAAAGTTTGAAATATAAAATATAATGTCTGAAATATAAAATCTGAAATATAAAATCTGAAATATAAAATATAAAATACGAGCATCACTTCGATGATTCGCAGTTATGTAGATGAGTATCGACGAGTTTCGTGAGCCCGTGTTGGCCGCTGCGCGGAGGGTCGATCAGCTGCTTTGATCTCGACGAGGCTCGGCGCGCATGAAAAGCGACGGTAGCCTACTTAATACAGGGAAGTGGGGAGGAGGGGTTGGGAACTATACCGCGGGAAATGTATTAGCGGTATTGCCGTGGTAACATCAGCGCTGAAACGTCGAAGCCGTGGTACCGGCCGTGTCTGACGATTCCCCGGCCGTTTCTACTTGAATTTCACGGTCTTCAAAGGCCCGGCCCGTTCACGGCCCGACTCTCTCTCTCGCGCGCGCTCGCCGGCCTCCGGGATATTGCAAGAAAATATTTGTCCGCTCCGCTTGCCAGGCCACCGGGAATATAAAGATCGACGAGCGTCCCTCGCCGAGCCAATTACTAGATCGCTCTCTTCGGGTAATGGGATATTCGAGGAATATAAGCCGTAGAGGGAGGGAGCGGGGGGGGGGGGGGGGCGGATAGTAGTCGAGTCAACCGCGCGTTTGTCCGGGACGCGGTTATTGCCGGCCGGAATAATGAGCTTGTTAAAACTTTAAAGACGCTTTCGAGGATGATCGTTCCTCTACGATGCGCCGAGTTGGCCCTTCGATCGCGGCTCGACGGATCTTCGGGAGAAAAGAAGCGACGTCGAGGACTTCTGCAACGAACTACTTGTTTGCCTTTTGCGTTATTATCCGGATGGTATGAATGTTAGCCGTGTGCTTTTAAATCGAAACGGAATTTGATTTTTACGTTTTAATTAATAATGTAACGATCCTCTCGTTCATTACATAATTAATTATTGTAAATTGCTTTCGCGTCGATCGGTGTTCGCTTAGACTGAAGAAGAAGACTATTTTATCCGAGTAGTTCCAGTGGAGATCGGCTCCTCGATTATTATTAATAAAACATCGGGACCACCCCGAGCAGCTTGACGCCGGATATTGAATTCTCGTCGACGATGTCCGCGCGGAATTATTTACGTAGAGTCGCGCTAGAGCCCGACGAAACTTTCTCAATCAGCTTCCGGCTGGATCCCGGTGTTTACCAAGACATAAAGGAAAAGAGTGGGAGAGAACGAGAACAAGAGAGAGAGAGAGAGAGAACGACTAATATAGAGAGAATAAAATATGAGTTTCTTACTCCGGGCAGCAAAGAGTTTTGTTTATTTATTCATACATTTTTATGTATTTTCATTTTTTTATTTACTTCTTTTGCGATGCTTAAAAACGGACAATTTATTTAACAAATGGAAGGTCATTACATGTATACACATATATTTTGATATAATCTGAACACTTAGCCAACCGAATGGAGATATCTCCCTGTTTTTAATAAAATTATTTGATGATTGAATGGAAAAATTGTTGCGCTAATGGATACTATAATTTTTTTAATAATTTACCAACAGATCAATTCGGCTATAAACATTTCTGTTATTGTAAGATAATTAAATCTGCTAATATTTTTATATGTTCACAGCATTAGCGTTAAGCTATATCTTTTTGTTATTTTCTTCATTTATTTTCTTCTTTTTATTTGGTTTATTAATCGCGGAAAGGTATCTGATACTTATAAAAATATCTAATAATATAGAAGCTCACAATAGTACAATCTAACAATTTTATTTCAATACTAGATAGCAAATTAATTAATGATTGCCGTAACAACTGATTCATCGGCTGCCAATCAGAGGAAAAGGCAGATTAATAGATTACCGATTAGTAAAGCTTTAATTTCATTATTGTTCTGTTATTTTGAAAGAATACAAGAAGCTATATAAGTTGGCTTCGAAATTTTTATCTAAAATAATATACCGCAATTTTATAATTTTTTTTTCTTTTGGTTTTTCTCTCGGTTGTCTAAGTGTTGATAGAGTTTGAATTTTTATAATTTTACTATTGACACTGTAATTGAAACTGGTCGTCCGCGATCGCTTGAATTAGACTTTGAGGATGACTAGCTGGTGATATCCAGGTATTCAGAATTCACCTGAAACGTTTCAATTTCAGCATGGGTATAAACAGTTGACTAACCTCCTGTTAGAGGTAGGCGCTAGATTAACGAATATAGGACGAAGAACAGAAAAGGGGAGGCTGACACCTGCTCGGTTCCGGAGCCGGCTATTTTTACGTCCAACGCCTCCGGAGCCTTCATGTTCGCCAGAATCCATTCCTCGAAGAAGAGCACGCTCGAGTAGATGCCCGGCGTCTCCGGACGAGCGCAGCCGGAGCCGCCGGAAACCACACCTTGTAGCTGGCCGTTACAGATCATGCCGCCACCGGAATCGCCCTGGAGAGGTAAATCATTTTTAAACTATCTCCATTGTGTTCACAATTGTTGGTTGCTTAATGTAATTATTCGACCACGTAACTATTATAATCGTTAATTATTAATATAATCATTAACTATTAACACTATTATTCATTATTAATATAAATATGAATTGTTAATATTATCATTCATTATTAATGTAATTAATTAATTAATGATTTATATAGTCATTTATTATTAATGTAATCATTAATGATTAATATAATAACTAATCATTAATATAATTATCTAATCATATGTATTGAAGCTGATTAATTCTTATTAATAATTATAGATCAATTTTTATAATCTATAGAGATACGAGAAAATAGTTTTATCTCTGCACTCGGTATATTAAGCGCAATTACTTGTAAACATTTCTTATCAGCTGAGGTAAAATGTTTTATCTTTGTTATCGAGAAAGTGAATCGAGATGAATTCTCAGAGGTACCTGACAGGCGTCCCTCTGCCCCTCCATGTATCCGGCGCAGAACATGCCAGGTAGCATTTCGGTAACGTTCACCATAAGTTTCCCGCAGAGATCGGTATCTATGATGGGCAGGTCAACGTACATGAGGTCGTTGCTGACCACTGGATAATCCTGTACACGAGATTTAGAAATACGTTGATAAAATGGTGTGAAGAAGGATTTTTCTGCATTTACAGAGAATTAAGTGGATTTGATATTGTGGATATTTAAATCTAAATTTCTGTTAAAATAAGACTTTTATTCTGATTCTTTCGAGTGACATTATGCCATATTCTATAATTCTATAATTCTATAATTCTATAATTCTATAATTCTATAATTCTATAATTCTACAATTCCACAATTCCACAATTCCACAATTCCTCAATTCCACAATTCCCCAATTCTACAATTCCACAATTCCACAATTCCACAATTCCACAATTCCACAATTCTACAATTCTCTAATTTTATAAATCTATACCTCTATAATTCTATATTCTATGTACAAAATAAATAACTGACAAATATATCATTGCAGCAAAAATAATCGTAAATAAAATCATTAATGACTCGTCATTAATACGCACCTCTGAATCCCAGCGTTAAACTAATAAAAAAAAAGGAATCCCCATTCGGCTGCCGATCGCTTCGCATAAAATGAATAACGCGACGATCAAGAGCAACGATCGTAAGAATCGATAAAGGACTCACCTCCGAAGGATATCCCCATCCAGACACCTGACAGACGGTGCCGGTCTTGGGTGGCTCGACCGCCAGACGTATAGGTGTGATCTCCTCGGTCAGCTTGAAGGGAACCTTCAGCTGAAACCGACGTTACAACCGATCAGAAATTACTTCACCCGTGAAAACTTGATCAAGACGAAATCAATCACGCAATGATCGTGAGATCGATAAACAACAAGATCTGTCATACACGTAGCAGGGCGACGTCGTTCTGCAGGGTGCTGCTATCGAAATCCTGATGAACGTGGATCTCGGCGACGCCTCTTCTTTGTCCGACCTTGGTCTGGGTGTTCAGCTGTAGCTCGCCGCCGACGACCGTAACCGTCCAAGGTAATATTTGCTCGCCACTTCTGCACATCAACGATTACGATTTAGCGATCTGTTTACTCGAATATGGAAGCAATTAAAGCGGCATCGATAAAATTAATTCGAAATCGGATCTCGATCCGCGCTCCTCGATGCGACTTATCGTTTCGAGCCACTCGAGTGGCCTGCGACTGCGACGCGGCGATAAAAGCACCGAAGCTGTCAAGATTCGAACACGGTGAAACAAGCCGGCCGTGATTTGTTTTTAATCCACTCACAGGAACATACAGTGAGCCGCTGTTAACACATAGTACTCGTCGATCAGGGAACCACCGCAGAAGTGGCGGGTGTTGTAGCTCCTCTGTAGTGACACCTGGAGAAATCGATTTCGATTAAATAGTATTATATTGCTTCAATATTTATATTACTATATTTCAATATTAATATTTAGTATTTCGATATTAATTGTTTAATCCGAGTCTATCTGGATCATTTGAAACAGACAGATTAATTTAAGCTAAAAATTTGATGCAATATACAGTAATCAACAAAATGCAAATTGTCAATTCGCGAAGACGAAGCCCTATTGTCTCTATCTATATTATTTTTATTATATATTTATTATAAATATATATTTAAATATAGTTCATTATAAATACATATTTAAATATAATTTACTAAAAGTATGTATTTAAATATAATTTATTGTAAATGTATATAGCAAAATCGCCGAAATCGTCCTGCCTTCAGCAGCGACATCAAAAATTCTACCTGATAAGGGAACTGTTTCGAGAACGCCTTTGTCCCATTCACAATACGGCCTGCCAGGCCAAAACTGACCCACTCTAGATCCACGTACGTTGTCTGATTGTTCACCGGGTCCCCTGAAACGAGTTACCCTTGTAATTAATTCGCCGTGGCCGAGGATCGCAGGAAACAATAAATGGAAACGTTCAGAGAATGACGATGCAATCTCGCGACCGACAATATGGATCACGTATTTCACGGAAGCTCCTATCTGTGCGTCGACTAGACCGCGAATTATCTTCCATACGACGAAAGCGTCTATCCACTGATTTCGATCACGATTGATCCAGGAATTCGATCGATTTTCAGGTATCCTTCCAAATTTCTTACTCACCGCTTGTAACGCCGATCACGGCGACCCCCAATAAAATAGTGAAAATTTGATGTGCCGACTTCATGGTTGTCCGTGTGACGGTCAACCTCCACCTAACACTGACCGAGCTGCAACTTTCCTCGGCATAAATACCGGCTTATCGAACAACGAGCTGCCACTTATCTTAACTTATCAATTCGTCTTAATTATAGCGCTGACAGGTATTGGGAGCGCGGGACGATGCGCGATCGAATGCGACGCGATCGGGTAGAACTAGTCGTGAAAAAAGGTTGCAATTATGCTCGCGAATAACCGGCCGATAGTGCCAACATCCAATGTCAGAACAATCGTTGATACTGATTGTGAGGAGGCTCGTGAATCGCTCCGTTTCCCACAGCAAACAGATAAGCGATCGTCGGAACGGTGGCGACGATCAATCAACGATCGGCGCGAGATCCGTCGGATAATGATCGGAACCCGGTAGCTGGATCGCTTATCTACACAGAGATTGGGAAACCTTGTAACCCGGTTTATTTTTCCAAATCTGCCAGAATTCGTCGTTTTACCTCATGCGCGCGCGATAAGAACGCCGTCGATCCAGCGAAACGGGTGATAGCGATCGGAGAAGAGACTGCTCGTCGCTGTGATAGCCGCGACAATTGGAACCTGATTATAGTACGTTCTCTTTAAAGTCGATTTCTTCGATTGTTTTTTACTTTAAGAATCATTTTCTTTGGTTTTAAGAATCATTTTCTTTGGTTTTGAGAATCATTTTCTTTGGCTTCAAGAATTATATTCTTTGGTTTTAAAAATCATTTTCTTCTGGTTTTTATTAATCATTTTTCTGTGCTTTTAAGAATCATTTTGTCTGGTTTTAAGAATCATTTTTATCGCGATATAATCGGATAAACTGTATTTTATCGAAATGGTTAAGCTGCGACATCGATCGTGATCGATTTCAACTTTCTACTTGCAGATTGATTGATCGACCGGCTTTGATTCAGTGGAAACGTTGCGCATTGATTTATCCCGTCATTTTCGTTTCACGCTGAACGCGTTAACTTGTTCACCGGGCCAATTAACTTGTCATTAGGTGTCGCTTTTTAGCAATGTTTTCTGTTATGCATCTTGTACGATTTATAATTGGTGTAAATTGTGTGGCGTTCGCTTTCGTTGCAATAGAATGCTTCTTTATTTATTTGTCGTCTTTGGAAGCATTTAGATTTATATTATTATTGTTATTATTATTATATATATTATACATATTGTTATTATTATTATTAATTTTTGTAAATAATTCAAATGAAATACGTATAAAGATAAAGGGAAGGGTAGACGCAATTTATTGTTATAGTATATATAATTATAGTAATTAGAACATATATAATTATAATAATTATAGTATATTATAGTTATAATTATTATAATATATTATAGTTATACTTAATATAATATATTATAGTTATACTTATTATAATATATTATCATTACAGTTACTATAATTATTATAATATATTATCATTACAGTTACTATAATTATTATAATATATCATAACATAATAATAAGTTTTAATAATACGATAAAAAATCCCATAGCCAACGCACCATAAATATTCCGGACTGGTCGCCGCAACGTCGGCAGAAGTTACGGTGACCCTAATTTTCGCCGCGGTGGTTCCGCGATTGTTCGGAAAGCCGGCGAATATACACGGGCGTAATAATAACCCGGCGGTAATAAGAGTCGTGCATCATTAACATCTCGTTAACTGGTTTGCCGCGGGCGATTCGAAACGCCGCCGCTCACCATTCGCTGATCGTGCCGATTAATAATTCCCGTTGCCGCTCTAAAAGCCCGTGATTTCGCGATCGATCAACGATCGCTGCTCGCGGATCTCTGCCGCCGGTTTCGTGCAATGGAGTGCCGAAAGGCAGAGACAGAAAGAGACAGAGAGAGAGAGAGAGAGAGAGACACACACACACAGAGAGAGAGAGAGAGAGAGAGAGAGAGAGAGGTAAAAAGAGACGGAGAGGAACGCGTGACTAACGACGTCAGCGCTTTCGAAAGGTTAAAAAGTATCCTCTTATTGGCTTGGAAAGCAGCGCGGTGTTAATCCTGGTGCTCGCGGCGGCGTGCGAATTAACGCCGCGACGGGCCGCGATCGATCGATCTCTCTCTCGCCGCGCGTTCGAGGCCCGTTCAACACGATCAATTCTATTAAGAAACCGGTATCGAGCCGACGATATTAAAGAACGAATTAATCGGCGAATATGTAAATATCGGAGAGGCCGAGCGGTTGTTAGTGAATATTCATGGAACCATTTCATTGTCATTCTCTCTCTTCCTTTCTTTCTATTTTTCATTTATTTCTTTCCCTTCTGCAGTTTTTCTATTTCTTTGTGTCTCTTTTGGTCTCTTTCTGTTTTTCTATCTTTTTCCCTTTCTCTCTTTCTAGTTTTCTCACTTTTTTCTTTCTATTCTTGTTTCTCTTTTTTCTGCCTTTCTGTTCTTCTCTTTCTCTTTTTCTACAATTTTTCTTTTTCTCTCTTTCTGTTTTTCCTTCTTTTTCCTCCCTTTCTCTTTACTCTACCTTTTTTTCTGTTTTTTTTTTCTATCTCGCTTTCTATGTTTCCGTCTTTTTATCTTCCTATTTTTCTCTGTTTTTCTCTTTTTCCCTTTCAGTTTTTCTCTCTTTCTCTTAACTCTACCTTTTTTCTATTTTTTTTCTATCTTGCTTTCTATTTTTCCCTCTTTTTATCTCTTTATTTTTCTCTCTTTGTCTCTTTTATTCTTTCTGTTTCTCTCTCTCTCTCTCTCTCTCTCTCTCTCTCTCGAACAATTTAAATCCAGAAACGAAACCAACAATTATCGTCAGAGGCCGGACACCGTCGTGGCTCGACGACAAACGTATTAACGAGAGAGATCGCCCGACGAGATTGTTTAGTCCGTTCACCAGAGAGATCGCCTTGTTATTTAGAAGACGCGCACCTGGCGTAATCGACCGGGACGTAAGTACCACGCGTAGTTATTTAAGAACCTCTCTCGGCTTACGGAGAGATACCTCCAACTCGTTCCTTTACGTCTTTTTCGCTCTCATCCGGCAACGAGACGCGACACGCACCGACAAGATGCCCGGTCGAAATGTCGGAAACAATCAGCCGCTCCGGGAATTCCAGGCGTCCTGATTTAATTGGACGTTCTCCACATGCGGCGGACGATTTATCCACTGTTTAGCTGCTTTTTCGCGATCGTTTTGTTTTATTAGAAACGATTATTGGAATTTTTAGAAATGATAATTGCTTGGACTAGAAATATATTATATTGACGTATACCGCTTATAGCATAATGTCTGCAGTATTATATATTATTATATAGGGTGTATTGTATGTATTATGTATTTCAAAATTTATATATTTATATACACAGTACATTATATTAATTATTTATTATATTAATGTATATTTATGCCAGTTATTATCATAAATTAAAGCAAATATCTAAGAAATGCATAAAATATCTTCTTATTAACAACAATCAATAGCCTCAACATAACCTTATCACAGAACCTTATCGAGAAAACCTTATCAGATTTCCAAACGCATTCGAAGATATTTCTGCGACAATATATGACACGAAAAATCTGAAATTCCCGTGAAAAAATGTCGGAACGCACGAGTTTGCGATTAGATAGATAAGATGCTTAGATCGGTATCGTTTCGCAGTTAATTAGCATCGCGGGTCCCGATCGAAATGAAACCGGCGGGCAGGTCGGACGGCGCTCGAGGCTCTCGACCGGCAGGGTGTATCCCGGCGCGGAGATTGTACACAGGGGTTGTTCAGGGCTTGTACGCGGGGTTGCAGGAACATGGGGGGATGGGTAATGGTGGCCCCTATCAGCTCGGTACACTCTCCTCCTGCTCGCTCCGGTTGCCGGCCCTCGAAAACCCCGTCAGGAGCAACGATATTCCCGGTGAGTTACGTCGATGGTACCTGAAACCGGTGCCGCGGCCCCACTTTGCATATTGGATACTCGTCCGGCCGGCTATTCGCCGTCTTCGATGGACCCTGGCCTGACGGAACAGCGCCCGCCGCAACATTGTTGCTCGACGGATTCGTCGCCGAAGCTTCGACGGCGCGACGCATCTCGCTGGTAGCATCTTTTCGGATCTGCCGAACCGCCGAGATAATGCCAAAGTTGTGTCAAGGGTTGGCACATAATTGCGCTGCGCGAACCCGCGGACCCAATGCGACGCAACCCTTTTTCCTGGAGCAACCACCGCGATCTCAATCGGCGCCACATTGTCGCGCCACTGAAACTATTCAGGCCCTTCCTGGCCTAGACAGGGCCTAGCACTTGGTTCCAGATCATCCCGATTAATCAAGCACTTGGGCACATCATAGAACACAATATCGTAGAACTTTTATAATTTTATTCTTGTGATTGCTTTTATGATTGCTTGTTGTCGTTATTTTTGTTCTTGTATGCTCTTCTAGCTCTTTTATAATTATTCTTGCGCGATTGCTTTTGTGGTGCTTGTGTTTATAGGATTCTCCTATGTATACAAGGAAATTATTATTATTATTATCATTATAAATTTTATTATTTTACTTTATTAGTATTACTATTATTATTATATTATTAGCGTTATTATCAAATAAAAGCCAAGTGTTAGAGCGTCGGCGTTAAAAAGAAATTAAACTCGACAATGTCGCTCCTACTTTGGAGTTGAATATCTCGGCTGGAAAAAATTGCATCGAGATCAATAAGTACTAATTTTTCACAGAAAGATTGTCGCTTTAACACTGTATAAATCTCACTCCCATAAAAAATTCTCCCGAAAGTGTGCAGCGCTGCGAAGTTGACCGAAATTGTTGCAAGCGCTATAGAGTCCTCGCCAAAGAACTCGAACATTAACGCTGTGCAACATTATCCACAAGACTTGCAAATAAATGTTATATAAACGAACTAAAAGCTTAAACTCTGGACTTTCGAACAAATTTTGACTGCTCCCGATACCATCATTATTATCAAAGTTATGGTTATTTCAACTTGGACTTAATTCACAAACAGGGTTTTTCTCGCAATTTCTTGCAATTTTTCTCTAACTTCAAAGAAGCGTCCTTCAATGAAGAAAAGAAGATCAAAGGACCTGTTACTATGGAATACGCTATAGTTAGCATGATGAACGAAAAATAGGATGAGTCGGATGATCTGATCGGGTTTGAATGACACGAGGACCGGTCGATCATCGAAACCAGAAAACCGAGACGACGTTCCATCGCCTCCAAACTCTCTCTCTCTCTCTCTCGCTCTCTCTCGCTTTCCATCCTCGTCCCTCCTAAGCTCCTTCGTCCGCTTTCCTCTCCTTCTGGTCGGCGCTCCTCCGGATCGAAGACGTGCCACCTCTACACGAATTCTTGCAGCCGGATCGCGGAATCATTCTCGATGGAGCCGAGGATAATGTTTACGGGATGTAATGATAAGGAACGCCGGCTCCTTCGACCGTGCGGATCCACCGGCCTCTCTCTCTCTCTCTTTCTCTCTCTTTCTCTCTCTATATCTCAGTTCGTTTCCACAGGATGCTGCGGGGCCGTGTGCGTGACGAAGGCGACACGTAGTCATCGATTCTGGAAGAAACCGTTCGCGGCTAAATCACCGCGTAATCTGATCCACCAGCTCTTGCCTCCGCGAGAACAGGTTACCGAGAGGATCGACGACACCGGCCCGCGATCATCGCTACGATCATGGTACATATCTCCGTGCTGCCTCCGCGCCGTTGTTACACCGACCGGTGCGTGCATAATGATTGAAAAATAACGACCGGATTGTAAATCTGTTTTCGCGGCGTTCCGATAACCGTATGATAATGAGGATGCATGTCCCCGCTGAAATTGCAGGCGTTGTGCAACTCGCGGCAATTTCCCTGCTGCATTATTAATAAAATAAAAAGGAATGTAAATAGATTGTTCGTAGGACCTATTTTTTAATTTTTCTGCAACTGTAGCGATTTAATTCGCTATTAATTGAAGTGGAATTAAATGTTGATTTAATAAATGCGAGTAATTATTTAATTTGAAGGATATTTATTATCCTATGAGAATTGTAACTTAGAAGAGAGCAACAGTATCTTATGTATATTAAAAATAGTTTCGCTTGTCACATGTAAAATTTAAATAAAAATCGTGCTCGTTCCTGGATGATTCTAAGCGAGCATCACGATCACAAACCACAATTTGAGAAGATCATCCCGGTGTTTCCCGGTTACGAATTACGTTGGCCGGATAAAAACGAAAGTCGGCGAAAAAGTACGGCAATTTTCGCCTGCGCACGACAATTATTTAAAACATGGTGGATCGCCAATTCCGAGGGCCGCCGGCAGCAAGCATAGTCTCCCCGCGGACGGAAACGATCGCGCCGCAGCGTCTCAATTACCCCCCGTAGCAGAAACATCCTGTTAAATGGCGGGTCGCGGGGCATTTTTGCCGGTGGCAGGAACATATTCCTGCGGGCGCGCTGCCCGACCTTGACAAAGTGGCGAACTCACGGCCCTATTCATCCGGCCGGTGTTCCGCCCGCGGGCGGAACAGCATCGGCCCCGCGCCGCGCCGCGCGAGAAGGAGGAAGAAGGTTACCTTGACTGTAGCCGCGGCCAGTTAAAGGGCCGTTCAAGGTCTACCAGACGGTTCCCAGTCCATCGTCGTCTGGCCGGCTCGCTCGGTTGGTCGTTACGCTCCGCCAAGTGGACGACGGATGGAAACAGCCAGGAACGGGAACCTTTTCCGTTCTACCGTGCAAACAGACCCCGCCGCGCGGTGTGGCCGGCGTGCGCGCGCGGGCGCGCTCGGTGCCGTTTTACTTCGGGAACTGGAATAACGAGCGGCGGTCTCGGCCGATCGAGTGCCACCGGAACCGGCTAATTATAGTAGAACCCTCTTGAATCATCGATTTCCGCTCTCGTCTTTAGTCCCGACGCCGGTGGAATGCTCGATGGTCGACCGAATTAAGGGACAATGACTGGTCGCCTCTATTATAGTTTTATCAGATTCGGGCCTTTTTGCTCTGCGATCGGTGTTGCAGCTCATCGGGCAGATCGATTCGTGGACTTCCGCGGTGGGTAGTGTTGACTGTCCCATTGTTGGTCGTTCCATTGTTTCTGGGGTTTAGTTGTCGAGGTATATGGAGGTTATGTCAAAGTTAGGTTGAAGTTAGATCGAAGCTAGGTCGAAGTTAGGTCGAGGTATATCGAGGATATGTCAAAGTTAGCATTTACTCTTACGCCAATTCTTGAAATCTAAACTTCAATAATATAAACATTATTTCTGAATTCAATGAAACAATTTCTGTAATGTCTCAGTCTCACCACTCGAGTGCAAAGGGTTAATATCTCTAACCATACAAGTCTGTCTCGTGAATTGTAGTTTCCACGCGCGCATGAGATATTGGAGTTCTTCACAGGATTTGTCACCTCCGTCTTCGCTCTGTAAGTTCTCTGCCGTCTTCACCCCTGCGATACGCGCGGAACGGCTCCCACCATGTGGCAATCGTAGAGCTTTCCATCAGCCCGGGTGAATTGGGTAGCGCCTTTCCCGCTTTTCCCGCCGGCTGCTGTCGTTAGCACGCCATTCTCTTTCCTATCTGGCCCCCCGATAGCTATGGGGTATTACTGCGCGCGATCCGCTCTCGCTTCGCGAGAAACCTGCCGCGCAAACCTTTGATTCATAGTCGAAGATTTCTCAAGGAATTTTTCAATAGCCGCGGTAATTTCAATCTCGTGCCTAACACGCCACGCTTTCAGTCGGTAGTTCGATCATTTCTCTTCGGATTATCGGTTAACCCCTTGCCGTAACATTTTCTGTACAGTTATAACGATCCGAAGTTTTTCGTGTCTAACGACTTCTTCGAAGGCAGAGGCGCACTTCGCATTTGCCGCGTGTCTACGGTCGCGTGATTAGGTTATGCGTTTAACGATTCTATTTTTCCTCTATATAAAAATATAAAAAGACATAAAAGATACAAAAATAAATATGCAGAGAATACAAATATATATTAAAAATGTATAAAAATATAAAAACATAAAAGCACACAAAAATATAAAAATAAATATGACAAGAGAACAAATATATAACATAACATACAATAAATAAAACAATATATATTAACGACGAACTATAAATGACGAAGCAACAGAATATAGAAGCTGATTTTAAGATTCAAAAAATAATCATACCTGGCTCGTTCTTTTTAAAAAAAAGTAAGTCGACGTGTGGCATTGAGTCGGACAAGCCTGATCATCGTGAATCTTACTCTCCAACCGGGACAAAAAGCCGGACAGCTGTTTTTCGAAGTTCGCGTGATCGTCGACGCCGCGGAAACAGGTCCGCGGATCATCGATTATTCGGTGCCTTGTTCGAGGTTACGTCAACACAACAAGAATTGAGTCTGTACAGGTTGCGGCAGCCGGTCCGACGATTTTTGCATCGGCCGGAAGCTTGATTAATGGTTCGACGACGGTAGGAGCCCGGTTGCGCTCAAGGAGATCCGCGCGGCTCTCGAATGATACAAAATTGAGCGTTCCGCCGACCGTATATTAATCACGCTCGCCGGCCGGTTTTATTTTCGTTAAGGTCGTGGACCGCGCCCGGCACCGGACCGGTCAGGTGATTCGCCAGGATGAATAGCTTGTTACCTGAAACCAAAGGGGTTGGCCCCGTGAACGAAACGGAAAATTGCTCGATGCAAATGACACCGGGATTGCATCTCGTTCGCGTAAGCATTAATCACGGTTATCTCGTGGCCGGTGCGTTTCGATAATTTCCCCATCATAGCTCTCTCTCTCTCTCTCTCTCTCTCTCTCTTTCTCTCTTCCGTCTCTCTCAAGGCAGCTCCGAGACCACACCGGCGGTTTCAATTACGAGCGGGGATTATCCGTCGTAAACGCTGTATTAAGTCAACTTACGCGACGTTGTAACGATCGCATTCCGATTCGATGCACCGATAGTTCGTGTGCAACAGCACGGGCTGCGTCGTCTGCAACCTGTTTATCGTTAAAACCAATAGCGAGGCACGGACCAATTGGTAATGACGGGACGACAGACGTTGTTATCGGCCGCTGGGGATACGTGCTACAATTCCGACTTATTTGATGAAAGCTGCCTCGATTAATTCTGGAGAACGTAGAAGTCGCAAGATATCATTGCTGAGCGTTGAGATACGGGAATTGATAATTCTAGGATCACCGTGGATTGTAATCAGCCGCGTCTATAATCATGTTTCTTTGACTTTTGTAACACTTATCGCTGGATCGTTGCTGAAAATAGAATGCCGTGCTGAATCATTGCTGAAACGAGGAGATAAAGGATTAATGGAATGAAAAGAGAGGAAATGTCGATGCTTAATAAAATGCACGTGTTTTGTACTTCCTTTTACAGCTGAAAATAGAATAGTAATTTTTAATGTATGGTAGGAATGTGTAATAATCGTTAATGCATGGTGAGGATATATAATAATTTTAAAGCCATAATAACGATATATAATAATCGTAAAGCCCTAATAAGGATAGATAATAATTGTCAATACATGATAAGGATACATAACGATAATTAATAAATAGTAAAAATATATAATAATCATTGACTTCTACCGCACAATCTCATCTTTCTAATTTTATGAACTCAAGTGTCCTGACTCACATAATAGTTACGCATTAAACAATTTGTCAAAAAATAATTGTATAAAATTGATTTGTCAAAAAATATTTTTTTTAAATTGATTTGTCAATTTTCTAAAATTAATTTTAACATAAAAATAATTTTAGAGCGTGTTACAATATTAACAACGTCGCTGAATGAAAGGGTTGACAGTCTCCAAAATACAGACGAGTGTGATAAAGTTAAAAATGATCTCGAAACGCGATAACAAGAATTTTAATGGTGCCACGGAGTCGCGAAGGGTTAAACGCTTCATCGTCGATAAGAAAACCATCTGCATAAGAGGTCCTCTGCAGGATCTGGCCGGCTGTTATCTAGAGAGAGCCGAGTCGGAGAGCAAAGGTAGCCTTGCAGGATCGAATCCTGGCCGTGCGTCATCCGGCTAGCTCGCGATCCTCTCCGATCTTACTCCTGCTGTTCGTGTTACGTAACCGAGAGCCCGTGACCTCGATCCCGAGAGCCGCTCCGGCTGCGAGAGCTCCATGGAACACACACGGGCACACACCAACACACACACACGAACGCCAGAACCAGACGGCGCAGTCAACCTCCCACAGACAAAACAACCACCTCCGAGCACGACCGCGACCTTTTTGTCGGCTCCCGGTACAGTCGATGCTCGCAGACTCCTCGAGGAACTTGGCTGGCCAAGCTGACTCCACGTAGAAATCTTTGCCAAACATTCTAATTTTACCAGAAACCTCGGTTAGCAACGATTTATCTATTGAAATTGAATTAACCCTTTCGATGAAGCTAGATCGTTAGACTGGAGATTTTTATGTGAAGGAAACATTGATTCTTTTAACCCTTTGCATTAGAGTGTTGGCTCTGAGGAATCACTGAAATTGTTCTATAACGTTCTAAGATCATTTTTATAGCAAGAATGCTTAAGTTTAAAAAATTGTTGAATGAGTCACGAGAATTAATTTCGTATGCATAAAAGTGCACTTCGTTACGTAGAATGGAAATATTACGAGCCAGGAAAATTATTTGTATTAATAAATTAAAAAAATAAATAACGTGTTAATTAAAAATTACCAATACACTCATAAAAATTCCTTCCTAGTCCTCGGACCAATAGGTAAACAAATCGTCACCAGGAACCGATAAAATCGCTTCTCGAAAATATCTCGGTCCCCTTTAATCACAATTAACTCGAGACGTAATAAACAGCATAGCCAACAGCGTAGCCTCTCTTACGGCGGAAATGACCGGGATTCGTTTATCTCGATAGTCAAGGCAGACGCGATCGTCCGTGGTGGATCGTCGAGCGTGGCAGTAACGAGGCGCAGTTTAGGCGAATAAATCCCGCGCGTGGTCGCGCGCTCCGACCGCGCTCGCCTCTTTTTCCTCAAACAGAAGGCGCGCTCGTTACGGGAACGCGGACACCATTCGATACTCGTAAACAAGAGGTTCCCATTGCAGCCAGCCGGCCACGCGGGCGCGCTTGGCTAATGGAGCCTGATTGTGAATTATGGTTGCTGCAGGAATACCCGCATAGCTTATGCCGCCTGACGACGGAACGCCGAGTGATTGTAAGTTATTGGCAGTTTCGCGGGTACCCTATCGTCGGATCATCCTACTCGATAACGGGGGCCGGAGTCCGTCCTTTCTCGAACCCTTTCAACCCGCGTGTCTCCGCGGCGAAAACCCCCGAAATATCGAAAACTGTCGAAATCCTTTCACGCCGTAACCTTGGATCATTTTGGACTTTGCAGGTCGAGTCAGGGGCTCGATAAAGGAGGGACGGCAGTGAAAGTTTTCAGAGCTGGAGACCACTTTGCGCGGGAAGGGCCGATGACGACGAAATACGTCATCGGGGAAAATCGTAGAACTCGGTCGATTAAAATGGGAAAAAATTGCGATCGATGGTAGAATATTTTCTAAGAAATTATGCAGTGAGACTAGGTTCTAGGTGGTTTAAATATGAGATAAATAATATGATAATTATTAAGAGAAAATAGACTGCTTTTGTTATCGAATCGAACGATAAGTTCTCTTTACAGCTTCGTCTCACGATCGTAATCGAATTCAGACGACATTCAGCTTCGAATCTCGCACAAATGTCCGCGATTCGGTAACAATTTATCGCGAAGAAATCCATGTAGAGCGCGGAAAGTGTAAACTCAGCGCAGCGAGGAGGGGGTAGGATCTAATCACGAGAAGCGCCGATAAAACGGCACTTCCTCTCGGATCTGGCGAGCGCGGCGCACCCGATAACGATTAAATCCCGATCAGATACGTCCCGTAGACTCGGGCCGGAATTCCTTTAGGAAGCGGATCCGGGCAGAGTTACGCCGAAACCGAGCGGGATCCCCGGGAAGAGAATCCGGCGCGGATCGGCGAGGAAATAAAAGATCCGTAGGACCATCGGCGAGCCGACTGTAAAAGCCGGGGGATCCGTGGCGCGGCCCGTGGAACGGTCCTGTAAAAATAAAAGATCGCGGCGGAGCGGGAGAGGGGGGGCAAGGGGTAACCGGATTAAAGGTAGTCGCGGGTCGCGGACTGCTGCGAGAACGGTTTTCATTGAAAACGCGCGGGGGCCGCCGGCTGATCGGTCACGGGAATTTTTACGAGAGGGTCGGTGTAACGGCGCGCCGGCCAGATACGAGCCGTTTTTATTACGGGTGCCCTCCTCCGGAGACGCGTAACGTGCCTCGCGATCGTAAGCGAGCCATTTTTTTTTTCTCTTCCTCGAGTAAAGGGGGGAAACGATCGGCGGGAGGGAGGGAGGGGGCCCGTAATCTTCTTTAACGCCCGGGAACGCCGCGGACGTGACGCGAACAACGGATCCGTACCGACCGGGCCGCGGAACGATTCCCGTCGGGCGGCACCCACCGGTGCACAAGCTTTATTTCCTCCACGGATCGGGCAACTTATCGCCCGGCCCTTGATTGATCCAGGCGATCGTTACCGTCCTGCTCGGACGCACCGCGCTAGGAACCGGCGGAAATTTAGGGGAGTCCGGACGCGTCGCGATTTCCACAGCAGTTTATGGACCCGCTCTCGGACCGCTTGCGGGTCAAGCAGTTTTTCGGCCGTCGAATTACTTCGGCGAATTGTTCGACGAATTCCGGAGAACTGCGTTTGTTTCGGGTTGTTACTAATTTTTGTATTTTTACGGAGATACGCGGGATACTGTTAGCGATTATTTATTTGAAGGAAAATTATAATGTCGTTTGTGATATTCGGTATATTCGATATATACATTTTTATATTATTTATTATATTTATTATTTTATATTACAATTGCGTTCGACATTTACACACAAAACTCCTTTCCTCTTTAATTTGTAACAAAGAGTATGCTTACGCTTAAAAATGAAGATAAATTATTATTACCATTACTGCTATTATAATATTATTATTACAGATTATTACCAACAGCTCTCACTTTCTAATCACTTCGATCCCGATACAGATAACGTGTAAACGCATCGCGAATCGCGGTAGCGCAATCGATCTTCAGCAAAGCAGCGCGGAAAAGAACGGAACGACGGGCGCAATGACAGGAGCGAAATGACCGGTGTCTCCTTATCAGTCCATAGATATCGATTAGGCGAGAGCTGTATCGCGGGGTACGTGACGTACTAAATCTGTGAATAATTGCGAAGAAGATAGTGATCGATCGCGGCGAGTCGGTTGATAAATGTGCGATCCGGCGCGGTCTGCCCGGGGGAGAGTAACCTGTCGGCGAGTTCGACGGCTCAATCTGTTAGAGTACTCTCGCGGACGTCCGTTCCGACGAAGACATTCCGATCGACGTTAGGGTCCTATCGTGTACAGAGCGCGGTGGATCGCTTCGATCTCCGAACGATCCGTGATATTCACGGATGGTGGTTGTATGCGGCGGCTGGAACTTTTGAAGCGTCCTGTACACACGCGGCCGTAACAGACGATAAATAAACGCGTCGATGCAACAAACGCTGTAGGCGCGGCTCGCGACGTGACCGCTCGCAAATAAACCGGTAATACACCGCGCCGACACTGCCTGGACCGATCGATTCAATTAAAACCGACGATCGCTCGTCGTTTTACGACGGCGCACGGTGGCACTCGATCCCCGCCGCCTCCTGTCACGCTCACCGAAAAATCATTGCACCCTACTTGCGCGTTCTACTGGCGGGATATAGCTCTAATTTGTTCACAGTGTCGTCGATCTCTCTTGGTCTTTTGTCAATTGCTGCTTTGAACACTTTGATTTGGATATTATATATTTATTTTAAATTGGGAGAAAATTCGATTCTTCTGTTATTAACCCTTTGAGGTCATATTGAGGTTTCGATATTATATATTTACTTTCAAATTGGGAGAAAAGTTGATTTTTCTATTGTTAACCCTTTTAGGTCGTATTGAGGTTTGGATTGATTCTCTTTTAAATTTTACTTAAATAATAATTATACTCATTGATGCATATTCATTGTCAACTTAAACAATTTAATGACAGTAATTTGTTTCCTTATACAAACTTAATTGTTAATTCCACCGTTATATCAATCTCTGTTTAAAAAATATAACTAGATTAATTGTAGTGATTAGTGCGCAGTCTTTGTCAATTTTATCCTCCATTTACCCCCTATTTAAAATCTTCTTTGTACCTTCTTAAACATTTTAATCGCATCAATTTTTCTCCTTATACAAACCTAATTGTTAATTCCTTCATTATACCAATCTCCACTTAAACAACCTAAATAGATCAATTACAACCATCAGTGCTCATTCATAGTCAATTTCATCCCTCGCCGATCCTCCGTCGAAAAATCTTCCCTCCCCACCATCGCCGCCATTTTAATCGCAGCAATTTGAATCCTTGTACAGACGTAATTGTTCGCCCCGCCATTATATCGATGCCTATTCAAACAGTACGCACCAATTATCGTCATTAGTTGCAATTCCTTCGCTGTCTACGTTTCGTTCTACACCAACTTGTTTGCCGCACCTCTCCGTCCGCGCCATTTGCCAACAACCGGGCCGGTTATTGGCACGGCTAAGGGTTTGCGCAATAAACAAACCAGAATCGACGAGTGCAGTTTCGGAAGAACGGCGCCGCATACCGAAACCATAATCCCGGCGAGAAGTCCCCGGACCGCTGTGTTTCGATGGCAAAAATCGTGGGCAATCGTTGGCTGTTCGACCGGGTCCCGCGGGGCCATCAAAGCCCCGGCAGTTTCTCGCGGAGGGCCGTCTTCCACGAGGCGAACCGCTCCCCCCGCTCCCGCCACCCCGAAAATCCTGGCCGACTTCTGCCATTAGAGGTTGCAGGAAAGTTTTTCCGGTAGTCGACCTCAGGGGCCGTTTTCGAGGAACCGGGGAAACTTGACGGGAGTTCTCTTTGATGGAGTGATTCGGAGAGGTCGCGGCACCGGGAACTCACCGGCTCGCCGCGGGCTGTTTCGATCGAACTCCCCGGACACTTTAGCATTGTTCGACAGACATGGATATTTTTTATTTACCGGCAACGAATGAAAAGCTGTCCGCGTGGTGAGACCGAGGTTCGCGATTAATAAGTGGACGCGAACGATGCTGTGGTTGATAAAAAGTAATCTGCTCGATGATTAACGGTTATGCCTGACTTGTGATTGATGGACGCGATTGATAAGTAATTTAATAAGTGTGATTAATGGATTAGTTGACGAGCAAGTTGATGAAGAGGTGAATGAATCAGTTAATGAATAAGTAAATGAGTAAGTAAATGAAAAAATTAATGAATAAATAAATGAATAAGTTAATGACTAAATTCATAAACGAATAAATGACTAACTCAATAAACATGTTAATGGCTAACATCAAACGCCAATTAGAATCAGAACAACGATTTGTCACAGCAAATACATAGAAGAATCGACAGAACTTCGTCGAGCAATATTCTTCTGAAACATCGATTTCGATCTGGCGAAGTCACACTCGTCCCCGCGCAGCTTTCACGAGCAGAGCTGCACTGGCGAATGCGTGCCGATCGCAGAGATAATGCTACGGTCGTGTCACGTGTCGATTCACGCGGAATTTCGCAACGGGCCGGACAGAAGCCGGCCAGCATCGTCACACGGACGACGCAGAGGTGTATCTGATAATCCCGCAGGCGGACTCGTCACTGTCGCGCATCGCGACTCGCTTAATCGATGGCGTTGTATCCGGCGTGACGACGTTGAAGATTGCGCTATAGTTTCGCTCTAGAATAGATCGTTCTAGAGATTAGATCGCTCTAAGCTAGATTGCTTTAGAAAATAGATTGCTCTAGAATAGATCGCTCTAGAGACCAGATTGCTCTAGAGACTAAATCGCTCTAAACTAGATTGTTCTAGAGACTAGAAAGCTCTAGACCAGATCGCTCTAGACTAAATCGCTCTAGACTACATTGCTCTAGATTAAATTGCTGTAGACCAGATTGCTCTAGAGTAAATTGCTGTAGACCAGAACGCTCTAAACTAAATCGCTGTAGACCAAATTGCTCTAAACCAAATTGCTCTAAACCAAATTGCTCTAGAGACTAGATCGCTTTAAACCAAATCGCTCTAGACTAAATCGTTGTAGACCGGATCGCTCTAGAGTCTGAATTGCTCTAGACTGAATCACTCTAGACCAGAGATCGCTCTAGACTGCATTGCTCCATTACGGCGCGCATCTTCGACAAAGTGGCCGCGATCGTTCTGCTAACCGCTAAATTATTATCGGAGCCGGGGAGTCACGCCACTGGCTCGTTATCGCCGAGCATTGACGCGCCGATCCGCCGCGTCGTGCCCGACGACGTTATCACGCTACAGTTGATCCATGACCGCCGTAATGTGGATCAGTGGAGCGTTTCTGACTGTCGGGGCTCGCCGGCGGCGGCCCGATACCGACATCCTGCCCCGGAGAGAAACGAGCTTCCACGGAAGTTCGTCGATTTCGCCCGGTTTGTCTGCGGTTACGAGTATCGATAGCAAGCTCGTGACACGATTTAACGCTGTTTTCACTGACGGGGACAAAAGACATCCTCTTTACTTATTTATTTATTCATTCATTTAAATTATTGAATTATTGAATTTGCAGGTTTTTTGTTTTTTTCTAAGAATTTTTGCATTAATTATCGAAATAAGGAAGATATTTGGGAGATATTTTCGGCTTTATAAAATTGTTGCAGTCGCTTTTTAGAACAATTTAATTTTTTTATTTTAGCAATTCATAGCTTTGATTTCATCATGATCTCTGACAAACATTGAAGTTCTTGCTTTAAATGTTAAATAACGGATTGCTTTTCAGATTAGTTCGTACATTGTACGTAATAATTGAACTTTGGATTCTATATATTTATTGTAAAAATTAAGTACATGTAATTTCAAACGTCTGGTTAGTCTTAGATAAATAGGAGAGTTCCTTCCTCTCTGTAATCACTTTAATGAGATAAAAATAATACGAGAACAATGATACGTTTTTAAGACATCATTTATCGCAATTGTCAAGGAACGTTTTTATTTTGTATAAAAGCCAGCAATCTAACAATAACGGAAATCGTATTTTTATAAGAACAATCGAAAGAGAACTATCAAAACATTGATTGAAACTCCAATTTCAATCACTGGACTGCCGATCGTACGCATCGACGGCGCGAAACAAAAGGTGTACCAGCAAAACCGGACAAACATTCGATAAACATCGAATAAAAATCTTAAACAAAGGAGCATCGTATCGACGGCGAGCTAATTGCTGTAACAGCACTTCGCGCAATATATAATTGAAAAATCGGGATCCGCTGACAGAAAAGCCCGGAACAATTAACGGGTATATCGCGATGCGATTGCGGCGCGCATTCAATCGCCGCGTTTTTCATTTGCGGCGACCGGATGAGATTCCGCGCGGTCGTCACGGTCTGATTCCCCGTGACCAAAAACGAGAAAGAGAGAGAGAGGGGAAGAGAGAGAGAGAGAGAGAGAGGGGGGAGTAGGTAGCAAAATGGTCGGCGAATCGCGCGAGCAGGAAGCACGCCGCGTTATTTCGCGCGGCCGTTGCGTGCATAATTGCGGGCCCCGAAAACTTCGAAAAACTGCAACGGAGTTCGTTCAACCCTCCGTGGAACCGACTTTCTCCTCTTTGTTCGCGGGCTCCGCCGATGGGATGTCCGCGATAACCATCTATATGCGAGCAATTTTCGGGGCGCAGCTGCGACCGGTGCCGCGCGCGTCCCAACACAACACTTTCACCGTGCACGTTCCTCCGCTCCGTTTCGCGGCGTCGCCGATTAAACTTCTTTCACCGGGCAACCGGGGATCTTGCGTCACGAACTGCAATTGATTCGCTAATGCGCCTCGTCATCGGGACGAATCGCTCCGGCTAGCGAACGTCGACCCCTCTGTGTGTGTCTGCCGAACGTCTAACCGCTCGAACCGTCTTCTCTTCGCGGCTCGCTGACTTTTCGCGGAAACTCATGCGTTATTCAGTTTATTTTGAAAACTGCTCGACTCGGTTCACTCGTTTCTATAGGAAGAATAGGAATTATAGCTTTCTATTTTAGTGTAAGTTGTTCTATAATTATTTTCTATTTGAGGAAGATTCTAATCATTTTTTTGACGTTATTGAGATAATTGTGATCTATTATAGATTAGTGTTTCTTATTCTCGTTTGCGGTACTTTTCGATGATATTAGCGAGGATATATTATAGGATGATGGAGAATTATACGTGAAAAGGTGTGAAGGAAAGATGTGGCAGGTTGATGTGTTGATGAGTAGCGGATTGGAAAGATATGCTGGAAGGATGTACTGAAGAGATACACTGGAAAGATATGTCAGAGAGACGTGGCGAGAATTGTGGGACTAGGAACATGTGTCACGAAGTGTGAGACTAGAAAGATGTAGTAGGAAGATGTGCTAAAAATTGTGAGATCGAGTAGATATGCTGAAAAGATGTATCAGACAGATATACCGAAAAGGTGTTAAAGAGACGTGACACAAAGACGTGGCAGAAAACCAGTCAAAAATATAAAATCGAAAAAATATACTAAAAAAAATATGACTAAAATTGTTGCACCGAAAATACGTAACTAGTAGATGTACCAAAAATTGTGAAATTAAGAAGATATACTGACAAGATGTATGCAAACGATATACCAAAAAATCGCGTCAAAAATTCTAGTACCGAAATCATGTGTGCCATGACAGCCACAAAGTGTAAAAATAAGACGGTACTATGAATTTATTTATCAATAAATGTTCCCCCGGACTTACAGGGAATGCCCGGGGGTATTACTTGAAAATAAGACGATATACCATAAATAAATGACAGAAAAATGTGCCACAAAAAGGCGACAGGAAGACATAGCATAAAACAGAGCCATAGCAACAATGTAGCAGAAGCCTACACGAAGAACGTATACCAAAAAGGTACGCCAAAAAGTGTGGGACCAGCGCAGTTCTCATCGGAAGGAAGGCCGGTCCCTTTAATGGCAAACGGCAGGCCCCGAGCGTTCCTTCCGCAGGGTTGCAGCTGCATCCTGTGACTGTGACGTCCACCAGCGAGAGAACAGCTGACAGAGCGTTGCACGGTGTCGGTCGCGGAATTGCAACGGCTCGCAGGTGCAGGATGCACCCTCTTTGCCGGGCAGGGTTCGCGTAGCGAGCGAGCCAGCACATGCCATTAACGCGCAGACCGCATCCACGGTGATCCCTTTCCCCTCCCCTAACGACAATGCAGCAGCGGCGGCGACCCTAGCATCCAGCGCGCGATATCACGAAATACCGGACAAGCGGCTTCTGTAATGGCTCCTGGGACCGTTTATCAGGGAAATCGCTGCGGCGAGCTCGCCTAATCAGCCCGAGGTTCGGACGACGGTAATTTGGTTAACGAGGATCTTCGGTTAACTGGGCTCAGCCATTAGTTTTTTCCACGACGGAGCGTCGCGCGGTTTGTAACGAGACTTTCTCGCAAGTTCGGAAGAGGATGGAGCAAGTTAAATGTTTGATTAATTAGTTGTGAATGGTATGAGAGAGATTGGTGGATAATAAAGTTTATTTAGATATTTATGTTGGCTTGGTGTGATAGTAATTTCAGTTTTGATATAACAAGTATAAACCAATACGTTTCGTACTATAAAGTACTACTATACCGTACAATAAAATACAATGAAATAGAATAAGATACAATACATAAAATAAAATAGAATAGAGTAGAATAAAATTGATACAATAAAATAAGAAAATTAGATAAAATAGGGTGGCATAAAATAGACAAAATAATACAAGGAAATAAAATAAAATAGAATAGAATAAAGTAGATGTTATAAAGCAAGAAAATAAAATATAATAGGATAGCATAAAATAGATAGAATAAAACAACAAAGTAAACTAAAATAAAGTAGAATGAAACAGAACAAGAAAATAAAATAAAACAAAAAAAATATAACTAGAAAAAAAGGATAGGTAAATAAAGTATTTTGCTACTGAAAAATGTCTCGCTGACCTAAACTGATACTATACCAATTACAGTAGCTAATAAGATGCGTCCACAGACCGAGCGATTAAAAAGCGACGATTTATTCCCGTTAATTACAACCTCGTTCGAAACTACTTAGGGAGCCGATTGATAACCGGGTTTTATTGATCGCCCCGCGCCGGAATCCTTCGCGTAGCTCATACCCGTTTAATTATGTGAAGAGAAGGAGGGAGTGGGAGGGAGCGGCGCAGTAGCACGCCGAGGCAAATGAATTTAATGGCGAACGGATTTGCGAGTGGCGGCTAATTAGGAAACGTAGCCGGGTCCATTCGTATCAATTGGTTACAACGATCGTCCGCAGACAAATCCCTCGGAATTCACCGGCGGCCTATTTTGGCCCGGGCCCGGATTTATGGGGATGAAATCGTTCCCGACGGCGTGGAAACAGGTGCGGACAGGTTCTCGGCGACCATCGCTCCAGAGAATTCGTCTTAATTCGCGCCGGAAGAGTTTCGCTCTCTCTCTCTCTCTCTCTCTCTCTCTCTCTCTCTCTCTCTCTTCGCGTTGGCCCCGTTGGATTAGCTGCACGGGGGAAGGCAGAACCCGGTTGAATTTATCGTTCGAAGACTTCGTTAGCGGGGGTCGGGCAAATGAAAACTTATGCCAACGCCTGGGAATCCGGTCGATGCTATTACGGGGCCCGGGTTACGATCATCGGACACGTTTAAATTGCTTTTTCTCCTGATTTATCGGCGGCCTTCCGCGTTGCCAACGGTATCCCAAATCAATTCGAATGTACCGCGGAAAGTTTCGCTGCCCGATCGCGAATTTTTCGCGGATTGATTCGTCGAGTTAGCGGATCAATATGGTCACGAAATTATTAGAAATTCTCAGGAATTCTACAGGAATATTAGATAATCGTAATTACTTCGAATTGGCATATTCTTAGGGCTTGGTTCTTCGAGTAAGAGGAATCTTGAGAGCTCTAAAATTTTTTAGAGTTCCAGGCATGTTGCAAGAGGATTTTTACTATTTTAAAAGAGTCGAGTTGCATGAGTTCCTTAATTTTTGTAATATCTCTTGCTATGGCCATGATTGTTCCAAGGTGATCGTGGCTAATTTTTAGGGATACTTGAAAGTGCTGTAACTTCGCGAAAAAAAATCGCAGCCGAATCTCTTTTAGCTTGAATTAAAGGGGAAGGATCAAATTTTATTTCGGTATAGGAGGCATGTCCAGAAAAAATTTTACAACGTCCGTGCGTTGATTCAAATTTATCACTTTTCGCCAAATTTGAAAATTTGACAAGTGTAACAAACATGGTCTCGCATTTAAAAGATTAGAGTAGCGAAGCCATGTCGAACTTAAAATCCATACATACTATCTTAAAGTAAAGATTTCAAGCTCGAATCCAAAAAAAATTCATCATCCTGCAACAATTCTTCGCAGAGTTATCGTCAATCAAAGTCGACCAATTTCAATCAAACACATTTCACTCCACAATTCTTCCAAGCAGTATATATAAATAAATGAATAAATCTCTGCTATTAAAAATTTCCAAAAATTCGCGAAACGTCTCTAACATTCTAGAGAAAGGTCTGCCGTATTTAGAGAGTCCTGGTTCTTCGTTTCTCGAGCACCCAAGAGGTCTGAAAGAGCGGCGAGTCCGCAGCTATTCCGAAGGAAGGTTCGGTGTGCTTAGGCGACCGATTCTCCTCGAGCCCGCGAATTTTTCGCCGTCTAGAATTCCCATGGACTCCCGGGGGAAATGGTTCTTCTATGTGTTTAGGCTGTTTCCGTGGCCGAGAGCGTGGTCCCCGGTCGGAGGAAGTTTGAAGCGGTTCGGGGCAACGCTCTCCAAACACGGAGCTCAATCACCGCACCGGGGTCCCGTTCGGTCGTGTCGAATCGAAGGAACACCGATATCCCCCGGATCGTCCGTACCAATTAACACCGACCGCACTCACGAGAGAGCACGGCGAAGGGGCAGCGCGAGCGCGCGCGCGCGCGCTGCCAATAAACCCATCCTCGCACAAAGTACGGGTCGGTGTCATTAATCTCAATAGCGAGGCAGCGGTCGGTAATTAATGCTGGCTACCAAGGCCGAGGGCGGTATAGTCGCGATCGAAACCGTATAGTCGAACGGGCTCTCTCTCTCTCTGCTTGGCCCGAGAGGATTTCGACCGATGGAACAGCGCCGTGAGAAGAGACGGAATAGAGGCGAAAGAGAGTGATGATACACGCTCAAGAGAAAGAGAGAATATAAGTGCGAGAGAGAGAGAGAGAGAGAAAATATAAGTTCGACAGAGAGAGAAAGATTGTAAGTTCGAGAGAAAGACAGTGAGAGAGAGAATATAAGTTCGAGAGAGAGAGAGAGAATGTGTTCAAGAGAGAGAAAATATAAGTGCGACAGAGAGAGAGAGAGAGAGAATATAAGTTCGAGAGAGTCAGAGGGAGAGAGAGAGAGAGGGGGGAGAGGACAGACGCTCGTAAGGAGTAGGGTAGCCGAGTCAGAAAAGTTCGTAGACGGGGATAGAGGCATCCCGAGCGAAATTATATTTACTCCGGGGGCTTTCGCCGGGGTGGATATATTATTTTGAGGGAGACGCACGCCGGGATTCCTATCCGGATATGTAGTCCGTGTACGTGTGGATAGATGATGGAAACTGGAGGTTAATTCGATGGCAATTCCTTCGGGGTTCCATTTGCGTTGACGATTCTAACGGGCTTGCTTCCTTCCTGCGACGTCTCCCAGCACTAACGTTCGTGGAGACTCTGACGGTGCGAGATATGTCCGAGGCACTACGGTTGAACTCAAAGAGCGCTAGAATTTTTTCGAGGATAAGGTTAATTTATTCTTGACTTTCTTTAGTGAATTTTAGATAGAATTGTTTTGTTAGTTTGGTGGAGAAGAAGTCGGGAGTTCTTAGTATTGTTTAAATTAATAAATTGTTGCTGTTTGAGAGAAATGATTTCAAAGGGACGTGGTAAAAGATTACTTATATTAAATTTTTGCTGTGCAGGTAAAAGATTGATTTTACATATTTTATTTTAATTTTATTTTGGCGTTCTTCTTAGGGGTGAAAATTCAAGCGTTAGAATTCTTTAAATTTAGAGTTAGAGTTCTTTAAATATGGGTGACACTAATTTCTGACAAATCTTAAAAATTAATTTTTATTATAATATAGTCCAACAAATTCAATTTCACTAAAATATATCAAATACGAAAGAATTCTAATACCATTTATTTAATTAAATTATTTTAACTATATAGCGATTCTAGTAGTCAAATTGCCGGCTCTTACTATATTAATATATGTACATTCCTGCGGAGGCGAATTCAGTGGTCCTCGTACTCCCCGATCCCGAAAGCATCTCAGTAACTCCAGTACTATATTTCGAAGAATTCCGATTAATTCCGGGACGATTAAGTGGCGGTTCGATTCGAGCGGGCATCTCGCCGACGTCCAATTACGTCGATTCTTACGTTATCTCGGGGCAATTTGCACCGGTAATTAACGGGAGCGTCGTTAAAGGAGCGAAACGTTAATGGCCTGCTATCGCGGAGATTCGATTGAGTTCGAGCTATCTCGGCCGGCGAGTCATCCCGCCGATTGTCTCGGATCTCGGACCGTTAAACTCCGCCTGCCGTCGTGTTAATGGAGTCGACGTCGAAGCGAAGACGAGCGAGAACCACCGACTAGCACGCGTGCCTTACATCGCCGGATGAGGAAACGAATGCGAGGATCTTTGGAGTAACTGGGAGAGGGTGAGAGAGAAGGAGAGAAGGAAAGAGACAGAGAGAGGGAGAAAGAAGGAAAATAGAAAGAGAAAAATAGAGAGAGAAGGAAAAAGAGAATGAAGGAGAGGTAGAAGGAGAAAGAGAAAGAGAGTGAAAGAGAGAGAGAGAGTTTCGGGGTGTAATGTTACTCCTTGGAGGAGCCACTCCGGCAATCAGGATTACGTTACACGCTTTCATTGGTTTACATTGAGTGGCTTCGACGCGGAAGACGCGCGGCTCCTACTTGCCGCAACTAATTTCGTTTCGTATTAGGTTTCCGATCTCCCTCGATCGCGTTCCTGACACACTGACGCGAGCTATAGTGTTTCGGGGAGGAATCGCTACTGGCCCAGTCAACTATTTCCCACAGGAACCTATTTTGCGAACTACTCTTCACTGTTTCGCGAAGACGCCACTTTCCGGCACTATTTGAGAATTTTTCAGAGTTTATTAGTTAATTTGATTCGTTTGACTGATTTATTTAATCAAATTAAGATGCTCAGGGTAAATTATAATTTGTTAAAATATGATTCTTCCTGTCAAAAATTAAAAAAAGAATTTGGTAGTTACTGTGTTGAGTAAATTCAACATTCTTTGTATTCTTAAAGGGAGCATTGTCTGACCACTGCAGGCACTTTCTACTTACAAGCACAGCGTCTTACCTCTTCCTCACAATTAATGTTAAATATCCAAAAAAATCCTGCTAAATATCACTCATATTACATTTACACAAACATAAAAGCAAACACTTTCTCCAATCTCCCCCCGCAGCTGACGCGAAAAACCCTCCCCCCATCCAAAACGAACTCGAGAGCCCGAACAGGGGGGAATCGCCGGTTACCTGTGTTTCCAAACAGGCAGAATTCTTTTGACGTGAAATCCGCGCCGCGCGCGCGCGCAAGCAGGAAGCCCGATCGGTTTCCCCCGTCGACCGTGCGTCGACCCCCACCCTGCCTATCGATTTTATCCAGCGACGGGCGAAAGTCTCCGTCGGAAATAACGTATTCGTGCCTCCCGGGAGCTTCGGCGAATGTCGCAAACAATGACTTTGTAACTCGCCCGGGCGGACGTCGGAGGACACAACACGCTCGTCCGTTCAGGCTGCCAATACCTCCGGGGCAAAGTTAGCCGGTCGTCGTCCAACCCCCCCGACCCTCCCACGAGCGGACACAATGGATCTCCCCCCGCTGCCACCCACCCCTCTAGTCATTATGAAGTGAGCGGCGGCGAGCCTCTCCGGCCAGCAATGGCTAAATCTAATCCGACACTCGTGCCAAAAGGGTCCCGCCCACCGAAGGGTTAGGGCACGCCGGGTTTAGAACCTATTGCCGTGGGACCGAGGCCAGGGGAATCACTCTCTCTCTCTCTCTCTCGCACTCTCTCTCGTTACTCTCGCATGAAATTTCGCGGCAGCTGCTTCCGAACGGCGCCCGCACGATGTTTGCCAACAGCGTTGTCGCCGCCGGACCTTTCTCGCCGCGGACGAAATCGGTTTACCCGTGGCCGCGCCGTGTTCTACGACTTGTACGATAGTGTTTGACCGTGTTTCGCCGTGTTTGCCGGAGTTCGGCGACGCTCGATTTCACCGCGCTACTTATCTCGCCTGCCCGACACGTTGTTACAGCGGACGGGACAGGTAGAAATCGGTTGATTTGCTATTGTATAATACAAACTCGTTGGTTTGACGGTGTATGAATGAAAATTGACATACAAGTGCATTGAAATATAATATTAAATATAATGATAACAAATAGCATTTGACTAACATTGTCATTCAATATCCTAAAAGTATTTTCTAATACCCCTGAATTAGCCTCTATTAAATTCTTTAAAATATTCTTTCAAAAAGTTTAACAGTTCCAGCTTTCAGTATAGTAACTTGGTACTTGAATAATAATTGTCAAACGCTCTCGTTACCTTTTAGCGAAGTACATACCCCGTAAGAAGCGCGTCAAAAGAATACGAAGCAGCAATAACGCGTGTTCGTCGCGTGCACGGCGGTCGCGCTCGCAGAAGAATAAAATTCGTCCGCCCGAAGGGTCGGCAAAGGAGCCGGTCTGTGCATGGCAGGCGGGATCTACTGAGGCTCGCGTTAAAAGCCGGGCAGGGGGGAGACCCGGGCGTGGGACATTATATTTCGTTTGTCGAGTCTCCTAGACGACACGGAAAGGAAAGATACCATAAAATTGAATGAAGCTCGGCCGCTCTCCGTTGAATGCAAACTTTATACTGTTCGGAGGACAATAGACACTCTCAGAAACAGAATTAAAGGCCGCGGCGGCATCCGGGTGCGCCGCGCGGCGCGGCTTCCCCGTCGGCGTTCCACCGGGCACAAAACGCTCCGACCGGAGCGTCCCGCCGCCGAAGGAATTAATTTTTCACTAAATTGACTCCGGGTGGAGAGACGAGCCGCCGCGGAGGAGAGCGCGTCGCGGCGCCCGCTCGCGCGGAATTCCAGGGACCGAGACAATAACCGACTGAGCGTAGGCTTTCGCCGGGGGCCACAGAAATGTACGCGGTGTTCTCTGCCATTGGCAGACCTTGGAGAACGGTACCTACGTTTGGGAAAGTCTGTCGAAAATGGGAAACGAAGTTTTGTTTCATTCGTATGAACAAAGGACGTCGATCGTTCCTGGAAATCGTTGATCTTCGTTAGGTAATATTAAATGCAGTTGATTATTTTACTGTATTAACCCTTTGCACTCGAATGGTCACTCTCAATCACCACTCAAAATTGTTGCAAAATAGCACAAATAAGAAGTAGTGAATACATGTAGAGTTAAATAAAAAATCTTAAAATTGAGATAAATAAGGGCTAATAATGCAAAGCACAATTTTTCATCACAGGAAAAATAAAAGAAAAATGTCAATGTCAAGAAGACTTTAAAAATCATATTTAATAAAAATTTCCATTTAAATAATTCTTTTCTAATAATTCTATAATTAATATATAGGTATCGCTTGTTTATTTATAAAGAAATCGACTACACCGATCTACAGTATCACCATCCCGAACAATCACCAAATACAACACAATATCCAGAATTTAATTCCTAAAGAGTACTCTGTCCGATCATGGCGCACTGTTTCCACTTCGCCGAGAAACTACTCCGACTTTCGACCAAAAAGAATGATTTACGGCAAAAGTTCCTTTCTCGCGAAGCTTATAAATTCGTCTGTCCCGTAATAAATTCCCTTTAGTCTAATCCCAATATAAATTCGACTTAACATCGACGGCGAGCTGGTTAAAAGTTTCATTCTGCATGGAAAAAATTGTAGAAAGTGTAGTATTATTCGGAGTTAGCGCTGCGTCCAGATAAAATTGTCGGATCGCCGGCAGTGTGCATTTAAACAAATTACGAGAGATTATTCCGGACTTGGCAGCTCGCGAAAAATTCCACTGCATTTTCAGAAGCAATTCGGTTGGGCAAATGCGTCTCCGGGACATAGTGTATTCTATCGGGGGTGGCTCGGCTAATTCGCGGCGAGAAATAACCATGTATCTCTCCCTCCCTCTCTGTCTTTCTAAGTATACTACTGTCTCTCTTTCTGTCTCTCTGAATATGCTACTCTCTCTCTCTCTCTCTCTCTCTGTTTCTGTAACTAAGCCTTTGTCTCTCTCTTTCTCTTTCTCTCTCTCTCTCTCTCTCTCTGTCACTCTCTCTGTGTCTCTCTCCCTCTCTCCCCCTCTCTCTCCCTCTCTCTCCCTCCCTCTCTCTGACTATGCCTTTCTCTCTCTGTCTCTCTCTCCTTTCGCTAAAGCAGCGTCGAGGCCGTCGAAAGGGAGAAAGCGCACCGGAGACAATGCGAAAGTTTCACGACTGACGAACCCGCGGCGGAAAAAGTTCCCGTCGGCGATGTGCGGGGGCGGCCGAGCCTGCCGGAGCCTGTCCCCCGTCGGAAAAAAAGAGAGGGCCGGCTGTCAGGAATCGAAACTTCAGCGCGAGTCCTCCTGCGCGCCATTGTCGGGCGGCCAACAATCGTCGGGCCGGAGCGCGTTGCGACGTCCGCGGGACCGGCCGAATAAGTGTACGGCCGCGCGGGAATAATGAGAGGAAAAAGTCGAATCCGCTTCCGCCGAACGACTGTCCGCGGGACCGTGTATCCTTCTTCCCTCTCTCGTCCACCCCTTTCGCCCTCGTCCGCAACGTCGCGCCGTCGGTTCTCCTACCCCTCCTCCCACTGCCGTCGACGGCCGAGCAATAACGTCGGATATATCCTGCGCGACGACCGGGCGGATTTTCCGCGGGAAATAAAACGAGTCGCGGCGACCGGCGAAATTCGAGGCTCGGGAACGAAACTCGAGACTTCGTGCGTCTGCGCTCATTTTTTTCTTCGATTAAATTCCCCGCCGAGGCTGCAGCAAATTTCATGGAATTTCGCGGTATTGCGGAACCTCGGTTTTTTGCTTCTTTAATGCGTATGCTGCGGAGTAATTTTAATAATGGGTGATCGTAAATTGTGTAGGACGTGTGTAAGTTGTGCAATGCATGTATAAATTGTGTAAATTGTGTTGGAAGATTTTTGCAAGATATGTTTTTGTTAGAGGTGGTAAAATAAAAAATTTGTAAAATAAAATTTGTGATGTAGTGATGCATTAATTTATATCTACTAGTATTTTACTTTAATATAGTTTAAATATTTTTGACGAGAAAAAGGTCCTATTTTATTTTAATTAATAACTTGTAAATAGGTAAATAAATTGAAAACTCATTTCATTAATCATAATCCTAGGTATCTAGTATTAATTAATGATTTTTACATTCTTCAACAAACCAGTCGGCAGTATTTAACCCATTTAGTGCCGACAACCATCTACTGATTTCATTAATTAAAGCAATTTAATTAATCAAATCAAAACCTAGAAAATTAACATTTACCATTTAACCCTTTCGAAGCATTCTATTAAAACTCAATTTGTTCAAATACATCACAAATTGATTGACGCGGCGCTGAACGTGTTAATCCCTCCGCGAAAGAGTTAAATAAAGCATCGAATAATATCGTCGAACGCCGTGTTGTCTCGCGAAGCGGAACTCCGCCGTTCCCACGGCGGCTCTAATTGAACAGGGCGGCCGAGGGAAACGTGGCCGGGAACAAATCGAGCTTATTGCGAGAGACGTCTGTCGCGGGAGCGTTTCCCGAGGCAGCTACGAACCTATCTAAAATATGTATCTGCACGTCCCGGTTGATCCCCGAGTGGCGCCATTCCGCGGCGCGCGAGCCGCCGCATAAATCGTGTATAAATAACAATCGTAGCCCTGCGAGATCAGCTGGAGGATAGAATTCGAAGACCGCATCTCGATCTCGGCACTGTTCCTGTCCGTTTCCGATAGAATTTCGAGTTCCGACAGCTGCGCCTTATCGGCCCTCGTTCGTCGATCGTGTGACAGTCCTGGGTGATGACGTTGAAAATATTCCTCGTACGCGATAATGCTAAGCCAGAGTGTAGTCTCCGTAGACTAGCTATCCTTGGACAGAGTTTCGTAGGATATTCGTAGAGGTTAGGTGCAGAGTAACAAACACGGTGAGGTTTGGCAGAAGACTGACTTTATTCGGATTTTAGGGGTGGTATTTCCTAAATTATTTTTTAAAAGTGGTATGGTTCCCAAAGTGGGCCCAAGTGCTAGGTTATTCGGGTGATCTAGGTCCGAGCGCGGAGTCTTGTTTGGGCCGGAAAGGGCTGAAGAGTTTTCAGTGCCGCGACAATGCGACGCCGCTTGGAATGTTGTCCCTAGGTCCCTAGGTCCGCAGGTTCGGACGGCGCGATGAAGGCGTGATGAAGGCGCCAAGGCTGGCGTTATCCTAGCGGTCCGGCAGGTACAAAGAGTGCTGTTGTCAGGTCGCGATCGCGCTTTTGGAACAGCTCGAACACTAAGGCGACGTTCTCTCTCTTCTCCGCGCGTCCGATATCGATTCTTCGATCGCTCTTCGTTAGGGGTGCTCGATCACGGGCAACAGCCGCTTTGTAACCGGCGCCATAATAACGCGGTTTTCACCGGAGCTTGAGAGCCGGTCGTCGGACTAAGCGAATTAGGCGAGCGCTCTCCGTCGTTTAACTCGCGGGCCGCACACCACCACCACCACCACCACCACCACCCTCCGGCAATCTATTTCGAGATCCAACGGACGATCAATATGCCCTGACGAGGCTCTCTCCTCGATCCCCCTTGTTTGACTTGCAGGCCTCGTACAGCGACAATTGCAACCGCCCCATGGTCAATAGACGGGGGTGGATAGGGTGGAGACTGATCAGGAAGACGATGCTCGTTGATTTCGATGGGATGCAAAAATAATTGCTGATTTGCTTTTGAACGTGATATTGAAATTTCAATGGCTCGGCTTGGTTTAATGTTGGTGGAATGGTAAAATTGTTAGGTGTATATGTTGTCGATTATTATATACAATATATTTACGATGTCATAACCTCAATATTATGGCGCCTTGAGTGACTCAAAATAAAATATTAATAATCGAAATGTTATTAATTATTTTCAAAATAAAAAGCATGAAGTACTACTTGAATTAAAGAAACAAGAATAACTTCGACATTTTACTATTTATTTACACGTTCACAGATGTCTAATTATTAAAAATAATGTACATAAAATATTTAAAAATATTGTAGAGTCGCCAATAATACCATGATATTATAAAATATATATCAACCTACAGTATATAATATATAATATGTATAATAAATACAGATAATAATGCGTAATAATTATGTATAATAATATATAATAATTATGTATAATAATATATAATAAATATCTATAATAATATACAATATAATAAATAATAATACTTGCTACGAAATAATACGTACGAATTAAGAAAGAAAGAATAGCAAAGAATTTACCCAACATTGACTAAAGAAACGATTCGACCACCTCCCGCGGACTACCATACCCGTTTAACGTCACCGAAAAACCCGATCTCTCTCTCTCTCCGTTCGTTTCCCCACGGCAGCTTTACTTTCCGATCGAGTCACACGATATTCACGGCCCAGACAATAACCTGCTACATTACATCCAGGGAGATCGTCCGGATAGCGAGTCCCGGGGATCTTAGAATTACGGGAATTGGCAATAAGGGGCGGCGGACGACGACGACGGCGGCGGCGGCGGGTCGGAATTCCAGCGGCAGTTCTCGTTTCGAAATCCGGGGAATCCGCTGTCGAGGCGAGCTGCCGACGACAACGAGCCTGTTTCGCGTGGCCACCACCACCACCACCACCACCACCTCCGCCTCGTTCCCGGGGATTAATCGATTTGTCTGGAGGAAAAGGATGCAATAAAGGAAAGTCGATCGCGCGGGGGCTTCCAATTAAATGGTTCGCGTCGTCTGCCAGGACGAGGGCGGCCAAAGGGGCGGGAGGGCTGTTTCCAAGGCCGCGAAGGGCCTTTCCTTCCACCCTCCTCTCTTCCACTCTTCCTCGGCCTTTCGATTAACCGACGAGTCTGCCGAAGTAGTGTTTCGGCGGCAGCGTCGTCGTGCCGCGCCGTCGAACTTTCGGTAACGAGCCGACGTGCCTGGTAATATTCCCACGGCGAGCCGCGTTAAGGGTTGCCGGGGCCGAGGGCGACAGATAGACACTCGAGGGACGGGCTCGAGCACCGTCGCCACCGCTCTCTTTCGGACCGCCGCGAACCTTTCGGGGCTCTCCTGCGTTTCGACGTCGCGGACTACAACCGAGCACTTTTGCCCCCGTAAGTTCCGACTGATTCGGGGTAATGGGGTCGACAATTTCTACGGCGGCCGCGCTATGGTCGGGATAATGTTGACCGCTGCCCTTTGCGCTATGATTGAACAACCAGGACAATGATAATTATTTAATTATTTGGTTATTTAATTTCATTTACTTATATAGCTACTTTTTTTTATTTACTTCTTTTGTTATTTATTTTTATTGACTTGTTTAGTTATTTATTTTTATTTACTTGTCTAGTTATTTAATTTTATTTTTATTTATTTATTTAGTCATTTATTTTTATTTATTTACTTATTTATTCATCTATCTATCTAGTTATTAACAGATATTTTGTCCTTAACATAAACTTAACACTTATATAATAGCAACATATATTTATACAACGAATTATAAAAAATAAATCAATAAAATTCATGAAGGTAAAATTACCTATCCTAAACTATAACAAATAATGAAACAATAAATAAGAAAATAATTTTACCACATTAATTACTTACAATAGCGTCACTCTAACACAAGAAAGACACGCAAAATTACAAAACCACTCCCAGATGAGGGTAAAATTAAAATAGCATTGTGTCTAACAAAGAATAAACAACAAAAGTTGAATTAGGGAACAATACAGACCGCGTTAATGCCAGAAGGCGGGCGAGGAATGATATCGCAGGGCGGGCAATATTTCACGGGTTGCGAAATTAAGAAATCGTTAGTCGCCGGGGCTCCGCCGGCCGGGTTTCGGAGCTTTAATTAACTCGTTCGCTCGTCAAGGGAGGACGTCAACGGCACACGTGGAGTGGATGTCTGCGAGACACGATCCATATTTGTTAATCCATCGCGGCGGGAACGAGACGGAAAATCTTGACGAGCGAGAGAGAGAGAGAGAGAGGGGCCCTGCCGACAATGGCTCGTGTCTGGAGCGGTCTGATTAATTTCGCGGCGTCGGAGGCCGACTTGCTGGAATACCGGAAGATAAATGAGATCATTCCGGGACAATCGAGCCGCGGAGCCGATCCGCGGGACACGCAACAGTCCAGCCGAAAATTCATATCGATGCGGAGCGGAACGAGTGCAAGAAGGGCGGGTTATGACACGGGGTCCTATAAATCGTCGGAGGACGTGCGTGCATCTGATTCTAGGCGGATAGAACGTAAATTAAAGCGGCCGCGATTTCGCGACGATAAGAAAGCTGGAACAAGTTTCGTTCGCCCTATCGTCGACTTGTACCACTGCCGCCAACTTCGGGAATTTATTTCTTGGGAACCGGAAGATTTATAGAAACAACGATTTACAGATGGATTCTTGATGGTCTAAAGCAGAGCTCAGAATTTTT
>NC_135774.1:27878750-28043070 GCF_028453695.1 Augochlora pura | reverse complement strand
ATGATCTATTAAATATGAGTATAATTAATTTATTTCAAATCGAAACCAAATTTAATTCTTTTGTTATCAATGTACAGAAACGAAAGTGAATAAAGACAATACAAGAAATAGGAATTGTCTAGTCTTATTTAAAAAAGTATTAAGAACGAATAAATGCTAATTAACACAGTATGGAAGGTATAGTGCAAGGGGTTAATCAATTTTGTTATAATTTGGTATAAATAAACTTTACACGTGTGTTCGTTCATAATAAAAAATTTATTGCAAAATCTTCCACGCGTCCCTCGTTTTCAACAAATTTCTCTTACAAGCAACGAGGGTGCGAATACTTATGAGACCGACTGTATACATAGCCCCATCCGGCTCGACTACGGAAGAGGTTGTCGAACCTCGGGGGAGTTCGTTCTACGTGCTCATATCGAAAACCCATAAAAATTAATGTTCCACGATAGCGCGGCCGTCGTAGACGCTCTTGATCTATACAGCCGCAATCCGATTACCGTCGCCGGTGTCCGAGGATCACGATCAGCCCCAGGGTTTACGCGGCCGTTATCCGTTTCCATGTTCTCCTCGCCGTTGCGCGCCGCCCCGACGGCATTGGCCAGGATCCAGCGCCCCGCTAATGGCACTTAATTGATCCTCGTACCGAGCGACGACTCGTCTACCACTTGGCGAGTGTCGCCGACACGCGCAGACTTTCGATGAAACTTCTTCCGGCTCGGTTGGAACCAGTGGAGGAGGACTTTCGTGGTCGGACGGGAAGCTGTTGCGTGGGACTGGGTTACACGGATCTGGATCGGGTGCTGAAGTAATAGGATACCGAGGTCTTTAAGGTGAGCGGATGTTGGTCAGTGTCGCAGTCATCGCGGTGTTGTGGGAGTCGAGTAGATCGGGTATTATGGTCGGTGGGGATTATGGTCTGTTAGTATTAATGGATTGGGTACAGTGATTTGCAGGTGTTAATTTGTTGAGAGAAATTTTTTGCAGGCGTTATTGTATTGAGTAATTTGATTTGCATGGTAATATAGATGTTAATGTATTGGGTATTATGATTTATAGACATTGGTACACTGAGTTCTATGATTTATAGATATTAATACATTGGGTACCATGATTTACAGATATTAATACATCGTGTACTATGACTTACTAATATTAATATATATTGAGTATTATAATTTACAGAATAATAATAAATAATATATAATAATAAATTAGGTTCATTACCTCCTCTTCCATATTTTCGTCACAGACGTCACACAAGGACGTTCTATCATCGACGCATGGGCTCGACCAGATCGATACCGACAAGCATCTACATAGCACCAGCAAAGACATCATCGAGTGGCCACTCGAGCACGTCGTCCTTCCGCAGTGTCCGCCGGTCCGAAAATAACAGGGCCGTTTCCCCGGGTCCGAAACGGCCGATCTTCCAGATATTAGAGTGTTTATCCAGGCTTTGCCGAGCACACTCGACGCATTGTCTGTTTGTCTCGGTGAGCAGGCCGGGGGTCTCCCGCAGGACCGGGGCGGGCCTCCTAACGACATTACCTCGGGATTTGTCTTTGGGGTTGGATCCGGCGCGCGCTCGCGCGAACACCAGTGTCTAGTGTATACCCTATTAATATTACTGCTGTATCACTGTTCCGCGGCGGACTCCGTGTCGTTAAGGGACGATGTACGCGCAGATAAGGCAAACAGCCGGTTTTCCCGGGCTCCGTGCTAAGGGACGACGACCACACCACGGCCCTTTGTACTTGCTCGAACTGTATCGCGGCCGTCGCTAATGGGATACGACGATTCTGTTCCTCTGCTTCCTCGTTTTTTTTTAACGGGAACGATGGTGGAACCGGGCTAATGGATTCTGCGACGCGAAGAAACCCGGGAACAGCACTTCGGGGAGATACTGATTGCCCTGCGACACTTCCGGAGGGAGTCCACCGAACGGCGCGGTGGAACAAAGATTTTTCGAGTTGGTCCATTAGGTGGAGAGGATCTTGGTCGGTGTGTTTGCGGGATCTTTGACTTTCGAACACGTGGTGGATGAGGTTGCTGTCTTGTCTCGGGTCTTTGATGATTATTTCATTGATAATGTTATTTTGGTAGTATGTTGTTAAGAAATAGTATACATGAACACATGAATAAAAATGTTCATTAATTACTAATAAAAACATATGCAGATTGCCTCTATTTTTTATAAACAAATTATACACCAAGTATCGATAACAACATTTGTTAGTAATTTCAAGGTAACCTTGATTAAAGTTATAAAAATTATCTTCTCCACCCTAACATTTACGAATCGACCCTAATTTGCAGAGGTCCTCAGCATTTCCAAAAATTCCCCGTGGAACGGTAGATCTTCTTCACCGAAAACGTTGAGAAATGTCGGACGCGATCCGGTATTAATTTAGGGCGATCGCAGTTTTAATTTCGCCGGTGAATGGAGACAAAGCGACGGGAACGGCCCTTTCCGTCGAGATAAATTGCGTTTCGTCGCGCGGCGGCATGGAAAAGCGAGCGTCGCTCGCTCGCGAGAACAAGAGAACCCGGGCATTATCTCCGTGGAACGAAGCATGATTATATAAACACCGATGCCAATCCGCCTCGTAATAACGACGGAAACGGCGAGAAGGACGGGCGCGCGCCACCCCTCGGGACCGACCCACGAAAGGGCTGCTTCATTAAATACCCGGCAGTCCCTGGGTGAGCGCGGGGGACGACGACGTCCCCGCCTCGAAACAGTCAATGATTGTAATAATAATTACGCGATATTAATAATCGCCGGAGTTACGCGGATCACGCTGCCTACGGGCGACTCTAATGGGCCACGGTGTCACTTGAGATAGTTCTCGATTACGGTCGAAGGGGAGGAGAGGGAGGGGTGGTTTCCCCTAGACGGTCCACGTTTTTCGAAGCATCGATCGCGAGGAGACAGTTAAAGACGAGCCCTCGAAAGTGTCTCTGCGACGTGGAATGTATTATACTATAATATACTGAATAGCTAGATATACCATATTGAATATCTAGAAATTTTTTTCATTTTTTAATCCTGGAGGTAGGTTGTTTATTAACCCTTTGCAGTCGGAGCCATTTTAAATGGAGATCCAAAATGTTTCTTCGAATTCACAGTGTTTCCATTTTATATAACCTGGAGCATTTTATACTTGAAATATGAGCGGCCAAACAAGGGAAAGAAAATTGTCTTAAATAGAACGAACCACGTGTTAGGGCACGGAGAAGAACATCAGACTAAAAACCAAAAAACAATCATTCAAAATTAAATTATTCGAAAAAGTAAATATATCAACTTCGTAACGCAAATTAAATACTATCAATCAAGTTTTATATCAAATCGCATCAGTTTTCATATCAAATCACATCAGTTATAATATCAAATCGTTATAAAACAAAAGGCTGGACGAGCCTGTTCGCCGGCCCAATAAAATCCATCTACATCTATCAAGCCTCTATAAGGTGACCCTCGTAACGTTCCAACCCTTAAACAGCGATCAGTCTTCCCGTAGCCATCGTCCCGGGCACCGATAATATAATCGACGGTCCTCTCGCTGTCACGGTAACACGAGAATCGAAGATGAAACCAGCCAGAAGGGAAAAACCAATTCGAAAACGCTTCATTGTCCCCGATACCTTCTGCTCTCCCCGTTCCGCGCGATCGAGCGCAATCACGGCGCCGACCCCACCGCGCGAGAACCGCTTCGTGGAGCGGCCGTTTAAGATTCCACGGAAAGAGCGAATGAAAATCAAACGATACCGAATGAAGTGTCTTGAAAAGTCGATGGAGTCCCGTCTGGGGCGCGGCCCGTTATTAATGACGAGAGGGTGACAGCGAGTCGTCCCTACCGAGCTGACAACGCGCTGCCGACGACGATTCGCCTAATGACGATTAATTCGATGTCTTGGTGACGGAGGCGGGCCGCCTCCTTTGTGCGGCGACAGGTCCCGGGACCTCGCGCTCGAGTTCCGACAGTGTCGAGAGAACCGCTGGCCGAGCCATTAATCAACGCGAATGAGCATCGCGCGAATAATAATCGATCTCTACCCGGGAACCCTCTTCCGTTCGCCGGGGCCGGTCGAGCCGCCTCCGGGCAAAACGCTCTCGCGAGTATGCGAACTCAGCTCCCTAAGCGGCCTTCGCGGGGGGTAAACAATCCTTTAGAGAGAGAGAGAGAGGGGGCCAAAGACCGCGCGCGTACGTGGGCGAAATTCAGCTGCGTTGCGTGTAATTATTGATTTCTGCGGCTACGATTGAACCGGCACGAATCTTCGCCCCTTCGGCAATGCTGCTGTAATTTCTCCGTTCGAAACGGCTGGCGGATTGTTCGAGCCGGCTTTGGATAATGAAACAATGCTGCGGAGATTTGAAGGTTGTGTTTGGAGTGTATATAGCACCCCTTTTAGTGTTGCGAAATTGAAAGTGTTTTCGTAGCGGAGAAACGATTTTTAGAGCTTCGTGGCTTTGGCTTTGTTGTTGCCGATATATTGTGAGACAGTAGTCATATGTTGGTGTAATATAAATATAGTGTAATGTTAAAATAAAAATGGAAACTTGACTCTATTATTTCTAGTTCTTTGTACGTGAAAATTCTCTTAATTTTATACTATATTTATTTATTATACATATCAAGTAACTTATTTTATCAATACAAAAATATCTATCTAAACTATACCATATTTAGGCTCATTCCAATGACAAAACTATCAGTAATATATTAACAAACACCTCAGTTTAAAAATATCAAAATTAAAAGATTTTTATTCGTGTATTACTTGAATTGTCTTCTAGAAATTCGAGTTAAAGCGACGCTTGTCATAGTACTCCGTTGAACCTTTGCATCGACATAGCAAGGAAATCGATAAATTACAGGGCCGTAACAATAGCACCGCGTCATTCACAATGCAGCAAAATTGTGACAATTGAAGAGATAATATAAAATTCTCGCATTTTAATTTTGAATTTTATCGACCTGAGAATAGCCTTGAAACATAATAAAAAATATTGTATAATTGAGAGGAAAATGTCTTTAGTATTATCGAAGACATCCTAAAAGACAGTAAATAATTCTCGCATTTTAATTTTCAATTTTATCGACCTGAGAATAGCCTTGAAATATGATAAAAAATATTGTATAATTCAGAGAAAAATGTATTTAGTACCATCGAAGACATTCTAAAAGACAATAAATAATTCTCGCATTTTGATTTTAAATTTTATCGACCTGAGAACAGCCTCGACATCTAACAAAACTATATAATCAAAACTGTATATTCCAAAAGGAAATGTCTATAGTATCATCGAAGTAGAATGATTCAGTTATACAGCGCCGAATTTCACGATTGAAGACTAGAGGCGCGCGCGCGCGAGAGAGAGAGAGGGGGGGGGCAAGGATTCGGGTAACAGGCGGCGATTAAAGGCTCGAGAGTCGCAGCCCCTAAATTGCCGTGAAAATACGAGTGGCCCATTAATCAACCGTTCGTGCCAATATCCATCCCCTGAATAATAAACCGATCCCCGGGCCCAAAATGGATTTTTCGCCGGGAGCGAATCGCCGCGCGACCCTGATACCACTGCGCGGACGGCGGCGGCGGTCGTTCCACGCGGGGCGGTAACGACACCCCCTTACAACGACCGCGGCTGCATAATCGGGAGGATTTCGGATTCCGCCCCTGGCCCCGGCGCCCCGCCGGTGCACTTCATCTCATGCAACTTTTATAAAACGAGAAACGATCGCGCCCAACGCCCGTAAAAAATCCTTTGAATCCGGCGGAAACGACACGGGGCCGCCAACCCCGGAGGGGTCGCGAGAGTGAGCTATAACGACGCCATAGCTCGATGTCACAACTATCCCTGGTTTTGCATGGTTTAGAGGTTTTATCCGATAGCTATGGTTGCATCGATGCATTGGTCTTCGATTCAGTTGAAGAAGATTCTATTGGGGGATTTTTAATGATTATTGTAATGGGTGGTTTTAGGGTATGATTAATTTTAGACTATACTACTTGATGCGTTTTGGGTTTATTTTGTGCTGCTTCTGATTTCAGTGAGTCTACGACAATGAATTCTGAGTTAAGTGTGAGTTCAATATTGCCGATGTGAATTTTTATTAATAGAAAGGTGTCTGATCAATTTTATATTTATTGTATAAAATAAAGAAATTAGTATTTATTGATTTATGATTTATTTAGTGATTTACACCTCCGGGCAATATTTGTGAGCCCGGGGAACATGATTTGGTAAAATAATTCTTATTTATTTATTTATGTTAATAGTTTGTTCTATGTTATATTTACTAATGAATAGACTGTAGACTTTTATGCAAAATAAAAATTGTCTGAGTTTATAGAAAAGAACTTAAGTCAGCTGGCAATGTATTTTCTATTTTAATCATTTTAATTGGTTCTAAAAATATTCTCTAATTTATTAAATTTCTTTACAGTTCTGTATTTGACCTAATAATCTTTTATCTTGAAAAAAAAAACATAAAATCCTCAGTCTATTAATAAAAAATATTATTACATATCCTTAAATAAACAAAACTCAGTTTAAAAACCACTAATATTTATCAAAAGGAAAATAATCCACGTCTGACCAATTTTATCTTATTCTACTTACTCCTCTAACTTCTTAACCTTCAACCAACCCTAATTCATCGACTCCTTCGACCGCCCACATCCGTTCGCGTCACCAGACGATTTTTTCGACGGAAAAGTCGCACGGCCGTGGATCTAATGAATGAATGAATAAATTCCGCAACGAAATCACAGGGCGAGTTTCTTCGGCGTATACCGGCGGGGTGGTGCATCGATCGATCACTTCGCTCGGGCAACACAGCAACCGGAAAACACATGCATAATGAATGAAAGTATCGAAAGTAGCCGGTCTAATATTTGAATAATAGCCCGCGGAAGAATTTATTCGGGCGGCGTGCAGCTCTCCGATCGCTCAGCCCCCGCCATATTTCAAGCTTACATTACCCGTCCTCCTCGCCCTCAGACAGTGTTACATATTTTACTCTACATTATTCATCCTCTAACCCCGGCGTCCTCGTATATAGCATAGCAAGAAGCGTCCGTCCTTCGCACTGCCAAGAGGGTGAACGCCATATTCCCTTTAAGACCGCCACTGACCGACAGACGCTCTTCGTTAACTAAAATCGTTAGCCGTGCGGTGCTTTTGATTTTTCGAAGCAGTGTGGAGATTCTAAGAACGGTCAGGTTTGATAAATATTTAGAGGGTGAAAACGCGTTGGCTATTCTTTCTGGGTATTTTTTCTGTCTTCTACAATATCTTGGCAGTGTTTCAAAAAATGTTTTGTCAGATTGTTGCAAGTCTTCCGCAAAATCTACAATTTTATTTCTATAATGAGCCACCAAGATAAATGTATTTTTAATTTTCGAAGCAGCGTGAAAATTCTAAAAACGATCAACTTCGATCAATATTTCCAGGCTAAAATCTCATTAACTATTCTTCCTATGTATTTTTCCTATATTCTACAATGTCTTAGCTTTCTTTCAAAAAAGGTTCCGTCGATCTATCACAAATCTCTCAAAAGATCCACAATTTAATCTTAAAAATAAACGACGATGAAAACTGTTACTTCTTTTACCTGACTTTCTTTCTAAGCATAGTCGCATGCTCAATACCACCTGTCCGACACCACCCCCTCTAAACCAAGCCTTCCACTGGACAGATTGAATTAATTAGCCCATAAAAATCCGACAAACCCGCCACAGAGCAATCCGAAAAATGCCCGTCGGCTGAAATATTAAGAGCACCGGTCCGACAGCATATTTCGGGGATCGGTAACGCGGTTTGAACGGACCTCAACAAATTCCCCGGTTCGCCTGTTGTTCCCGAAGGCGTCGTTCCTTCCGCGAGAACGATCCCACCCTTATAAATTTCGCAACGTTTTATTCTCTCCTCGATCTTTCCTTCCCGGCCGTTCGAGTGCGGATTTTTACGATACAGCTAGCGCGCGAGCCTCCCCTATTCACGAGAGAAGGAAACATGTAAATACTTATGACGAACGCGCCCCGGCTATACGCGATTTCGTTTCACGACTTCGTTCCGTTTCCCGTCGCCGATCCTCCCCGCGCTCTTTATTATTTCCCCCCTTTTTTTTTTTGTCCGCCACTTCATCGCTGATCCGACCGACAGAGCGCTGCCCGTCCCGGGTCGCGTAAAGACGCCGGTTTTTTACGGTGTCCGGCTTTACGAGGATCTCTTGGAGATATTTCATTCGTGGCCCCTCGCCTCCCCTCGCCCCGCGGAAAGATCCTTCGGCGCTATTCAATGGCCGAGGCGCGTTCTTAAACCGCGAGAGACCGGGAAACGCCCCATAAAGATACAAAATATTCGGACCCGCTGCATCCACCGGAGTCCTTTCAGACCGAATCGGATAATCTTGAAATCTCGACCGAGAATTCCTGGATGACCCGAGGAATAGGATCTATTGTCATCGAAGAATTGCGGATGTTAACCCTTTGCAGGCGGAGCCGTTTTAAGTGGAATTCTGAGATATTTGTTTAGACTCGTAGCGTTGCCATTTTATTTATTATGGAATCGGATTTTGGGACTCGTGCAACAGTTAACAGCTCCTAACAATTTTCTAAATATAAATGAATATGATAAAAATTATGTTGAAACATTATCATTTTTAGTGGCAATTGCAATTTCCAATCAGCTCGATTCCCGAACAGCGACCGAGCGGATCCGAGTAACGGCGCCGCGCGACAAATCGTTCGCTCCCGGAACAAAAGCATAGAAGATCGTGAAACCTTTGGAAATCCTGGTGAGTGGGAGACTTAATACGCAACAGCACCCTCGAAGCTACTCTAAAAGATCAACGGAAGACCGTGGCAGCCCTACCGAAGGCCCGGTATCCGCCACTTTCCGGCCGAAGTAGAGCGAAGACCGCTCGTCGGATCCGCAAATCTCCCCGGGAAAGCGGAATTAAGTCCTCTCGATTCGAAAAATCGTGGGGTGTGGGCGAGGAATTAAGAGTCACGAGGATCCACTACCGCCCTGTGAAAGAGGGAGGGGAACGGCCTGCAGCTAATCCGGGGTGCGCGGAATTGATTAGGAGAAGCGGGTATCGCCTATGCGGGACGTTTCTTTTGTATCGGTCATCCCAAAAATTCGATTGAACGCCGGGGGATGGACCGCGTCCCCTTTCTCTTGGCCATCAAAGAGAAGAGTCTCCTATCTCTAACCCCCACCATTTCTTTCCTTTTTTCCGAAGGGCGGCGTCTATTTGATCTTCCTTCCTGTTTTTACGATCCCGCGCCACCTACCGAAACATGTAAATGCGAGTCCGAATCCCTTTAGCGGACCTATCCCCTATCCTCGGGGTGACGCCCTATGCATTGAGCCGTGCGTGTCACTTTTTCGACCTAACGCGATCGTTAGACCGGGATTATGCTGATAACATATTCAGACGGGGTGGCCGTAAACGTATGGACCATCGACGGACCGGACGATAAAGCGACCGACCGCGACGCGTTGCTTCTTTGCGAACTGCGACATTAGGATTCTGTTGTAGCAAGGAGTAAGTGAGCTTTTGACTCAACCCTTTCGCTTTGGTAGTCTAGTCTTGGGAGGTATACTCTACTACAGTGTGCATGATTGCTTTATGAATGTTTTGATAAACTGTTTTGACTATGAATAACTATAATCGATAAAAATTGAAAGAGCAAAGAAGAACTAAAATTCGTCACCTAAATACCCAAAAATAAATACTAAAATAAAATTAAATAAACAGCTGCTACACTAAGAACAATAAAATTAATAACATATCTACCGAAAGAAACTCTAGTAACTCGTTTCAAAAAAATTAAATAACACAACTAAGAATTACTGGAATCATCGTCGAGGCAGTTAAAACGACCGGTCGTCCGATAATAATCGACGGTGGTCGTCGACAAATATTTTTCAGGTATGTTTACCTATTCCGCGTTGTAGAGCGGCGAGACGTCAAAGGAGAGGTGGGGGCCGGAATGCTGTCGAAGGGCCGGTAGCCAGGGATACAATGAATCGAGCCAGGTCGATGGGGGACAGGGGTGAAATGGATTGCTTGGACAAACTAGAATTACCAGTTACACAATGCGTCTCTTCCGACCGAAGGTTATTCAAGGTGAGAGAGAGGCCGGGCCACGGGAAACGATGAAATTCGAACCGCTTTGAGGATGTTTCCAGCGACGGCGCCCGCGCCAAATCTAATTTCGATCTCTCCTCCACGGCGGTGAGAGCCGGCCCGAAGCCACTTTACAGAGAGACTCTCCCTTTCGCTTGTCGAAACTTTGCACTCCATCTGTCGATAACCCCGCGCGCTAAAATCGCTTAAACAAGTTCCGCGCGCGAGGCCTCGCTTGTTGCTAAAACGGTTCGGACGGGGATCCGGTCCGACGAATTGAAAATTAAGGGTTGAAGCCCCGCCGCTCGTGGCCCCCTTCGCGCCACTTAGGACAGACTTGACGGGCTTTCGGCGATGTTATAATCGATACCGTGGAAAGTCATTCTTGATTTATGGATTTTACGTTTATAAGTAGCAAGATTTAAGTTACATTTTGTAATTGTTTCGGAATTATCTTAAATTGTGATAAAATTATTTTAGGCTACTCTTAGATCGTTCTTGAAGTTTCTTAAATTAGTTCTCAATTTTCTCAGATTATTCTTTGAAGGATTTTGAATTTTCTGAAATTACTTTTCAATTTTCTGAAATCATTCTTTAATTGATGTTGAATTTTCCAAAATTATTTTCCAATATATTTCCAAATCGCTCTAAAATATTCCTAAATTACTTTTGATTATTCCTAAACTATTTTTAAATATTCGTAAACAATTTTTAAATATTCCCAAACTATTTTCAAATTTTTTAAAACATTCCTAAATTGCTCTTAAATTTCCTTAAATCATTCGCACATTTTCTTCGATAATTCTGCCCCTTTTTCAACAATTCTTAAATTTTCATAAGACATCCTAAAATTTACCTAAATCCTCCCTGTCTCTAAAACGCTTCTATCAATCTACAAAAATCCTACCAAGCACCAATCGTCGATTTCAGCGTCATTCGCCCTCGAAGACTGATGGAGCGAGTCTCTCCCTAAAATATGCTCGCGCCGTCCGATTTTCCGCGCGGCGCTTTTCTAAATAATAAAGATCGACGGTCCGTAATACGGCGGTTGAATCGACCGGGAATCAGACGTTTCCTCCGCGGGCTGCCTCCCCTTTCAGCGAAAGTAACAAGGAGAGATCGACGGCATTGAAAGAAACGGCCCGGGGAAGGGAAAAAGGCCCTCGAGCCCGGCAAAATCGAAGCCGGCATTGTCCGAGTTTCGAGTGGGAGCTCGCGTGTTCCGGGCTCGAACCACTCGAGCCGGCCTTCCTGCCCGCTTGGAGTGGGCCGAGATGGAAAATGTCGAGCGCAAACTCGATACAACGGCTAACGAGAGAGGCAACGGCGACGGCCTCGGCCGATCGAACCCCGAAGTGGAAACGAAGGGGAAAGTGCAAGTGGAATTAAGCTCCGGCAGGGAAGAGAGAGAGAGAGAGGGAGAGATCCGCGTCGCGGGAAATTCTATTTGCGTGTCGCGCCGCCGCTCGCCGGAAAGAAGCTCCGAACGATTTTCCGCCGTAAGAAACTCTCGAGCACCGTCTTCCAACTCGGATTATTTATGACGGCGTTCGAAACTTTAATCGAAGTCTGGGAGCTTGACTTTGGGGCCTCGCGAAGTCCGCGGCCGTGCGATCCGGAGCGTCTGGAAGGGGGGGGGGGGGAGAAGACCCGACAGGTATATCTCGTGGTAATAATTAATATCTGGGGTGGGGCGGCGCGCAGCTAAAACTCCAGCCAATCATCTTCCGGGACTTCTATTGTTAATTGATATCCTCGAGAAATCTTGAGCTCGCTCGTGTTTTTCGCGAACTAACGCCGAGACCAATGAACGGTCTACGAGGGTTGTGTAAGTCCTCGATTCGATATTTTTAGAAATATTGTTGCTACTAACTACTAAAATGCAATATTATTCTTTTCTGACAATGGAACAGCTCGGACAGGGTTCGGTTCCCAGGCCCTCGGTTTTTCCATGTCATTCGAGCCACGGATCCTGGAATTCAGTTTCCGCCTCCTAATTACGGGGACGGTAACGAGGGATCGATCAGACTGGACCCGGAGGGGAGACCCGTGGAATTCGAATAATAAGAGTGGCCACCGTTGATGCGCGGCGGCGGAGCCTCGAGAGATGGTGGAACGAATTCGAAAAGAGAGCTAAGCCGACGAGGGAGGCCGGCTGAAATTCTACCCCCGAAGACGAGCTGTCCCGAGGTCGATGACCAATTAGCGATCCCTGGGACAAGGGTCGCGCGTAAACAGGGCACGGCTGTAGCTGGGGCAACGAGTCTCGGGGTCAGGATGATTATTAAAGACTGGGCTGCGAAGGGCCGCTTCTGACTATACCTGCTCGGACCCTCTCGCATTGTTTCCAAGCTTCGTTTTTACTTGAAGAGCATATTTCTGTATTCTGGAATCTGTCGTCTAGATGGTTTTTGTAACGTATGGTTAGGTCTGAACTGGGTTTGATTAGTTTTTTAGTAGTCTGTCTAGATCAAGAGCAAGTCTGGTTAGCTCTATAATAGTTTATTTAGAGCCAAGCTAGTTTAGTTAACTCTATATTAGTCTGTCTGCATCAAGGTCAAGTCTGGTTAGCTCTAGAGTGACATATCTAGAGCGAGACTAAGTCTGGTTAGCTCTAGAGTGACCTATCTAGAGCGAGACCAAGTTTGATTAGCTCTAGAGTGACCTATCTAGAGCGAGAGCAAGTCTGGTTAGCTCTAGAGTGACCTATCTAGAGCAAAACCAAGTCTGGTTATCCTGCCCTGCGTCTAAACCCAGTCATGTCCGCTTACTCCTAATCCCATCCGATCGAGTCACCAACCATATTAACGAGATCCAACAACGCCTAAGTCAACCGAAGACAGCCGGTAACGTCTTCGACGTAACTTCGCGAGGAAGCCCAATTTGTGCCTCTACCCTAAATCTGCCTCTCGATCAGTCAACCAGAAGAGCTCGTTTCTGCCCCTCCCTCCGGACAAAAGGAGGATGCAGATATTGTCAGAAGTTTCGAGCGGCATATCGGCCCCGGTCTGAAACACCCCATTGGAAAATTCGCTTCCACGGGGTGGCGGGATAATAAAGACGAAACATCTCCCCCCGGAGTGGCCTGGGAGGGGCCATCGATCAGCCGCGACCTTCGTGAGAGAGAAACGGCGCGCGAGTCGAGCTCGTTAAAAAGGAAAACTCTCGCCGACGTCTCGCGCGACGGATAAGAGGAGACGCGCGTTCCCCGTGATCGCGGGGAATATTTCACGGCGACGGGAGGGGGGCGGGGGAGAGAGGAAAGCTGACGCGCGACACACGTCACGCGCACACGCGTTGCCGAAGCCGGGCGGCTCGGTCTTGCATGGCCGATGGACCGAGCGAGGGATGCATACCAAGCAGCCTTTTTGCCCGCTGGCAAATTTGTCAATGGACCCCCGGGCGGAATCCTCCCTCGCTCGCTCACCCGTCCCCCCACGTCCCTCCCGCCCTTAATTCTTCCGCGACCCGTCGATCATCCGCCGCCATAGACACGGATGGATGCCTGAGAATGCTGAGGCGCCGAAACTCGTCGCTTCGCCCGGCCGCCGATCGAGCAAACATCGCCCTAACCAAGGAGGCCTGCGATGTCCTAATCTTGTTATCCGACTCTGATTCACGCTTTCATATTTATTGACTGCGCGCGAGCGCTACACTTGACCTGTCAGCGACCAGTCGCTGCTTGTGTTACCCTAATCGGAGACTAAGTCGTCTAGACTTAGACACCACAGTAGTCTAGAGTGAACTATAATATATTAGGTCCAACTAGATATTTATATCAATATTACATTAATTAAACAGTCGTTTATTCACCAAGGTACAAAACCTAATAATCATAGAACATTAACATAAATCGCCGTCGAAATAACAAACTGCGAACGACTCGCTATATCAACCTCTGCATCCATAGACGTGCAAAGACGTCGAACGGGTGAACTTTCCGCGATCATCGTCGAACTCCCGGGCCGATTTCAAAGCATGATCCATCGGTGATTCCACGATGTATCTCCCCGGCCAAAAATCACAGTTCCTAACAAAGTTTCCGGGCCGTTAACGGCGGCGAGAAAAACAGAGAGACGGTGGAATCCGAGGGACAAAAACCGGGGAACGGTCTCCTCCAGCGACGGTAGACGAGAGGAGACGAGACGAGACGAGACGAGGCCGTGAGGTCCAGGAAATGGATGGATGGTCGTTCGCAATTTGGCCCCCCAATAACCACGACACAAAGTAGCCAATTTATAATCCCCTGCCCCTCTACGGCCCTGGATACTTTTATCTTCCACCTCCTCTCGTTCCACCTCTCCCTCTCGCTCTCTCTCATTTTCTCTCTCTTTCTTTCTGTCTCTTCCTTTCTTTCTTTTTTTATTTCTTCTTTCAGGCTCTCTCTGTCTCTTTCTTTCTTTCTTTCTCTACTCTGTCTCGCTCTCTCTCTCTCTCACTCTCTCTTCTTTCTTGCACTTTTCCTTCTCTCTATCTCTTACTCTCTGCCTCTTTCTTTCTTTCTTTCTTTCCTTTTTTCTTTCTTTCTTCATTTCTTTCTTTCTTTCTTTCTCTCTCTCTCTTATTTCTCTCTCCTCTCTCTTTCTCTTCTTTCTTGCACTCTTTCCTCCTCTCTGTCTCCTTCTCTCTGTTTCTTTCTTTCTATATTTCTATCTCTTTCTTTCTTTCTCTCTTTTCCACGCCTTCGCGTCCGCTCCGACGATCTCCTTCCCCCCTCTGACCCCCCGCCGCTCCGTTCAACAGCGTTTCGTTTCACCGAGCAGACGGCGTTGCTCGCCGATAACGGCCGCGACTCGCGAGCAATGGCCCGGCAAATTAAATTTGCCCATTAACCTCTAATCGAGCCGCGCGAACCTACGCGCGGGCTGATCTATGCCGCTGCTGATTTACTTAGCCGTCAGGTCCGTGCCCCAGCCGCGGTTATTCTCAAGCAATGCCGCGGGAAACTGCTTCTTAAGCGATCGAGCCGAGATATCGGTCGTAACGCGGTAAATCTTTACAGACCGAGGTCGGATTCGTCTTGATAGATGAGTCGTGCAAGATTCCTCTTTCGATGAAATGAGTATTCTACAGCTTGCATTCTGGATAGATTTTTGTGTCTGCGTTGAGTTTGCTAAGGGTTTTGAGGTTAGTGTTTGGTATTGGAATCGTTTGTCTGGGCTTAGATATTTATATTGTGTAGTTTATGTTTAATGTAATTAAGAACAGTGATTAAATAAAATCATAATTCCTGATTTATTAAGATCAAAATCCCTAATTTAATAAAATTAATATCCCTGATTTAATAAAGTAAAAATCACTGATCCAGTAAACTCAAAAAATTAAACTACACGATATAAATATCTAAGCCAACGAAATATCATAACTCACTGATCTTAATCTTATTAAATCAGCAATTTTTTTGAATCAGCAATTTTTATTTTATTAAATCAGTGACCTATATTTTATTAAATCGGGGGATTTTCTAAAAATCCCATTCCCCAAGAAAGAAACAAAAGGCATCGTTCATACAGAAAATTCGATTGCTCGTAACAAAGTTAATCGCGGGTCGTCGGCGACCCGGCCGACCCGTTATTCGAGCGGCCAGCGGGGCGGAGCCGGTCGCATGGTGAACGTAGCCGGTGGGTCCGTGGAACAACGGGAGCATTGTGATTCGTTGTTGCCGGCCGACGACGAGCAATTCGGGCGCGAGAGGTTTTCAACGGCGGCGGAACGGCGTTTACGACACGCGGCTTTACGAGGAACACACGGTACTTTACGAGCGTGCACGCGCGCTGGAAATTTCTACTCGCTCGCAGAAAACGGCCGCCGAAAACGCACCGGCAATTCCGCCGAAGAGGAGGGAGAGGGAGAGGAGGAGGAGGAGGGACGAGGAACGACAATGGCCGCGGAGAGGTCGCGCGTGGGCGTGCAGACTCTCCTCTCCGGGAATGCGCCGAAATTAATTGCTTTCGTGGAAGCCTCGATGGGGTCCGGGACAAAGAAGGCCGGCACTCAGTCGATCGAGAGCCTGTACGGGCTACCGGCGTGCGCGCATCCTCGATCGATCGAGAAACCCCGGACGCGTAACGTTCCCCGCGGCGTAATGGCCCCGGCACTTAACGGCTGATGGATCAAAAAATTTATCGCGCGGCCCTTCCGCGCGAAACCTCGGAAGCCGACTGGCAATTAGCGGGCCCGGTCGTTTCGGTGAAATACAAGCCTCCGTCCCGATCGCCCGCGCCGGCCAGCAGATTCGTCCCGATGCTTTCACTTAGCCGGTGAATTGCCTTAGGCTTAGGGGACGCGGCTCTTTCGGGATCCGAGCGACAGTTTCCTGCCGAAGCAGATGCTCTACTTACTGGTCCTCTCTTCCACTGCTTCTTCTTACTGCGTCGACGACTTCCTCGATTTTATTGCTCTGGTTAGGAGATTTCATTCGGTATCGGGTGATCAGGTTATTTGACAGAGTTTTTCAAGATTATTGCCCCGGTTCGGAAGTTTTATTCGATATTAGGCGATCAGGTAATTTGACAGGGTTTTCCAAGATGGATGAAAATGAATGATTTTTATATCAACTCAATGATTTTTATATCAACTCAATGCTTTTTATATCAACTCAATCAATTTGCTACTTTTAACCCTTTGCACTCGAAGCCATTTTATCTCAAAATCTAAAATCATTTTTCTGTCTCACAGTATGTATTCTCATTTTAAGCGATGAAGTGTATTTTATATATACCAAATCAATTCTCGTGATTCGTACCAACAGTGCCATATTTAAAAATTTTTCTAAAATTAAACATTGCAGCTATAAAAATTATTTTAAAAGGTGAAAGAACAATATTACTGATGCCTGAGAGTCACCATTCGAGCGCAAAGGGTTAATAATTTCACGAGCTACCTCAGGATACAGTATTAACTACAAGATAAATAATTTATAAAAGACAATATTTCGAACTACAGCACTGTGCATCGAATCAGAAAAATAATTTATATTCGAGCAATTTGATCGGACCCGAATATTACGCATTTACGAGTGCTCCGCGTCAATTTGCGAAGAACAGTTCTCGATCGAATTATCGATAATTCGCGTGGCATCAAAGGGTTAATTAGAAGAAGAAGCGAGGCGAAATTTCGATTTCACTTAGGAGATAGAGAGCCTGGGGTCGTTAGCAACCTATTCAGGAATTCAATATTCCCAATCCGTGCATACTCACCCCGTTCGGCTGTCGTCCCCCTCCTCCTCCCCCCTCCTCCCGTAATCAGACACCTCGAGTAGATCGTAACGAATGCATAATCCCCGCTAATCCGATTTCTCGCGTCTCAGTTTCCATTCTGCCTTCCAGTTTGCCGACTCCGCGCTGTCTGGCCGGGCGACGGGCGATAGCTCTCTCTCTCTCTCTCTCTGCCGCCGCCGCCGCCGCTGCCACCCCCCTTTCCGACGTCGCTCGCGGACCGTTTAATTATTATCAACCCCGTGTAGCTGCCGGGACGGAGTGACGGATGGATTTTCGTTTATACGACGCGCGACGTGGCGTGTAATTAACTGCCCCGGCCATTTATAGACGGCCGGTGCCGCGCCGCTGCGGTTTTCAACGGTGTCGTGACGGGTGTCGGGAGAGCCCCTATATCCCACCTCTCACCCCCTCCTCACCTTCGTTGGACACGTTTCCTTTTTACCGGCAACGATGGGATCCCGATTGGTCCGCGATCGATTGTCGCTCGAGCGTCGATTTTCACCGCCTTCCCTCGAGTGTCTTTCAAATTAGAAAATTCACCCTCTACGGTCAGCGGCGAGGTTCGATCTACTTCGTAATCGTTCTTCTCCCTCTAAATTAACAATCTATCTGTTCAAACTTATTTTTCAAACAATCATTCTATTGCAAATATTTTTTATAAATTCTCCTTTTTATTAAACTCGCTTTTACGTTTGACGGTGAATGCTTGCGTTACGGAATTTTTTAAATTATATCTATGGGGGGTGGAGGTTGTCGAGTATTTTTTTACACGCAATTTGTTGTTCGTACTGTGCTAGAAAAAAGTTAGGAAGAGAAATAACAACTGCAAGCATCTAGAAAAATATTATGAAAGTAAGCTTTGTAGAGCAGCGTCGCGCAGATGGTTGGAATTAAAACTATTGGGGGTTGTGGCAAGGAAGTGGGGAGGGGTGGAGGGATTGGATCGTGGCGAGGGGTAGGTGGTAAAATAACAACGCAGGAGGCTTTCAATGGATTTTTTCTTATTTCCTTTTTTTTGTATCTTTTTCTTCGCTTCATTTCACCAGTATCTGTAGGGATAGTGGCATTAAAAAATGTTTATTAATATAATATGTATACTTTCCTTAAAATCATCCGTACTCGTATTCTCATAGCGTAATAATCATAATAATATATAATCATTATAATAATAATATATATATATCTATATTTATTTATATATATATATTATGTTTATGTGTTTCGCATATAGAGAATAGTCAATTACATAGTAGGTTTGCGTAGGTTTTTTTTTTGTTGTATTCATTATTACCATTATTATTATTATTATTATTATTATTATTTTATTTTTTTTTGTTCATTTAATCTTTAATTGTAAAGGTATTCCATTACTAAACATATAAAAGCGGTATAAAGCTCGATCCTCACACGCTAAATTGTATTCACCCTCCACTTATCTCTCTCTCTCTCTCTTTCTCTCTCTGTTTTACATCGTTTTTTTTATTCCGCGAGTTCTCGTATTCATCTTTTGTCCGTTCTCTCGCCCAATAATAATAATAATTATTGAATAAATCGTCTTACCACCGAGGTTAGTTCTCCTTTCTCTCGTACACACGCACTCTCTCTCTAGCTCTCTCACTTTCTCTCTCTCCCTCTCGTTCATCGTATCTCATCATTCCTTACTATACATGATCGCGCCTCTCCGGCGAATCCGTTTTCGTCATTTCTCATAATCATCATCCGTACGCACACCCATCGATACTCTCTCTCTCTCGCGCGCGCGCGCGTGCGCGAAACGCTGTCATTTCGCTCGCCATTCGCGCCGATTCACGAACAAACACACTCTCTCTCCCATTCTCGCGCCACGCACGCCACGTTAAACCTAGGCGCTTTTAGTTAAACCGTAATGCGATTTTAATGCTTAATAAGTGTGTACAGTGTACTTCGTCGTCGACGTCCCTTTCGTCAAGCCCCGTCGACCGTTTGCCGCTTGCGTCGCCGTTGCCCACCGTGAAACGGAAACCAACCGAACAACCGCGCAACCGATCATCGTCTCGACGCCCCTCCGATGCCGGGGGCGTCGTAGAAAGGCTGGAAAAACTATATATTATCGTCGAACAAGGAAAAGCAGAAAAGACCGCGCGGGGGTGGCGGCGGCGGGGGGGGGGGGCTTGCCGGAGCCGGGGGCGAGGGGGACGCGGCCGAAAGGGACGCGTGAGCCCGAAAAAACTGCCAGGACCATATTAACCGTGTCCTCCGCTCTGTCTAAGAGCATCGATTAATTAACGCGAACTCGCAGCCAGCGCGACGATGCCGACGGCCGACGGAGAAGAGAGCGCGCGCACGCCTGGTCGTCTCTCCTTCCGTCTTCTATCGCCGGCTCTCCTTTTTGCTTCGCTCCCCGTGACCCTGACCCTCTGACTGTCCCTGAAAATCCGGGTCAACGGCCACGAGAGAGCCCGACCGTCGCCAACGACGTCTCCGTCGAGTGAAATATTAAAAGACTAAAAAAGACGGGTCGTTTCTCCGAGACAATTCTGCCGACCCCCCGTCTCACCCTCCCACCAATAGGCCTCTGTTTCTCTATATCATTCTCTCTCCCTTTCTTTATCAATCTCTCTCTCACTTTTCCAATATCAATCGCTCTCTCTCTCTCTCTTTCTCTATCAATTTCTCTCAATTTCTCTCACTTTCTCTCTATCTCTCCCTATTTTAATTCCTCTCTTTGTACGCCACTTGCACCAACACCTTTGTCACCTACCCAGGAAGAATCCCACCCCGTTCCCTCGAAGAAACGACCGCAAACACGTGTTAAGCACTAGCTCTCGATCGACACAGCTTATCGTTTAATATACTCTTTTTTTTCTTTTCATCAACCGTAAATCATCCCTCTTCGTTACTTTCCGCTCCTTCGTGCGTCTATCTTCCCCTCGAAGTCGCTGGCGGGCACACCGGGGCGCGCGTGTGTTCTCACTCCCTTATCTCCCCCCTCTCTCTCTCTCTCTCTCTCTTTCTCTGTCTCTCGCTATTTCCCCACCCACCCTCCCTCCGCCCTTTTGCTTGCTCGCGGATCCACGCAGCGCGATCTCGATCCTCCGCGGAGGATTTAGTCTCGCCAGTTGTCTCTGTCGCTCTCTCGGAGACTCTCGTCGCTCGGTTTTCGCGAGCGAGACGAGTCCGACGCCCAGCGTCGGGGACGCGTCGTCACGACGAAACCGATCGCGGCGAGAGATCGACGAGAATTTATTTTGTTTGACGAGAATTCATTTTGTTTGGCGAGAATTCATTTTGCTCGACGGGAATTCATTTTGCCTGGCGAGAATTCATTTTATCCGACGAGAATTCGCTTCGCAAGACGAGAATTCGCTTCAACACGTCAACCGTCGAAAATCACGATCCACCGTCGCATCCCTCACCTCCCCCCACCCCCTTTCCCCTTTTACCCCGTTTTGTACGCATTCGATATAACGTTTCGACAAGCCCCGCTTCTTCTCGTCCCGCCAGGTTCGCAGACGACCGCGACGCGGTCCGCTCGACGATCGACGATCTTACTACTGGCCCTCTCCTCTCTCTCTCTGATCCGGTGAATCCGATCCCGCGCCGTGATCCGGATCGGATTAACAGAGGGGATATCGCGCCGCGCTGATGGGGTTCCCCCCCGGTTTGTTTGCCGATGGCGGTCCCGAGATGCGTAGCCTACCGGCGGCGAACCGTTCGCCGCGGTGCTCGGTTTCGAGGAGGCGGCGCGGAAATCGAGTTACATCGCGGCGAAACGTTCGCGCAAATTGGGATGAACGTTGCTCGATCACATTACTGGATGAACATTGCTGGATCGCATTACTAAATGAACATTGCTGGATGAACAGTGATTTTTTAAATGTTTCTTTGCAGGTCTTTTGGAGCGATCTTTGATAGCAATTTTTAGTTCGTCGCGTTTCTTTGAACAAAAAGGAATATTTTTCGATCATGATCTCTTGTTTTAGGTTGAATGAGAATTTTCAGAACCGAGATCATACTAGGTTAAAAAATATAAATTAAATCATTTCTGTGGATTAAAAAGATATTTTAACCCTTTGCAATCGAAGCCATTTTGATTCTAAATCTAAAATAATTTTTCTAGTGTGTAGTATTTTTATTTTATATGACAAAATATATTTTATAAATATGAAATTGCTTCTTGTGACTCATACCAATAGTTCTACTGCTAAAAATTTTTTTAATCCAAACTTTGTTAGTATAAAATTTATTATAGGACGCGACAGAATAATTTTAGTGGTCACCACTCGAGTGCAAAGGGTTAGAAAATTGCTTACGCTTCTCTGGGTCGAGGACAAAATTTTTAAAAACATAAAATCATAATAAGTCGTTTATCTTTGATTAAATAAAAATAATTCCGCGTCTCTGTTTCGAAAATGAATAAATCCAATAAAATTAAGAAAACGGTCGTCGCAGAAACGATTATGCCAATCCATCACTGTCGCGATGTGATCAATTTATACAGCCTTGTTTATACAGCTCGAATCTTTATTGCTAGAAATTTATTAATAGGGCCAGGCCCCTGGATACATACAATAGAATAAATAATACGGGATACATAAATTAAAAAGACCGTTTAAAGATTAGATTATCTTACAACGTTTTTTAAAAACGGCGATCGATGATTCTCTCTCTCACTCTCTCTCTCTCTTTCTCTCTTCACTGGATCAAGTGTCGCCAGAAGATCCGTTTCGTATAATCGGCGGTCGAAGTATCAATTGAAACGATTCGAGGATCGTCGAGGCGGATATATATATCACCGTCGATCGAATACGATTTTTCGATCCGAGCGAACCCGGATGAATTTCTAATATCGCCGCCGGATGTTCGATGTCGCCCGCCAGCTAAAGGTACAGCGTAGTATCTAATAACACCCGAGTTAGACTCTCGCCCTCAAGCCAACCAAACAAGTATAGTTCGCATACAATTATTACAAATACGAATTCTTAAATATCAACTCTTATACTCTAACGATAGAATGATAATTAATAGGGTTGTGTTGTTGTTGTCTCTGGTGAGACGACCGGGATGTAAACCGAGGTGCACCCGGGCCCCCACATTTACCGGGTACACGCGTCGTGCGCGGGCACGAATTATATCTTTTTTTTTTCTTCTTCCTAATAATTATAATATACTCTTGCGTTAGCTTTTTTCCCTATTTTTCCTTTTCTTTTCCATTCATTTGTAATCGAGAATTAAGGTTGTCACATCGCCGCGGCGTTTAGATATATTGGCAACGGAGGCCGCGCGGGATGATCGCCGGGTCAGTCGCAAGAGCTCGCACACAATTGAACAATGTATACAACGTATTATAAAAATCTCATAAAATTATAATAATTTTCACAATATCTCTTTTCTTTTCATTTCGTTGAATTTCTTTTTCCGAATTTACTTTCTTTAGAAAAAGAAATTTTCCGCTCGATTTTCCAATCGGTGCAGAATACACAAGCGGCGTCTGATTTGCATTGTTAAGTCAATCGACGTCGATGTTTATGCGATTATCAATGTTTGCTTAAAACACGTGCAGACTCTTACGACTGACAGCGTGTGTCGTGCAATAGTGAGCAGAGACGGGTGAACCGAATCGACTCCCAGACGAGATTAAAGAAAAATCGGTCATATCTCTCTCTTTCTCTCTTTCTCTCTCTCTCTCTTTCTCTCTCTCTCTCTCTCGAACCGTAATTGGTAGAATAAAACGACGTCACCGGCTCCCCGCTAATTATTCATCGCGCGGGGAGCACCTCTTCAAAGAAACCTCTGCATGTTTGATCCGCTCCGAACGAGATCCGGGACCCGTCTCTGTGTCCACGAATATCGACGAAACGTCGATCATAGTTAGACACCGCAGGAGTGTGTGTGTGTGGCTGGAAAATGAATATGTAATCGGCGAGCACCGAGCCGGAAGTGCTCGTCGCGCTCTGTCTCCAAGGTGATATTCACCCTGGGAAGCGACGTAATGGGGGTAGGGGTTTTTGCTTCGCCGAATCCGCTTGCACTTGGTAGTACTCTAAAAACACCTACTATGTTAATCGATTAGAATTAGATAGTTCCGGCGAGACGAAACGTCTGTGCTTCTCCGTTCGACCTTACGATTACGAGTTTTCTACCTAGCGTTTTTAACCTGAATATAGGAAACCCGCGAAGCGGAGTGTTCCTTCTTGTCTGTACCTGAAAAACGGTGCGGATCTTTGTATCGTGGCGGTGGTGATCAACGCTGTCGAACCATTCCCGATGATGCCGGGCTCGCGACCAGGCCTTGGGCGTCATTAAAGCTTCTTTCACCTCATTAACCCCTTGCAGTACTTTTTTAACCCATTGCAGTACTTTTTTAACTCATTGCAGTAATTTTATCTTCGCAGTTACAATAATTAAAGTCGAATTTTCGATTGGAATAATTTCATGGAGGAGAAATAAAATTAATATGTATAGTGTACTTACAATTACTTCAGCACTTGAAAATTAGTGACAAAAAGATAGAATTTTATTTCGACTCGAAAAGACGAAATAACATCTATACTTGAGGATATTTTAGGTATATATATATTTTAGGTTATTGTTAGAAATCATAATCACCAGTCAGACTCTTCCAAGTACGGCATGGGGTTAATTTGTGATTTAAAGTCTTCTAAAACTTTAAATATGAATTATAAATATAAATATGAATTAGATTTTTATAGAATTTCAGAAGAAAAATTATTTTAACCTTTCACAGGTTTTATAATATTTTGATGAATAGATAGAAATATTTTTGTATTCAATCGTTGATATTGAGATTATGTTCTTACGCATTTAAACAAATGCACAGTTTATCCAGTTGTTTCTGGATAAAATCTAGTTTGTATATTGTTAATTTTTATTTGTTAATTGTATTGTGTTTTTAATGACACTTAAGGCTGGCCGCCAGCTCGCCTGTGCGAAAGCTCTCTGATCCATTCCCTCCGTAAAACGGTGAATCGAAAATACCTGAATTCCCTAATCGAAAGCTCAGTCGACTTTTTAGACAGAATATCGAACTGGTTAATGCCGAGGTCGAACCTCGAAACGACGCCACCCACGCAATGCAGCGTATAAACCAAATATCCATCGTAGAAATATTTTTATTAATCTTCGATTCGCGGAGAAACGATTGAAAAATCTGCTCGACCAAAAACGATTGCCCATCTGCCACATCTCAATCACCGAAACACGCTTCCACCCCTCCCTTTTTGCGGACCACTTTTGAGTAGATTTTTATCAAAAATATATTCTCTATATATGTGTATACGTAATCTCCTCCGGCGAGACGTCGGCTCTCCGCGGCGACCGAGTAAAAAAGTCTACGAATATGCGAACCGTCAAGGAAAGTCTTGACCGGATCGGATACGGGGGTCGCCGTGGGCGAACCTAAGTCAGCCGCCGTTCGTCGATTTTTTTTTCTCTCCGTCCCATAGATCGTTCGCGGTCGAGCAGTCGATTTTTATTCGCGAAAGCAATCGGAATCGTTCGTCGATTTTTCTTTGGGGAAATGAAAGGGGAAATGATGATCTTTTGATGGCCCGCGTGGGTGGGTGTCGGTCCGAGGGATCTTCCACAGCGTGGCACGGTGTTCCTAGGATTATTTAGAGATCATCTACGAAAGATCAGTCTGAAGTCACCTGTAAATGCGTCGAAATTCACGGGGATAGAAATACACGCGCGGCTAAAAAACGTCCTGGGAAATCCGAAGGCTGGAACAATTATGTTTCTCGAGTCTTATTTCGGCAGTCCTGATCGCCGACGCCTCGACAATGTCTACCTTGGCCTAATCTCGGCTACCATTTGATTCACCTAACCTGCTTGGGTACCAAGATGGAGGTCTATTTAATTTTTTTATATTATTTTATTTTAAGTCCGAATCCGCGGCTTCGAAGACGGAAAATCAGCAAGATCACGCTTCAAGTTATTTGTCTCCTTTCTGCGTCAACGAAGATCATTATACATCCAACGGGGAATTTTGTTATAATTTTTGGACCTCGATCGAGCTGTCCAAGCTACCAATCACGAAACTGAAGACGTTCGTTAAGAATTTCTTCACGAACTTCTTCTCTTTTAATTCGAGAATTTCTTCTCATTTAATTCGAGAATTTCTTCTCTTTTAATTCACGAACTTCTTCTCTTTTAATTCAAAAACTTCCTCGAGGATTCGACCAAAGGACAGCCGAGGCGCCGGCGCGATTATTTTACAATATCTTTTTTAATTCGCTGGCGGAAGTACGACCGAGCATGTCGCACGGGATCATTCGAAAATGTCGGGTCAAGGGATTATGCTCGTTATTACTGAGATCGGTGATTCACGATCTGTTGGATTGGACATATGTGTGTGTGTGTATTTGTGTGTTTGTGAGCTACTCTGTGTGCCGAGTGTCGTGTACGTGGATTTTTGCATTGTTTCTTGCGTGTTTCTTTTTTCATTTTTCAATTTTCTGTTTTATATATTGCTTCGGACTGTCCGGGAACTAATCGCGGCCCTCTAGATCACTATACTTGAAGAGATCGTGCACTGAATGTCCTTCATTTATGGTTTTAGCGTTAGAAGAATTTCTTTTTGCCTTAGTTCGCGTAAGTTCAAATATTTTCATATGAATTTAAGGTTATGTCAGGTTACGTTATATATGTAGGGTTATTATTGACTTTAAGCAGAGAAATTTGAGATTAGTCTTACAATTAATTTTAGAAATAATATTGCAATATTGACTAAATATTTTAAAGTAAAAATTAGAATTTTTTAAAGTCATTCACTACAAAAGATTAAATTATAAAAAATTGTAGCAACGACGGAGAATTATTATAAAATGAAATAGAAATTCGATGTTACAATCGATCTTAGAAATAATATTGCAATATCGATTCAATTATTTAGAAAAATCACACCTCCTTAAAATTATTACTTCAGAACACCCAATTTGAAAAACAGTATCAACCGTAGAGAATTATTGCAGAATGCACTGTAAATTCGATGTCGTTCCGCTCGTAACGCAGCAAAGCCGTGATCAATTCCGGACAGCCGAACATAATTAATACGATTGCCAGGAATCCGAGCCCAGACTCCTCCACTCTGCTTAATCGCTATTTCCTCTCTCTCTCCCTCTCTGTTGCGCGGCAACCTTAGTAATCGAGACTAACTAGCTATACTCCATAGAATGTATATATTAATGAGGGACAAAAAGGGGGACACCTAGAAGATTAAAATCGGCGATTGACTTGATAAACTTCGGGATTAGGCTGCATGCAGTAAAACACGTGGTCGGGCGCGCGCGCACCGAGAACTTCTATCTACGATTATTGGGGATATATCTCCGGCGTTCACGCCGAATCACACGAAAAAGGTTCGTTTCGTTTTCCTTTTTTTCTTTTCTTTCTTTTTGCCTACAGGGACGACGACGACCACGGAAAGTATCGGCGGCGCTAAGTCCCGCGTCGTTAATTCCCTTTGATACGCGGTAATTGTGCCGTCGCACTTAAGACCGGCTCAGCAGGATTTCGAGGGGCTCTACTCGCCGAACGGGGGGAGGGCCGCCCATTCCCTTTCTCCTTTTCATTTTCTCTGTCGGCCGAAGAAAGGGGAGCAGGGCGGTTACGAGTTTGTTTAGAACGCCGATGGGCCCGGCCGCCGCCCGCGGAAACCCGAATACCGGCCGTCGAAAGAACACGATCGTTTCGTCGATCCGCGATTCAAGCGGGGGGACCCTTTCACGGTCCACGGATTTTCCACGGCCAACTCGAACCTTTTTCACAGCATCCATCGTCCGAAAATTCCAAGATCCTGTGCAGAATGCGGTACTGAAATTAAGCGGTCGAAGAATCGCTGCGTCGAAAGTCGCGGTCGATAAATTCGCGTGCCTCAAAGGTTTGATTAAAGAAATTCATTTCACTCGGGAAAATTGCTCGAAATAATTGTCGAACTAAACTCGTAATTACACGGATACGATACGATAGATACGATAAATATTCTTCACGATGGATTCGCAGGCGGATTTGTTCTCGACGAAAGAGCGGTCCTTTCGCTTTCTATTTCTCGCGGATCGCGCGAATGCTACGATAAATTCCACGGGACCTGAGAAGCAGGATTTCCGGGGCGAGAGCGTCGCGGGTGCCCCAAAGACGCGTTACCTGAGAGAATTCGGGATCGAGACAGATAAATCGTTTGCAGCCTGGTCTTAAGTGTCGACGGTGTTTCTATAGTTCGTTAACGTGCCGGTATATCGATGCAAATTGTTAAGTGCGTATGTAATATATGCATAATATATATATCTATATATTTTTATATATATTTCTATATATATAGACGTGTATGTGTGTGTGTCTGTGTGTGTGTGTACGTAATAATACATACTCCAGTTGAATGAGCCTAACTCTAGATAAGTATGCGGTACGTGACCATATACAATAGATCCGATTTGTTAATTCCGTCGCTGGATCGCGACGATAACTCCTACACCAGGGAAAACATCGTTAAACGTTACTCTTCCACCTCTAATATTACACCATTTCTCATCATTCGCTCGTCTCACGTCATTCCGCGCTCCGCCATTCGCTCTCCCTTTCGCTGACATTCGATCGGTCTCACTCGCTCGCATCGTCATTCTACCCCTCTATCTCTCTGTCACGTTCTCTGTCCCTCCCTCCTCGTGTCAATCTAACTCCATCCCGTCGCTCGAATATAATTATTCGTTAGAAAAATTTGTACTCTTATAGGGGAGGTATCGAGCGGACCGCGGCTCCTGCCACGACGCCGCCGCCGCCATTCTCGTCGCGCATAATCCTCTAAAAAATTTCAACAACTTCTAATCAGACTCCGTCCGACGTTCCGGCTACCAGACGGACACGTCGCGACACTCGAGAGCCGCGCACTGTTCTCTGGAAGATGCAAGCTTTCAAAACACAACTCCTTGCATGCGATTCTCGTCAGCCACGTTAACCCTCGCGCCCGCGTCCGAGCCAAGTATGATATTTAAATCTGCGTTCCCTTTTTTTGTACCAGACAAACTCCGAAGTCGGTTCTCCGTGCGACAATAAATCCTTTCTCGCGAACCACGCGACCCTAAATATCTCTTTTATTTTGTCAACCTCTCTCCCCCCACCCCACCTCTCCCAATGCACTGCATATAATTCATCTTAACGCGAACACGTCCTAGTTTAAAATCTCCGTTCAACATCCTTTCACCGTTCGATTCTTCCTCTCGACGCGAGCACGTTTCCTTCACGAGAACAAGAATCGAATCCTCTCTATCGTCCCCTCTTTGTACACCCTCTTTACATTAACTATACCGAGAGCGCGAATCCCGAGCAACGATGCGCTTAAATTACGCTCCTCTCCTCCCACCGCTCTCTGCGCAACAGAATCGTTTTAACTCTTTGAGACACAGGCTTTTCAGAGAACAAATATACCCATGCGGCACAAGAATTTTGTTGTGTTCGAAATGAAACACACAACTGGTATAGTTTTATTAACGAAAGAATCGCATCGTATGAAAGCATAAGAAAATTAACCCTTTGCGGTCGGAGCCACTTTAAGTGCAAATCTGAACAAATTTTTCCTGGCTCATAGTATTTCTATTCCATGTAACAAAGTGCACTTTTATGCATAAAAAATTGATTTTTATGATTCCTACCAAGAATTTTACTCCTTGACAATTTTTTCAATCTAAGCTTTGTTGTTATAAAAATTATCTCAGGACGTGGTAGAACAATTTTAGTAGGGCGTCAGAGTCACCACTGGAGTGCAAAGGGTTAAATAGTCCCACTATACCGCATGGGTTCACGAATGAACACAGCAATAACGCAGGTATTGCGATATTCGGGGGTTGCTTTAAAAATGTCCCACCCATGCATCGCGGTGCATCGAAAGGTTGGGGACATTTTTAATCCCGCCGTGCTCCAAAGAGTTAAACGAGCTTCGACCGTGGCTATTTTACAGGCGCGCCGCGAAACCGTCGCGTCCACCGCGACGCAGCTTCGCAGAATCGATATGAATGTCTAAGCGGCCCCCGTGGGCACGCGGCGCAAGGGTTAAAGTTCGATCCTCCCAATTAAAATCCACGGTGCGCCCGAAGACTTTCTCTTCTTCGGCTCGGAGGAAAATGGCGGCCGGCGGGGCAGCTCGGCGGCAGCCGGGTAGGCCAAGAGCGGGACGGGCTTTCCCGCGTCGGCCACGAAACGAAACAGGCGCCGCAAATACCACCCCCCTGTTCGAGAGGGTGCAGGGTTCAATTAGAGGCTCGTCCCCTCCCTTTCTCCCGTTCATTGTCTCTACGATGCGATCCACGGCTTCGCTGGCCCCCGACCATTCAGAACGTTGTTCGTCCCGCGAGGAGGGAAAATAGCCGCGAAGGAAAAAGGAAGAAAGAAAGAAAGGAAGAAAGAAAGGAAGGAGGAAAGAAAGGAGGGAAGAAAGAAAGGCGCGGCTTCTGGCCGCTTTTCTCATTTGCACAGCACTCGAGACGTCTGCCAATTAAATTAAATAGTGTCGACGAAGGATCGCCGATTCGGAAATAAAGGACGAGTTCTCCTTTCTCCCTTTCGCCCTTCCGTTCTTCGCCATCTCTCGAAGTCTATTTGCGATGCAATAATCCGTCAAACAACCTGTGCATCGGGATCGCCTCTCTCTCTTTCTCTTCTGCTTTTCACCTGCCGCTTTCGGTTTCGTGGCCGGCCCGCGGGAACACAGAGCCCCCCGTCTCTCTCAATCGTTCTCTCTGTCCGTCTCTTTCTCTCTTGATCTCCTGTTCGACGAAAGAAAACGCGGTGGAACGGAAAGGAAAAGCTAGTGGCTTCAGCCAACGTGAATTCGGACAAGGGCTTCCGGAACACGGTTCGGTAAACGGAGCTTCCCATACCAAAAAAGGTCTCTCACTCTCATTCTCTCGTTTTTCTCGGCTGCTTTCTTTCTCGCTCGCTCGCTCGTTCTCACTCTCGCATTCTCTCCTTCGTTTCATCCTTGATTATTCGCTAGCGATGGGTACAGATCCTCTCATTCGACAGTCGTTCAATTCATTCACTCGAGATCACTAAACACCGAATTGAGGCGCGCTCGGATTTCTCGGGGGAGGATCCGCCGGCAATTATCTCGCTCCATCGCCGAGCGTAAACGCGCACCGATTCTCTATCTCTCTCTCTCTCTCTCTCTTTCTCCCTATTTTTCTTTCTTTTTCTTCGTCTTCTTTCTGCCATTGTTCCGAGGTCCCCCGAGATACGAACGCGCCCGGGTTCCGACTATAAGCTAGAAAAATGGGAAACAGCTTCGATCGCATGCTTAACCGTCTACGAGCAAAGGGTAACCTACGGGATCACTGTCGTCGATCCGATCTATCGTTCCCGGAACAATAATATCCCGGGTATACGAATAAGATCGTGGACGCAGCTGATCCAAGGGGATGGGGCGCGTTTTTATAGTATCGCGTGCGATTATGCAGGTGCGTTCGACAAAATCACGAAATCACGCCGATCGGACCGTCGCGTCGGCGACGCTTTCTACTCGAGCTTACCCCCTCGCTATAGTGATCTATGATGATCTATGGATCAAAGAAAAATTTATAAAAATTCTCTCAGCCTTTTGAAATTTTTCTGTGTTTATGTTTATAAAATTTACCGAATATTATTTTATTTATTATTTGACGATAATTAGGTGTTTCTGTAAAGATGGGAGAGCGACTTTTAACCCTTTTAGTGACGACTGAAATATAACTGAGCGATAATACATAATTTTAAATTATTAATTTAGTACGTGTATTTTGGTAAAATTTTAGAAAGAAAGCGAGACAAATTTTATAAAAATCTGCAATCACGAAATTCAAAAAAAGAAAATATAAGTTAATAGATAAAGATGCTGTTTATTAAAAATGTTGAAGGTAAAAATATGGTCTTGTAGCAAACGAGGATATATCGTAGTTCGGCACTATAAGGGTTAAAATAAAAATACAGTTTCTGACCTATCAGAGAAAATTGTCGAAATTGTTGCTAAATCAAGGAGCAAATCCCAAAATTCTCAAAAATTCCCTGAAAATAGTACAAACATTTTTCGCCTGAAATATATACCTATTTCAATCATATAAAAATGTTCAGATTTCACGAAAAATCTGAAGAAAATTGAAAAATTTCAGATAATCAATATCGTCAATTGAAATGGCAAATTTCAAAAATCCCAAATAAATTCGCAGAAGACAGTAAATGCCTGTATTAGCATAAATTTGTAAGTAACAATGCGCGAGGCGGCAGGGCCGCGAGCGAAAACGCAGCGGCCGCGACAGCAAGCCTAACCCTGGCCGATAAACGCACCGAGCCCGATAGAAAGATTCCGTAAAGCCTTAAAACGTTAATGGTGTATCGCTTTCGAATACCACGTAGCCAATCATGGATTGCCGGGGGTGGCTTGGCCGCTCGAACGATTTTTCCTCCGAGGCGATCGTCGAATTCGAAAAGCCTACCTAACCGAGGGAACAGCCTAGAACCTAGTACACAGATCGACGGTCCACACAACGTTGCCTAACGCTGCTAAAATGTGCGGCCTACAACGCTTACTATTCGAAAAGAGAGCAGATGATCCAGTCGGGGAATATACGTCGTCCCCGGAGATCGTTCGAGGGACGCACCCCCTTGAGAAAAGTTAAACCACTACGAACGAGTTTAGACGTTGACTTCCGATAGGAGCGGCAATTTTCCACACAACTTTCTCCTCGCTTTCGATTCCCAACAACTTTGACAAACGTCTTCTCCAATCCTTTTTCCATCTTTTTCGTTCCCTTTCCTTCTCTTTCCAGTTACTCTCTTTCTCTCATTCCCTTTTTTTTCCTTTCTATCTCTTGACTTTTCGCACTCTCTGTTCATCGAATCCTTCTCGCGCGTCCCTTTTTCCAAGCATCCCACTTCGTTTCCCGATTCGAAAAACTCTCTGTGTCAGTTGTCCCGTTTGGTCCGCACTACCAGCCTTGTTTAATTCCTTGCTTTCGCAACGCCACAAGAAAATTGCTTGTGTTCGTAATTTTTTTTTTTTGTAATCTCCTTATTACGATTCATCCCTTATTACATCCGTTCCAACATGCCTGCCGTCCGATCGGTTATTCCCCTCCTCTATTCGCCTTCCTCCTTTTATTCTCTCCCGTCATCTTATGCTTCTCTCTCCCTCCTACGTCATCCGATTTAAATGCCTACGAATTAATTAGTACATGCTAGAACACACGCGTTAGAAAAAGTCTACAGCTAAAAAGAACGCGGGCTTCGCGGATCGTGCCTCCAGGTGATCCTTCCATTTCTTTATTTTTCTTCGACGCGGAGGATCCTTATATTGTTCGTTTATCGCTCTCGAATCGTTCTCGGATCGTTTCGCGCGAGAGAGACACGTCATTGGTGTTCCTTCTCTCTCTCCGGTGAAGCTTCCAGTCGAACTTCTTTCTCCGCGGGTCAATTCGAAAGTTCGATCGTATCGAAAGGGGCCGAACGGAGCGGAAACACGAACGGTGTTCCCTCCGTTTCATCTCAAGCAGCGGTCTCTCTCTCTATTTCTCTCTCTCTTTATTTTTCTCTCTCTTCTTCTTCTTTTTTTCTGTCCGTCTCCGTGCACGTTCGCCACCGTTTCTCTCCTGCTTATTGTTCTCGCTCCCCGTCTCGCAAAGAACTAGCAATAAATTACGCGGGTACTACGCTTAAACTAAACTTAAAGTCCTGGCGCTGTTCAAGACTACGTACTACGCTCGACAACCCTTGTTTGCCCGATCTCGTCGCGTGATCGACACTCCCTCTCTCTCTCTCTCCGATCGCTTAAAAAAATAGGGTACAAAAATTATACATCTAAATTTCGAAGCCTTACCGAGAAATACAAAACTACGCGTATAAATCTTACGCCCGCGCCGCCCAATGTTTCCCACAATTTTTTTCTTTTACTCCCTCCCTAATTAATTTTTTTTGAGACAAAATTTCGCATCCCCCGAATTTTCTTCCGCCCTTTTTCTCCCTTAATCAAAAAACACAGCCGAATTAAAATGCCCCCGAAACATTCGCACCCTAATTGAAAAGCCCCAGCCTCGTATTTTGTTCGCGCTTGGACTATGAAAATCCAATTGAAGTTCCCATGAAAATCCAATTAAAGATCCCATGAAAATCTCACGAAAACCCCCTTAAATTTAGCTCGATCGACCCGCGCGATCCACACACGTTTGCCACGTATAAAGCCCCCGCGATTCGAGGTTATGTCTCCGCGCGCGTGTTCTCCTTGCCCGAAACAAACGATTAACGCGACCCTACGCACACAATTAAACACCGATTGGATTACGTCTCTTAAAATCGATATCGAAAAGGAAATTGCTTATCGTTCTCAGTTACTGAAAAGACTTTACCTCTCCACGTATCTCGCGATGCTCCTTCTCATCGCCGTCTCGCCGCCGCGAGACACCATCCCGAGAATACAGAAAAACGTCGAAGTGCGAAACGTGCCCGATCCATGGATCCCGGACGGATCTTCGTCATGGATTCTATCCACGGATCCGTCCTCGAGAATAATTGGACGAAGCGTCGGCGAACGGTCGCTCCGTCTTCGAGATTCGCTGGAAAGTATCGAGACCACTTTAACGGACCGACGAGTGACTCGTGCTTCCTCGCCGTGGATCGTCGATCTTATGGATCGTTGGTCTTGTGGATCGTTGTTCTCGTAGATTGTCGATTTCATGGATCATCGATCTCGTGAATCGTTAATCTTTTGGATCGTCGATCTCGTGGATCGTCGATCTTATAGATCGCCGATATCATGGATCGTCAACCTTATGGATCGTCGATCTCTTGAATCGTCGATTTCATAGATCGTCGGATCTCTTGAATCGTCGATTTCATAGATCATCGGATCTCTTGGATCGTCGATCTTATGTATCATCGATCTTATGGCTCATCGATCTCGTGAACCGCGGATCTCGTATATCGTCGATCTCCTCAGATCCGCTCACCTTTAGATCCTCGAGAAATTCTGGAAAATCGTCGATATTCCCCATTCGGTTCGATCGATTCACACTGTACTACTTTATTGCGATGCTATAGTTAAGGACTAAGGGATAGTTCGCTACCCGTAGATCGACCGATCGAGGAACACCGACGCTCAAGCGATCTCTCCCCAAGAGATTTATTCTAGCGAGCCACCGCGGAGCGTTCCGATCCGTTTGCGAATCAATCGTGATGATCGTTTTTTTTTTTTGAGAAATCGTCGAGAAACTACGTCTACTTAGAAAAAGGCTACCACCGAAGGGAACAGGGAGCGATACACACCGATAATTATAGTAGTAGGAGATATATATGTATATATGTATATATATATACACAATTAGTACACCGTAAACGCGATTAAATGTACGTAGGGGAGGGGAGTTGGTTAGGTAGCACATCCACACGCCATTCAGACACATATCGGTTAACCCCGTGAGGAAATTATGGCCGCGAACTGCCATCATCGGGGCTGGGGGAGCCTACCAGCTAACTCCACTTTCCGTCTCCTTATTTTCGTTCGAATCCTTCCTCCTCTTGCTCCTCACCCTCTCGCGAGAATAGCGATCTATAGATCGCTTGGAAATCGGCGAAGAATTTCAAGTCGATTCGGGGGTTGGTCAACTCTTGGACAAGTAGATCATCTCTGAAACGAGACTGGGGTTGCTACTTGGGGGTCTAGAAAGGTTGGATCAAGAAGCTCGATCTCTATTACATTGTTACGTGCAATGCGTAATTTTACTATTTGTGCAATGCGTCTTTTACTATTTTATTTTCGCGCACCGTCACGAGGATTTCGCGTATCGCCTTTGTGTTTCTCTACGAGGAATTTCTCGAGGTCCAGACAGAATTCGCGCCAACCCCCGATCGTCCGCAAGAGGGTGAACAAGTACGCCCATCGCAAGTCCTGAGAATCTATACGAATACAACCCACGCGAGAACGAAAAAACCTAAACGTAACGAAGCGAGAATTGAACCATGATGCGCGACGAGTAATAGAATCTTCTTGTATCCGTGTGTGTGCTACTCGTGTGTATGTATGTACGTGTACTCTTTCTCTCTATTTCTCTCTCTCTCTCTCTCTCTCGCTATCTCTTACTTTATCTCTCTCTCTCTTTCTCTCTGTATCTATCACTCGGTTCCACGTGCACAATTGCTTTCATTCCCGTAACGAGACTCATTCACTCTTTCTCTCTGTTCTTCAAGTTTCGATCGATTGGATCACGGCTCGTAAAAACCAGAGAATGTAAGGGGGGCTCTATCTAGGAAGGAGACCGTAAAAGGTGATCGGAAAAAGGGGCGGGGGGCTGGGTGGAAAGGAAATAAATCCGAGGAAACGAAACGAAGCACGCCGAAGAACCCGTGAACCAATTGTCTCCGCGGCTAAGTCGATTAACTTATCGATCGCCTCTCGGCAGCTTCTATCCCCCCCCCCCCTCTCTCTCTCTCTCTCACTCACTCTTTTTCTCTTTCTCTCTATTTCTCTGTTTCTACCTTTCTCTCACTATTTATTTTTATCTCTCTCTTTCTTAATCGCTCTCTATCTCGTTTTCCCTCTCTCTCTCTTTCTCTCTCTCTCTGGCTCTCTTTTCACCCCTTTCACGCCTCGTAATCACCCTTTTCCCTTTACCTTTTGGCTCTCTCGTCCTTCGAGATCCTCTTTCAATTAACACGAAACTTCCTCCTACCTGGAATAATTCTCTTACCATGTTCCGTGTACGTATGTATATATAGATATATCTGTGCATGTATATGTACGTGTCTGTATGCATATGTACGTATCTGTATGTATATGTGCCTCGGATGTGAGAATTCTCAGCGATCCGTCTCCGTCGATCGCGAGCGACTCGTCGTTACTAATTTTTACGCCCACACACACGCTCGAAACACGCGAGAGAGCAGACGGGAACAGGTGTTACAGGTTAAACAACAACATTAGGTTCCTATGTACATTTGTACCTTAGCCAACGTATCCCCGGATCGACTCGATCGCGGCCCGGGCTCCCGGGATCTGTACGCTCCTCACCTGGAGATCGTCTCGTTGCTCGGCTTTAAATTCGATCGTTTGTTCGATTCGAAGATTTAATAGAAATCAATTATTACGAATGTTTAAAAAATCGACTCGCACCAGGGTTTTCGATACTAGCCGAATCGTTCCCACGTCTGTTCAATAAAATTCAAAATTTCAAAAAATTTTCCCGTCTGGAAAATTTTGCAATATTTATTTTATTCGCTCTTATTTTAGCATCCCTCTCCATTTAGCATCCCTGAGGTTATAATATACTCTAACAGTAAGACTATAGAAAATAATAATTCTGATAGCAATTTTGAAGTCTCAACACTTTACCGACCGATAAATCGACTTTTACTCCCGATTGATAGTCTGCGAATCGGTTATCATAGTAACCGATAATTTGATACCTATTATTGATATAAATTTGTTAGACTGTACTATCGTAAGCTTCGAAGTTATTATACAATCTTTTTAGATATTAGATTTATTACGTTATTAATAAAATGGATAAGAATAGAGACGAGAATTTAACATTGAGCTAAATTTTCACGATCGAATGACCAGTCGGTATAGTGTTAATTTGGACGAACCGTGGGACGGGTTTCTGTGAACAATCGTGCGAGTCGTTTCGTACTCTATAATTTTATTGGATCGATAAACAATGCGTCTAGCAAAAAAAATATTGTGTATTATAAAATGGTGAGAGATTGATTAAAAGAATTACGCCTAGATTTTTATGCAAGGATTTTAACTAATTTCTTATAAGAGAAATATGAGACAGTGACACCAGAAGAAATTTCTAAATATTTCTATATATATGATTGCATTTTGAATCTATAGATGAAGCACAAGATCGATCCTATAAATCATAATAGATCGTAGATAGCGATGATAATTTTTTAGAAAAATTACAGAGCGATAAAGATCAACTTAAACCTTCTCCACATCCTACCAAGAGAATCAATCTCTACCATACCGTGTAATTAGATCGACAACGAGACGGGACAGGTGACGATCAACCTTCCAGCTTCATGACTCGGAGATCCCCGGATCATCGGTCCGGCTACCGCCAGTGTAGATCGCAGCCGCGAAAAATCTCCGACTCGAAAAGAAAAACCGTCAACGCGATTTGGCACCGATACTATCATCCCCGCTTCCCTGCCAACAATATACTCTCCTCACCACGACGCTCCTGTCTCGGACTGTCTATAGTATAGTTGAATCGCCGAGAGCCCGGCTCCGTCGATCGCGCAGTGTGAAAGACAGCCGGTGTGTGTACTATTTTGCGTGGTCGGCGATCGCTGCGCCCGCGGCCACTCGATCGGTCACGATAAAAATCTTTTTTTTCTAGCCCACCTCGAAACACCGAAAAATTCTTTCTCCCCGCGCGGATCGTCTTCTTCTGGATCTCTTTCCCAATTCTGGAAAAAAGTAAATCAGCGGTTCCTTCGACGGAAGAAAAACCGGTTGAAAGACCGATCGAGTAGGCGAAAGGGGGGCGCGCGCGGTGCAGGGGAACGTAAACGCCGCCGTCCGCCCAAGAAATAAACAAAATCGCTCTCCAGTAGCGCACTCGATAAAATTTCTTCGTCCGTTCGTAACACGTTCAGTATAACAACACCATTGGGCAATGTACACTAATTACACGATTCTTTTATTTCGCTTACAACGGGCTCCGCTGGAAATATCGACTTCCCTCTCTCTCGCTCTTTCTCTGTTCTGTCTATGCTTTTTCTCTTTCGGAAACAACAGTGGCCTCTGAATCAGCGAATGTTCTCTTTTACTTATTTGCACTCTCCCTCTCTATGTTTCTCTGTCTTTCGCTTCTCCTTCTCCTCGTTTCTCTTCCTCTGCTTCTCTGCTCGCGAAGGGAGGGAGTGAGATTTATAATCTGTATAAACTTAATCGGGACTCGACGCGCGTGGACCGAAAGGATTTTCTCTGGGACACGTGTCACTCTGATCCTCCTCTTTCTCTCTTGTCTCTCTTTCTCTATTTTGTCTCCCTCTGTCTCTTTTATCTCTTCTCTCTTTTTCTCTTTTTCTCCGTTTTCATCATCGATTTTCTCCCGCGTCGCTGTTTCCAGATCGACCTCCCGGCTCCACGCTCGCGATGGCTTCACCATTTTCTTTTTTAATTCCTTTCATTCGTGATAATAGTATGCATATTTTCCTCTCTCTCTCTTTCGCTCGCTCTCTCTCGCTCTTTGTCTATATATTCACGCCCCACTCTCTCACTTTGTACGTCTTTCGATAAAGTCGCGTTCGTCGACGGACAGTGCCCCCCGCGATTTCGTTTTAAATTACCATTGTTTTTCCCCCCCCTTTTTCTCCGTTCCTCGATCAACCGGACAACCCACTGTCGCTCGCTGTCGAACGTTCCCAGCTCCCTTATCGGTCGCTGTCTCCCGACCACCCCCGCTCGTTTTCTCGCGCCTCGAATGCCCGAAAACAAAAGCGACACCGAAAGTACATTGTATTGCTTGTCGACGAATCGCCCGGGAAATTTTTCGTTTCGACGCGCGAACGGAAACGGAAAAATGGCCGACGTGTTTTCCAGCGCTTGGCGCGCGCCGCGCCTGAATCGACAACTATTGCGGATCGATAGTTGATCGACAACTATTGCGTATCGATGACGGATCGATATCTGTTGCGTATCGATGGCGGTTCGATAAATTGGAGCTAAACCGGTCAAGAGAAATCAATGGAGAACGTCGCCTATACAGAAGTAACACTGCAACAGAAGAACGAACTGTAAAACGGTTATATATATTTATATAATATATAGGTACGATTATATATTAAAAAGAAACTAAGGGGCGCTGGAACTGCCGGCGCGAGGCGATCTATCAATATCGATCTGTGATGCCTCGGTGGTAGCTCCGCAAAGCCCAACGTACGGATCGAGCGTGTATTTAATCGTATCGATCACAAAAAAATATCACCATTCCGCGTGCATCCCCCGTGTTACCGTCGGGTGCTCGCACAAATCCACTTCCGGTTTCCTCGCGTTTTAATATTTATCGCGTGGTTGCTTTTAGCCGATTCATTTGTTTCTGTAGAATTAAATTGTGCAATTTATAGTATAAATTGTGCAGTGCAAAATTAATTGCCGCGTTGTATTGAAATAAATAAATTGGAAATATTGCCTCGATGATTCTATATGGTTTTGACAATTTTATTAGTGGCTAGTGTAGTTCTAATTAATTCCAGGTTTTGTTTGATATAGATAATAAAAACATAAAAGCATCGACTGATAAAATATAAACTGAAAATTGATAAAATTATACAAAATTGATTAGGCTCCGATTATTTCAGATAGGAGACACATTGCATGGAAAGAAATCGACGACTAAGATCACTTTGCAAGGTTAACTCTTTGCACTACAATAGTAAGTCATATTAATGATACAAATTTCACGAAAAATCTACTAAATACTTATTAATTTATCTTAAATCGAAATCAAATTTATTTTTCTGTTATCACAGTCTGAAAACAAAAGTACATAAAAGGAACAAGAATTTTGTGATTTGATTAAGAAAAATATTAACGACAAATACGTGCTAATCAATGCAGCCTGAAAGGAATCGTATTGTAAAAGGTAAATGTATTCCAGCGCACGTTCTAAGGCGAAGAAAATGAAAGAAAAATCGGAGGCAATGTATTCCGAGTGCGATTCAATAGCTTCAGACGCGAACGACCGTCTGAGAAACGGCGTCCGCCGGTTCGAGGAAAGCCGGAAGCTGTGCGAGAGTTTTCCCGACGGTGGCTCCCGTAAAGGAGGGGGGGGATGAAATTAAAAATGGACTAACGAGCGCGCGAGCCGGTGTGTGCCCGGTGAAACGTTAACGAGGGAAGAGGCGCCGTAAGAAAAGCCCGAACGCGCTTCCGATCACGGTCCACGCGGCTCAACGATTCATAATTGCGTCTACTGAAAGAACATCATATATCCTGTCGTGTAAAACTGCTGTCTCTGCGTACGTGTCGTGTACGTGGCTGCGCCCCGTGTACAGTGTTTTGCGCGAGCAAAAGTGTGTCCATGTATGTATGTGTGTATGTGTATTTAAGCGAGAGACACGTCGACGTAACGTGGAAAGTGTCGCGCGCGGCCGAGGATCGCGCCGCGATTTATCTCTCCTATAATAAATCCAACCCTTTCGCGTCCGGTGTTCCCGGGTTTGGCGATTGCTTTTCTCTCGTTTTTCATTTCATTCTTCTTTTTTTTTCTTTTTGGAAAATCTCATCGGATCATTCGGAAAGTTTGCAGCTCTTCGCATGGACTGATCGTGTCGATTTATTGTCTCGAGCGTTTCCTTTGAAAGTTCATAGTTTCCGAGTGATCGATCTATCGAGCGGGGAGCACCGCGCGCGATCCACGGACGATTGTTATTCCGACGCGATACTCGGCCGCGCGGCGAAAACTTGTACGCGTGCTCGTCCAATCGCTAAACAAAACGGATATAAGACGTATGTATGTATGTATGTGTGTGTCTATGTGTTTTCTTTATTCCTAAGGAGACCAATAATCGTCGGGGGCCCGGTACCTGCGCAGGTCGACGCCCCCGACTACTCGTATCTCATATACACGTGAAACATGCGTGACTTCGTATGTTACTCGTTCGCTTCCTATAATCCCTCTCCTCTCTCTCTCTTTCTCCTCTCTCTCTTTTTTTTGTCGTTTAATCGTTTAATTAATGTCGTTTAATGTATACACCTATAGTTGTCTAGCACAGCTGTAAAGAGAACCTTAGACGCTAAAAGACAAAAAAGAACCGATATCCTTAATCGTAGACTTCTATAATATTTCATATTTATTCTCATATATATATTTATATTCATATATATAATATATATATATACTTTGTCCTCTTAGATTATATTCAAACCGCGTTGAAAAATTGTCCGCGTGAAAAAGAACGCTTCGAAGAACAACCGATATATAAATTGCAGGATAAAATTTTTTTCCATTTCTCCACCCTTCTATCACTAGAACGAGCCGCGCACGCGCGTCGCCGCCGATCGTCGCCACTCGCGGATCCTTCTTTCTCGGGTTCTTCAGCTACCGTGTTCAGCTTCTGTTCAGGTTCTATGCAGTTTCTATTCAATTTCTGCACGGCTTTCGCACGGTTTCTCCGTCAACGCGTCTCTCATTCCCAAACGCAGTTCGCAGGATTTCCGAAATCCCCGCGCGATACTTGCGACGGGAATAATTCCAACGCGGCGGCCATTAACACGTTGAATGCCGCGTGGGTCACCGGGGGGTGGCCGGCACTCTGGCGATGACGCCATGGGAGCCGTCGGTGACCCCATATACATCGCACAATAGAAAATTGATCGCGGCGCCACGGACAATCCCTGTCAAATTGGCAGTCAACGTGTTAATATCGACCATTAAACATCGCTCGCCGCTGGCGAAGGCGATTCCGAGCGGATCCGATTTTCCATAGCGGCGCGGGATCCGCGGCGACGCGCGAGCGCGGGCGATATAACCGAGTTAGAGCCGAGTTCTCTAAAATATTCAACGAAATTCAAGGATATCTCTTTGGGGCGCCGGCCGCTGGCAAAACGCGGTGCCGGCGAGTTCGAAATGAAGGAAGTATTTATCCCTTAACTAACGCCTGAAAAACCGCCTCCCCCACTCTCTCCATAAACTTACTATTTATCGATGATTTCAAACCTTCTCCACCGTCCGTCCTCCCACCCATAATGACTATATGCTAAACTCTATTCATAGTTCAACCACTCATAACCTTTCTCTCTCTTACTCTCTCTCTCTCTCTCTCTCTCTCGCTCTCTCTCTCTCTCTTTATCCGCCATCCGCGTCCTCAAAAGACCCCCCGTTTCTTATTTCGCCTCGTTACCGTTCCTCCCTTTGTCGTACACGCCTCTTTGTACGTACGCCCTTCCCCTACAACCACCTTCTCCATCCCACCCCCTCAACGTGCCATAGATGTGCTATTCGATTAATTATCATTAGAAGATTCACGGACACGATTACGACGATCGATAAATTCAAAAAACGGGAAACGCGATCGACGCGGCCGACTTCCCGCCGCCCCGGGTGTCCGGGATCTATATAGATCTCGTTGTTTCGCTGCGGGGTGGAGGGGAGAGCCGGCTCGCGACCACCGCGGGCCCGGTCACTATAAAAACACTGACATAGAAAAACCCTCCGGCGCGTTCCGGCAGCGAAACGCGGGCAGACCGACGACGAGGAAACAGGTTCTCTCTCTCCTCGATTCCGTTGGTCGCGTGGCACGCGATGGCGGATATCGCGATGCTCCCAGGGCTGCGTGGATCGAGGTAGATACTTCATCTGGGAGATCGTTCCACGAGGATCGTTCCTCGATACGCCGTCTGGCCGCGATCGGCGCCAGATCCGCCGGAGCCGGATCGTTAGAGCGACATCGGCTCGGAATAAAAAAGGTTAGCCTATTCGTTAATTAGCCTTAGCAACTACACAGAACGAGCGCGTCGCGCGTCGGCGTACCGTTCGGGGAGCAAACGAGGGCCGCGGGATATATCTCGTCGATCCACGGTGCCGATCCATCTCTCGATCCTTCTCTCGATTCTTCTCCCGATCCTCTACGAGCCGATCGAAGAGAGACCTACTCTCCGCGGGTACGCAGACGCCTTCGAAACTGACTAATCGTTACAAATCGAACCAGGTGCCTCGAGCACGCGTGGCCGAGCCGGACGATCGATCGCCGCCTGATCCGGCGCGATCCAGGCCCTCTCCGTGCCTCTCTCTCGATCTCGATCTCGATCGCGAAACGGGGCGAGAAAAACGCTTCCGAGGGAAACAACGAAGGAGAACGGGGACTTGTTCTCGTCTCGCGATCGAGCCGACGATCGATCGGTCGGTGGCACGCGCGGTCGCGGATCGACTTCTCTTGCGAAAGGAACTCTCTCCTTCTCTCTTTCTTCACTATCTCTCTCACTCTTTCTCTCTTTGTCTTGCTTCTTCTCCCGCACCCTGTCTGCGAGGGGTTCCTGCGTCATCGAATCCTGCGATAGGAACTGAAAAAGGGCCGATGATGAGAATCGATTAAATGTCTGTCGCTCGCGCGGCACCCTATCCTCCCCTCTCTTTCTCTCTCTCTCCCTCCTCCCACCTCCCTTGCTCTCCTCTATTTTTTGCTTTTTCTCTCTGTTTTTTTTTCCACAAACCACGCGGTGAAAAATTGAAAACGGTAGGGAGTACAAAAAGTTACGCGCGCGGCCGACCGCGGCGCGCGAGCAATCGAAAAATTAATCGAGAGCCTCTTCGTTTCTCGAAACCTCTCCTCTCTCTCACTCTTTCTCTCTCTCTCTCTACACACGTGACTTAGTCTCCCTCTCCGCCCATTATCGTCGCTGAGCTAAGGGTGTCTCGGACTAATTCGGGTGAAAAGGGAGGAAGTCACGGAAACGCAAAACGGAACCGAAATACCAATCAACCCTCTTCTTCTCTCTTTCTCTCTCTCGCTCTCTTTCGCACTCTCTCTCTCTTCTCTTTTCGATACCTCGTTTCTCTATTTGGCACTCTGAGAAAAATGCAACGAGATCCTCTTTCCTCCTCGCGTCTCTCTCTCCTATGCTATCGCGAGATCGTATAGTCCGTATGGATCCGTGCTAGAGGAAAAACGGCGAACGAAATTGGAAACGCGGTCTTCTTTCGCGCGGCCTTCGAATCGGATTGGTTAAGCTTTTCATATATAAACGCACTCTCTCTCTCTCTCGGCTCGTCGCCGGTTTGGCTATCGAAGAAGGGTCCCAACACGCGGACGTCTCTACACTCTGTACTACTACCCCCTTCGATTCTCCTCTCTCTCTTTCACTCCCCTCGTCTCTTTCTTCTACAATTTTCTTCTTCCTCATCTTTTTTTTTTTGTTGTATTTTTCCCTTTTTAATGATCCTCCTTTGTCGCTCCGCATTCTCGCGCACGCTGGCACACTCGCAACACTCGCGCGGACACGCTCCGCCCCTTCTCTCTCGCGCACCCGATCTAATTCACTCGCTCGTAGATTAACCCCTTTGCCGTATTTCGACGAGTCTGACTCTCGTCACAAAGATTTCTATTAACATCTTGTTAAGTATGAAGGTGTCCTATAAGTTCCTTCCGTGTTAACCCTAGATTCATAAACACGCGTCTCTCGTACACCCTCGACTAAAAATTTTTCGAACTAAAATTTTTTCGACTAAAAATCGTTGACCATTGACTCTAGAAAAAGGGCTTAATTAGGCTTTCTGAGAGATGAAAGAAGATAATATAGTAAAACGATATATATATATATAAATATAAAATATCGTCTACTGATTTCGCATTTAAATAAAGGAAGGAACTTATGCGACTCCCTAATATAAATGTTGTTCCGTTCTTTTAAATCGAAATAAAATTCTGTCGCCTTGTCATCGGTATTTAATCGTTGAAGTAAATGATACAAATGTCATAAATATTTTTTCATTTCAAAGAAATTATTTTTCATTTTCCAAGAAATTATTGCAATAGAGAAAGTATCAATTTTTGTAACTGTGAAGAAAATGGTACGGCAAAGGGTTAAATTGGATCGCTCGACTGTCGCGAAGCGCCGCGTGGCCCGGCTCCCTCGGACGTACGCGGGACGCGCCGGTTCTGCAATTCCGGCAATTTTCGTAATTATCGTTCGGAATCGTCGGGGCAGACGCGATCGTTTCGGTGAAAACATCGCGTGGAACGCGGCTGTCAACCGGCCGAGTGACAAGTTTAAGGAGGCAGGTGTCTTCGCCTCGCTCGAGACACGTTCTGCTTCTCGATACACGTTCTTCTTCACTACGGTCGAACGGCGCTCTCTCCCGCCTTAATTATGACCGTTCCGTGTTTCCACCTGCATTAATTGCACGCGATCGGCGGACCACGAAATTTTGCAAATTGCCGTGTGCGTAGAGCGGGCCGGTAATTAGAGGACGTCTATCGCGAACGACGTGGCTCGTTAACGCGGCATAAAATTTCTGGGTATCCTCTCCGATCCTCTTACTTAAGCCTAACAGTTTTCACGGTATCGTACAGGTAACGCGCTCGCCTAAGCGATAGAATCCCTAAACCCGCGATGAGATCGTGCCAGAATCCATTTTCAATCTTCCCGAAGAATTATTTCAACGCCGACGCGTTGCGACATTTCCGCTTTAACCCTTTGCCGTAATTTAATGAGTCGGACTTGTGATAGAGATTTCTATTAACCCTTTGCAGCCGATGCTATTTTAATTGTAAAACTGATATCATTTTTCTGGTGTACAGTATTTTCATTTCAAGCGACTAAGTGCATTTTATAAAATATAATTAATATATAATTATTTTAATTAATAATATATAACATATAAATTTAATAATTATTTAAATAATTATAACTCGGTTGCTGTAAAAATAATTTTGAATAATAATTAATCAAAATAATTTTTACAGCAACCATGTCTAATTTTAGAAAAATTGTTAGAAATGAACAATGTCTTCGTTGCTGTAAAAATTATTTTAGAAGGTGACGGAAGAATTTTTGTGGTGCCTCAGAGTCACCATTCGAGTGCGAAGGGTTAATAAGCTGTTAGGTATATCAATATTCATCTGTTCCCTTAAGTAGAAATTCAATTTTATTGTCTTGTTAGCAATATTTAAACATTCGAGTAGATTTAAGCACACGATAAATATAGAATTCTTTTATGCAAAAATTCTAATCATAGTAATCGTAAAGAAAATGGTACGGCAAGGGGTTAATGCACGCGATATAGCGTACACCGATCACAGGAGCGTCGAAATAGGGCGTTCACATCAGGGCCCTACGAGGAGTTTCGCGACGGGTGTCGAGAGGGAGCCGGACGCGTTCCGAAGGAGATCCTCGCTAAAACTCTACGGGACAATATATATAAATCTGCTAAATACACTTCCCGGCGTATAATGGATTAAGTATACTTTGAAATCGAAGTAACGTAAAGAAGGTACACGATCGACTATACTACCTTGGGAAACGGTGGGCGGTCTGTTTGTGGGACGGCCGCTATTGATGGACAGCAACGACCAGCATCGCCAGAAAAAAACGAAGATTTTTTCTTCTCTGCTCGCACTTGCTCATCGCTCTCTCTTTCTCTCCTCCACTCTCTCTCTCTCTCTCTCTTACTCTCTCTCTCTTCCTCTCTTACTCTCTCTTTTTCTCTCGTTCTATCACCAAACACATTTGGTTCTCCCTCCCACTAAATTACGTATTTACACTGGCTACTACGGACGCCCGCGACTTTCTAGTCCTCCGAGAGAGATTTCGGGTGTCACACGGTGTCTGAAAAATGAAAATAGTAAAAAAGGGGACGAGGGCGGGGATTGTCCTCGGTTAACCCTTCGCGCTCGAGCGGCGACTCTAAACACCGCTAAGAATTAAATCGTCCAACAAATTAACGTTCGCGTCGTCAAATTATTAATTATACACTGTAAGACTGAAGAATTATTTTGGATTTCGAGTTAAAATGTCACCGACTGCAAGGGTTAATTTCATCTGCATAAAATGCAATAAGTTGCATGAAATGCGATGAGTTGCGTAAAATATAAATAGAAAATACGTCGAAATAAATTATTTATTATTTAGAATTCAAATGACACCGAGTGCAAAGGGTTAATTTGGATAGGGACGGGAGTCCCGGGGTCCCGGGAATCCCGACGAACGGGGTTCGGGAGTTGGGTAAAGAATTTCGAATGAAAAGAAACAACAAAAACCAGTCGGGTTACGATCGAAAACGAACGAACGTGCTATGTTTCGAACAAAAGAAGATTATACATTGGCTTGGTGTGTGTGTGTATGCCTGTTATTTGTACGTGTTCTCTTGGCGTGTGTATATGTGTGCGTGTTATTATAGTATGCGTGTCCGTACACCTCCGAGACGGAAAATCGCTGGGCGCCCGGCCGATCAACGTGAAACCCATCGAATGAGTCGTGTAGATCCTTAAACAAAATCAACATGGCCGCCGTAAACGTATAAACTAATAAAATGTAAAAAAAACAACGTTCTCGATTATCTAAGTAACAAACGATAGTTCAATATCTCTTTCCCCCATTTCGTTACAATGTGTGGCCCTTTCCTACCATTTTTTGTCCGTTACGTTTTCCACCATTTTTTTCTCTTCTGCCTGACATAACCTGCCATCGTTCCTCGTCGAAAGCACACGCCGGGATCGATCCGAAGTCGATCCATTCTCTCTCTCTCCTCCTTTCTCTCTATCACTCTATCTCTCTCACTCTCTCTATCTCGCTATCTCTCTCAAAATCCCTCTCTCAATCTGTCAACCCAATATTCCGCGTCTCGAACCGTTCGCATCGTGTTTCCTCCGTTTCTTTCGCAGACGTGTCAACGTATCAATAACGCGACTAAAAATCTAATTCACCAGGGGTGTAAGGGAACGCGGGGATCGATTTGGCTCGCGATCTGTCGCGATACACTCTGTTCAAAAGCGATTCGTCGTCGCCGGATCGCCGGACGCTAGGGGACCCTGCGTAATCCCAAACTTTTTTAAACCTAAACCGCCGCCGAATTTCGTCTTACATTCTAACCGGGTTACAAAAAAAAAAAGAAAAAAAAAACAGAAAGAAAACAGGAAAAGAAAGAAAGAAAGAAGAAGAAGAAACGCGTTTTTATGCCATACACTAATTTCCGTCGGCTAATTTACAGGAACACGCCTAAACCTAGGATCCAGTGGAACGTGTGGATCCGGGCTCTCGATCGTCGCTACACTCGAGCCCCTGCACACCTAATAAAACGAACAGCAATTGCCGCGCGAGCGCGCTCGCGCCTAAATCAATTTCGTCTAAACTTAAAGGCGAGACGCAGCGTTAATTTTTACACAGAGTCCTGGGACTTTTTCTTTTTCATTCCGATCCTTACCGATAATACTGACGATGCAAATCCGCGGGCCCTAGATCGTCCACGATCGTCGCGGCGCCTTGGTTTTCCCCTTCCCCCCCCCCCCCCCCCCAATATCCCTTTTTTGGAATCGATCCATCGTCCCCGCGTTCGCAATTGGATAAACTTCTACTGATCGACGCCGGAAAAGAAAAAAGTCTTAAACCCTATCGCTGCCGCGGAGTGGCCCCGGGGATCGACGCGATTTCCCTCTCGATCACTTTTTCGACGTTAGATCGTTCACCGATCTTTGGAGAATCATCGATGGATTCTCGAAACGAAATGAAATCTATGCTTTCGTTCGTCGGTGGTTAGTAAAGAAACACAACAATTTTTTAGATTTAGGAATGTTCCGTGGATCAACTCGGCTTGTAGATCGCCGATCTTCACGATTGGTTGCTGGCTAATCAGACCAAAGGGTTACTACTTGCTCAGAGATTGTATTGTTTATCGAATCTATGAGCGTTAATTGAAAAATAAAAAGCGTCTTTAACAACTGAAAATATCCATTTTAATTATCGATTTAAATATCGACTCAAACATCAACTGAAATGTCGATTTAAATATTGATTTAAATGTCAACTCAAATATCGACTCAAATATTTATGAAAAAGGGGAGGGCGATCGGATTTAATTATCCTAGTCGGTGCACCAAGTGAGAAAGAAAATTTCTCTACGTGAAACAAAAATCATTCTTCAAAATAACCATTTTCTAGTTAGCCATTAGTTTCCAGTGCTCTAAATGGCAATAATTGGTGCACAAAACTCGCAGCTCAGGTGATCGAAGCTACGTATATCTACCTACGATAGCTAGCGTTTAGCTACCTAAGGCAGCCATTGTTTAGCTACCGTCTTATAAAATATAACTTTGGTCTGATTACCAGCGCGATTAATGTGTGCCTGGCGGTGAAAGGTCGGCGATCTACGTCATACTTCGCGAGAGGGAAACGCGCGCGCGTCCGGGGCACGGCGGTCCGCGAGACTCGTTTCCTTCCTGTTCTCCTCGATGACGGTTGATGATGAGTTCCTCGGATGTGGTGCCCCGAAGAGAGGATATTAAAGAAAAAAAAAACGGTCCGACGAAAACTGCGTTTCTGCGGGTATTTAGAGCAAGGTCGCCCGTAGCAGGGAGAACAGCGGGTCGAAGAAGAGGGGACACGGGTCGGTTGCGGCGCTTAGGCGCCGGTTAGCTAAGTTCCCTAATGGTTACGGCCACTGGCTGTACAGCTGGACCTGCTCGCGGGTGAAGCAGACCGAGAGCGGCTTCACGAAGTGGGCGTCCACGGCTCGGCAATGGGGACAGGCGAACACGCGGCTGTAGTCCGAGTAGAAGTTCAGCCGCTGGTGTGGATAGATCAGTGGCTTCTGGCAGCTGTTGCACTGGAACAGAGAACGGGACGATTGCGTTTTACTCGGGGTAGGGACAAGGTTAGTCTCATTTCCTCCGGATTCACTGATTCCGGTGGCTGGAGGACAGTATTCGGCTCGATCTTGACGAAATGATCGTTAATATAACAGAGAAGATATAATAGAGAGTTTCGCCGAGTGATTAGATTGAAAAGTAGATCCTCTTTCTCGCAGGTTTACATATTCCTCAAAAAATACTATTGGTGTCGAACTTGCTTAGAAAGTAGACAAAATGATGAAAAGAATATTTACTAAGTAGTCGATTCAAATTTAATTTTCTAAAGTGAACTTTGAACCCTCAACTGGTTCTAGCTCGCAAGCTCTGCCAAGAAAATTAATTAAAAATTAAATTTATTTCTCAGATTCTGTCTGCTTGAAAAAATCTCAAAAAATTCTCAAAACCTTCTTCATATTTCTACAATATCACACAAAAATTTCCATTGCCAAAAGTTTCCTCAAGTTTTCAGCATAAAATAAAATTGACCAGAAAAGAGGAGCCAAGATTATAGCACCCTCCTGTACACGATCTCTCTTAATGAAAACATTAATTCTGCGTCCAGTACCGATGATTAATTAGTTCGCCGTTAGTTCCGGGATCGTATTCGATACACGGTGAGAACGTTATCGCAACGGGCACCGGTTAAACGCTGTCACGGAAAAAGGGGGGTGACGAAGCGCGATAGCCGGGCGTCTAAGTGCGGACGCGGGACTTCGCAACGCGTGTTAGGCGCACGAGCGGAAAGATCGCCGGCTAAATAGGAAACCCGAGACACACACTCACCTTGAGTCGCTCGGTGCAACAGGGCATGGCAGCGAAGATATCGTAGCTGTACATCGTTCCAAGGACTAAGCTAGAGCCGTCCCACGGCTGGGTGCAGCAACGGCAACGCACCGGCTGGCCGCCGCTGCCTTCCAGGCAGCTCATGCACACCGCTGACAGGAACTGCGTGCGACCTTCGACCTTCACCTGGAACAATCACCGGAGCGACACCGATTTAGATTATACGATCATTTATGCGATCTTTTATTAATTGATACGAACTGCCTTCAATTCTTTAAGATTCTTGGAAAATAAATAATAGAAATATTCGAATTAATAAGCTGAATTATTAGAGGGTGCAGACAATGTGCAGTACAATAGCAATTAGGGGATGCCTGATTTAATCCTTACTTTCTTAGTATAAAAATTGTTTTAGACGCGGTAGAAAAATTCTAGTGGTGCATTAGCGTGTAAAGGGTTAATTTATACTGGACTTTAAAATTTGTTTAATGAAAATCTATTGAAATCTACTGAAGAAATAAATATCCAGAGAATTAATGAGCTACTTGAGAACAGAATGAGACGATTTAAATTAATTGTGAATTATTATAAAATAAATATAGACAGCAAAGGGCAATACAAAAATATTACTTGAAACCGCTTCATCTCAAATTTTATTTTTAAATAACGACAGTGGAAATAACGATCAGAGATTTAGAGTCGTCATCTTTTTGCTTCTGTTCCAAATAAAATCTGACGTCGCCTCGCAAGGCGCGCGACATACCAAGAGAGACGGGAGAGAGAAGACGGTCCCCAGAAGCGAATGATTCGTGGGACTTACCTCGGCGCAGGCAGGCGAGTGCTGTCTCGGGGACAGGAAGAACGTGCCGTCGACGAGCGGATACCTGTCAAAAACGAGCATAGGCGCGCGGCACAGCACGCAGGACACTCTGGACCACTGTAGCGCGGCCAGCGTCGACAGGATGAAGCATCTGGTGTCGTCGTTGCCGTGGTTGCCCTCGTCTTCCATCTGCAAGCATAAAGGAAGGGTACAAATGAGTCTCCGTGGCCACACTGACAAAACAATTTCGACGACGAACGAGCGTATACGCGCGCAGCTCGAACGCGAAAGAACCGCGACTCCTTTCGTTCCGACCTAAATTGGGCTCGGGTAATTAAACGACCGGCTTTTCGGCGCCGCGCGGAGGGCATAGACCTTGGCTATGCTGCAATCCCGCTTCCGGTTCCCTGGTAGGTCGGCGAACCATCGTTTAAACGCGAAATTGCCCATCCGGAGTTCCCCGGGTAGAACGGTCCCCGCGATATAAAGTCGCGATATCAGTGGCAAAAGGGGAAAATGTCCCTGTAGGACGTAAAACGAAGTCGGGAGGACAAAGTGCCGTGGAAGTTACGAGGCGGGTCGCCGAACGGGTCGCCGGGAATCGAAAATACGGAGGACCGTTGCGCGGAAAGGCCGAAACGACGCGCTCTTAAGGGGTGGTTTTGGACGAAGAGGTTAAGAGGCGGTCACTCTTTAAATTTTTCTGTGGTAAAAACATATCTGAAGATAATCCAAGGTCTTACATGTTTTATTTCAAATCTTAAAAAAATAGGAAAAGTTATCTCATTTTTTCTAACAAAAAATGCAATGTTAAAAATAATCAAATTCACAGCGGTGAAACTTGCAACTTTTAAAGAAATCCTCCAATCATTCCTGGCATTTTAAAATCGACCATCGTAATTTATTATTAATTTGCACCAACTCCACATCCCTTAAAAAAATATATTCTCACCTAAAGACCTTTAACTTTGGTAATCTTTGAATTTTTTAAATTACTAAATAAATTACTAAATATTTTCATTCTTGCGACTCACAACAACAGTTTCACTATTTAATAACACAATGTTATTCTTTAATCATAGACTTCGCATGCATAAAAATGATCTCGGGACGTGACGGAGCAATTTCAGCGGCGTCGCCGCTCGAGCTTAAAGGGTTGAAACATCGTGAAAAACCAGGAGCGAAGAAGGTTCTAGACGGCGACCAGCCCTTAATGACAAAGGAAGCGACGAAGGGCGGAGGGGTCGGCGGAGGATAATGCGAAGACAGGAAATGAGGGGAAAAAAAGAAGACGACGCCGAAGGAACCGTGTAGCACCGGTGGCGGCTGAATAACGAAGCGAAGGTTAAGGTCGGAGGTAAAAGGTGGAAGGATTTTCTGCCGGTAGGGCGAGCCGCTCCAGACGAGGACGTTTATAACCACGGTAAATATCCTGCTGAAACTCTCCCCTGGCCGCCCGTAGCCGCCGCCGATCATCGATCATAAAGAAAGAGGAAGAAGAAACGGGGAGGGAGGGAGGGAGAGGGAGGAAGGAGAAAACGGCAGCCGACGGCGACGGTGTTGTTGAACCTGCCCGCCTCGCGTTTTCACGACGAACACCAACCGGTTATCAATTTGCGGGCTTGTCAACTATGTGCGCGACCGTTCGCGGTTACTCGTTAGAGCCTTTCCACGGCAATGGTAACACGCCTTGGCCCGAAGTCGATTCCGCCGTCCTCGCGAGAGGCTGTCCTCGCGTTAAAGCGGCGCTACTCATCGACCGCTTGTCAACCGCGACACGACTTTGTGGATTTATTTAACGGGCACCATAAAGCCGACGTACTCGCCGCTCTACGGTTACGTTGTACCATGTCGGAGGACAGTACACGGAATTTTTGTCGGTGTTCCCGGCGAACGACCGCGGTGTTACAGCGCCGGATCGCAGCCGCGAACAGCGTCTTTCTATTAGGTTGTCCCGTAAGTTTCTTCCGCGCTACGCTACGAATGACTCCAAGTGGCTGTATTTATATAAATATGCAGGCTTATTTCTTAGCCGTTTATGACATCGGTTTCAGTCGTTCCAGAGCTCTTTCAAAGTACGCTTCGTTGGTGTCAAAGCATCAAAAAAAGGGAAGATCATGGGATACCCTAATATTAGTATCAATTGTTCGAGGAGCGGTAAAACGTGTTTTATTCGAGTCGTGCGCATAGGAGAGAATTTTCCACGGCGACGGAGAGGAGTTAAAAAAAAACGCTCTCTCGCGTTTAAAATCGATCAGCTTTCCCCGGAGAAAGTATTTTCGATCGCGGCGGACTCTGCGAGAGGCCAAGGGCAAGAGCCCCAGGGTCTGCAGGGCTGCTCTGCTGGATGCGCGCGAGCTTTCCGGCTCGAGAACGTGGCACGTTGCCAGGCCTGCCAAGAGGTCTCTCTCTCTCTCTCTCTCTCTCTCTCCTCTCTTCTCCGAGTGGATGGAGTGCTGCTCGCCGAGGGACCTAGCCGGTGGAGAAGAGGCCGGGGAGAGATCGAGAAAAAGAGGAGCCGCGGCTCGAGAGTCTGGGAATCTCTGCTCCCAGGGACTGATCACCGCGGAGGAGGATGCGTCCATCAGCACTGAGCGAACGGACCACCGCGCGTTATCCACGAGAGAATGGCCGCTTCGCGGTGGTTCTTCGAACGAATAAATTGGACTGTCTGTTTTCCGGTTAGATCGCCGCGCTGGACTGTGGAAGCCCCTTTCGCGAATTCGGTTCGTACACGGAGGAAAGCGTCGCGACTTTAACACTGAACCTAACAAAATTTATAAGGGATTTGTGAATATTTTTTAAAACGTTATTATAATCGGATTTATTTTAACTTTGTACAACGTTAGAATATATAACTTGTACAACGTCTATTAACCCTTTGCACTCGAAGCCATTTCAGCTATAAATCTAAAATAATTTTTCTAGCTTATAATATTTCCATTGTATGTGACAAAATGTATTTTATAAATATGAAATTGTTTCTTGTGACTCGTGCCAATAGTTTCACCGTTAAGAACATTGTTAGTATAAAATTTATTTTTAAAGACGTGACAAAATAATTATAGTGGTGCCTTAGAGTCACCACTCAAGGAAATATTTTTCTATGAATTTTATATTTGATTTTATATATCCAGGGGCACGGAATTAAATGACTGTATTCTCGCAGAAGTTTTTAATCGATCACATTCTTCGAGAAGCTGTTTTTCCGACTTCTTCAAGTTTTTCTAACTTCAGAGTTCCGGTCCCGTGCCGAAATTGCGAGATGCGAGAGCGGAACGCGACCGTTCAATCACGATCCGCCGTCGCGTCTCTCTCGCTTCCACGCGCGCGTGCGCGCGCGCGCAAAACAAAGACGAGGAAGGCCTCTGTCTGGCGTCGACGGCTCCACTCGATCATACAACCTTTGTCAATCGCGACGATATTGGACTGTACAGGGGAGAATCTACTTAATCGGAGGAGCGACGACGGCGCTTTTTTTCTTTTTTCATATCCTCGGCCGAGAGGACGGAAGGGGTCGCCGACCCTGCGGATAATTTCGTCGACGGTTAAAAGGCCAAGGGGTTGGGAGGTACGCGGCGCGGAGAGCATAAATCGCGTCGTTTCACTCCCCGGTAACGGAGGAGGATTACGACGCCGGATTATCGGAATTCAATAACAACGGTGCAAATAAACAGCGACCGGCCCGCGGCGACACGCTATGATAAACTCGGGTAACGAGTGGGAAGAACCGTGGGCTCACGGTGGATGAGGGGGGGATATGGCGGAAGGAGTCGGGAAATCCTCGTGGCGACGGTGAACCTTTCTGTGCTCGGTGAACGAAAGGATGTCCGGTTTTGGAGTATTCTTACGGTTATGTCGAGATTACGGCAAGGTTATGTTAAAATTGTATCGAGGTTATGTCAAGATTCTGTTGAAATAATATCTAGGTTATGTCAATTTTTCATACTAGCCATTTTATAACTTTAATCATTGAAAAATAAAAGATTTGAAACAATTAATTTTACCAGTTGCTAAATTTAGCATTAAGCTTGGACATTAACAATTTAATATCATTTAAGAACAAAACTATTGACCAAACCGTCCAGCACTGACAGAAGAAGATTGCGGTGAACAAGCATCGTCCGATCGTTCTGACAAGATAAGACAAAATCCTACAGTATTTCGAGCATCCTCGTTGTCTAGGAGTTTCGACCATAACAGATTGCTTCCGTACGAGTTGCGACACACAAGGCTCAGAGAAGTCTAAGGGCATTATGACAGTGGGATTAAATGGAGGAAGAGTTCCCCGCCGTCCAGTCTCCTCCGAGAATTCCTTCTTCTCTTGTTCATTGTATTATTTTCTTTTTCGTTGGAACGCGCGAAATAGCATACAATTTTGACGTCTTCCGACTGACATACGCTGCTACACGTTTTCGTCATTATGCGAGTCATGCCCTGCACATATTTCTTATGCGTTATTGCGAGCTTCCTTTCTTGTCTCTTCTTTTAGTACATATTTTATTTTTAGTGCATATTTTTATAGTTAGAGAAATATATGTACCAATTAGACTGTGGATTATTTTGCAAAATTAAATTTTTCTGTGTTGTAGGAAAAAAAAGGTTAGTTAAAAATGTGTTCTATTGAACCCTTTGACTGAGGACTGTTTTCCCAATTTGACTAATAATTAAAATACGAAGATATTTCCTTTTTTTAACTGAAATTGTTCGCAATTAATTATGGATTTATAATCACAGTACAGTGACAATTATAATATAGTAATACCACCGGGTATTCTCTGTAAGCCCGGGGGAACATTTATTGCTAAATAAATTTTAGTATTAAATGAACGATTTAAATTCTCTGGGTCACAAATGACACAGCCATTATTGTATGAAGTTTGACCATGTCAATACATCAAAAATCAACGTCTAACTGCACTTAAATTCTCCCAAAAATCCGCTCAAATCTCTACTCCACTGACTACACACATTCTCGCAATAAACGCGTAAAATCTGTAGACCGAAAGCTGCAGCAATTTTTCATCGCGGTCCCGCGCACGTGGAAACGGGAAGGTCGGCCGCATGGAAACGGAAAGATTAAGACAGTCGCCGTCGTCTCCCGGTGACATTCGTCGTTTAAGGGCCGCGGTATCGCCGCGAGTACAAAAGCGGAAGCAAACCGAGGCCGATCGTAACGAATTTTACGCGCGTCTATATAACCCGGCTTTTATCGTTCGGGGACCTATGGCCGGTCGGCAGCGACGTTAAGGGCTAAGTAAGAGCGCGTCCCCGGCCTAGGACTCCCGACAAATCCTCGGCCGCTGCGTTTTACTTTCCGCGTGGGCTTCTTCTTCTTCTTCTTCACCTGCCCGCACCACGCTTTCCCCGCTCCGTTTCCCTCCCTTTCTCCCGAGCGAAACCGTCCATAAAAAGACGGCCGATGTTTTTCAATAAGCTCCCACCCCCGCGCGCTCGATGCGAGATCAATGCCCCGCGAGGTTCTTTAGACTCTACGGCCTCCCCTGGCCGAATATTCCGCTGAGCAGACTTTCTAGTCGGTTGTCGAGTTCCTCTTCGAAGATGTCGTTATTAACCCTTTATACTATGATAACGAGTTAGGCAGATGACGAATATTTTGTATGTAAATTGCAATGAAGTTTCTGTGATCGTGAGATGTAGACTTTCTTATAAACATTGTATTAACTAGAAGAGTTTTAATTTAATTTTCGCGTACAATACCATTGCTCTAGAATTTCGTCTTAATTTTTCATTTTTGATATTACCGATCTTTAGCCGTGTCTACCTATTTCACAACTGATTATTCAGTTTATAATAACTGATAAATATAATACAACTGATATAACTAATATAATAATTTATATAAAATTAAATATACTATAATAATACAGTATAAATATAATAAATAAGTAACCAACAAATGAACTCATGTGCCCCAAGAAGCATCCAACGACTCGCAAGAATGCGACGTTCGCAATAAAAGGGACGTCCATACCCAGGTAACGACATGTCGCCGGACAAAGGAAGAAAGGTTATTAAGTTTCCGCCTAATTCTCTGTCGGAGAAGATCCCCAGCTCCTAGCAGGAGCAGTCGTCTCCTGACGACGAGCCAGAGGACGCCGTCCCGCCGAAAAACTTGGCTCGGCCTCGGCTGGCATCGGCGACGAGCTCGTAAATACGGCAACGAGTGGGCGGATCGTAGCCGTGAGTAGTTAACGCGAGTACACTGCTCTCTCCCTCTCCTCTCTCTTTCTCCTTTTGGTTTGGTTTCTCTCCGTCCGTCTCGGAGGATTTATGGGCAGCCGGGACAAAGGAGGCGCGCGGAAAGGATCGCCGGCGCGTGTCCCGTCGACCGGAAAAAGGAACAGCGGAGGCTGGGAGAGCCGCGATAACCGAGCAACTTCTGTCTGTCTTGGCCTCTTCCCCCTTAGCGTCGTACTCTAGGCCTTTCCCCCCTTGGCGTCCGCTCTCCAGGCTTCTTCCCCCTTAGCGTCGCTCTATCGGACTCTCGCCTCTTTGCGTCGCGTACTCTAGGCCTTTTCCCTCCTTAGCATCGCTCTCTAGGATTCTTCGCTCCTTAGCATCGGTTTCTAGGATTCTTCCTCCTTAGCGTCGCTCTCTTGGACTCTTCCCCCATTGGCATTGCTCTATCGGATTCTCTCCCCTTTGCGTCGTACTCTAGGCCTTTCCACCCCGTAGCGTCCGCTCTCTAGACTTTTTTCCCTCTTAGCGTCGCTCTCTTGGACTCTTCCCCCCTTGGCGTCGCTCTATCGGACTCTCGCCCCTTTAGCGTCGCTCTCTCGACCAACTTCCCCCCTTAACTTCGCTCTCTCGGTCTCTTCCCCCCTTAACATCGCCCTCTAGGCCTCTTCACCCCTTAGCGTCCTCTCTCTCGGTCAACTTCTCCGGTTTTCCACCCTCCCCCATGTATCAGTCGCGAGATGACCCACTGTCGCTCGCCGGAAACCAAAGAAAGCTCTCTTCCCATTAAGTCGGCTTGCGTGTCTCGTCATGCGCGAAAATAATCGCTGCTGCTGCTACGCAGAAGACCGAGAGAGTTCCGATCGCCAGGACACTAAACGCATCCCTCGTTTCGAGGGCTTAACGCGTCCGTTCACGGGCCACCGGACACCATGACTCGGAATCGCTCGAGGTGAACGAGCTCTCTCCGGCCGGCCTCTGTATTCCCAGACGCCCGAAATTTGCGGGGGTGGACGTCGGACGCCAGGTGCGCTCTGCGGTACTTCTTTCACGTTTCGCTGATCTCGAGATGACGGATGATAGCGGCTCTTAACAATAAGAGTTTTACAGAGCATCTTCTTTCTTTCTGAAGGAGCAGAGGCTCTGTACTTGGGTTTTGTAGTGTGGATGGGGAGATTTTGCAGTGTGGGTGGGGAGATTTTGTAGGTTTTGTTGGGGAGGAAGAATGGGATGGGTTGATGTAGTGATTATGGGAATATTGGTGAAAGGCTTTCGAAGATTGAGAAAGTTTCCAAAGTTTTATTTGTATGTGCATAGGGTTGCACTTTAGGGGGTTGATTCGAGTTTAGTAAATCTAAGACGCTTGTATAATTTTTTGGTATCTTTTTTTAGCATAAATGATTGTTATAAAGTAGTAGAATTTAATCAACTAATTTCTTAAGTATATAATTTAATTATGAAGATTTTTTAAATTAAGAGATTAAAATCATTAATAAATGTAATATAAAATAATAAATAACATAATACAATTAATATATATTACAATATAGATTACAGTTATTTTAACAACGTGTACAGTTAACAAGTACTGGCTAACAATACCCTAAAGTTGACCCCAAACCCTCACCAAAACAAAACCGTCCCCTCCGCCCCCAATTTCCGAACAAATCCTTCCGCTTCAGAAACTGTCCAGAAACGTCCACTGGTCCCCAAAGGCCACCCCCACAGTCCCAAAACTGTCAAGAGCTTGAAGACCATGGCGAACGCGTCGGAAACCGACAGCATTCGTTTCCCACTTCTCTCCGAGGCATTCACGAACGTAGCCCATCTCCGTATTAATTAATACCGTATTATCCCGAATACCAGATACACACATCCCCTTTTCGACTCCGTACAGACAATGGCATCGGAAAGTTCCGCGAGCAATCCCCCCCTTTCCCTTTATCCCGTGGGGAATATCCCGTTCGTCGTGGGTCCTTTACTTCCCGTCGCGAGTGACCCAGTGTCGTTCGTCGAACAAAGAAACCCTCTTTACGGGGGGAGCGAAGCCCGGCGGACGGCGCTCTCGCGTGAAAATAATCGATGGCCGCCTTCGCCGCGACGACTCTCCTCTCTCCTCCTTGCGCGGCGAGCGGCGGCTTGTCTCTTCCTCCCCCCGTGATCGAATCGGGATGGTTGACAGCACGGGAAACAGAAGGGTGAGTGGAACAGAAAGGGCGGCGGGTGGTGGAACGGGGGATAGAGAGGGGGGGGAGGCGACCGACAGATACGAGGAACGCCCGACGGGACTTCTATCCGAGTGAAATTGCGGTCCCTAATATTATTGACAACTGATACCCCCGTGGCAGACAAGAGCGGCAGACAAGAGCATGCGGGTGGTTTCCGTCGGAGCGTGTGCGAGCGGGTAGAGGAACAGGCGAGCGCGCGCGCGCGAGCTGAGTTTTATCGGGCTGAGGGGTGAAACTATTTCCCCGGCGCGATAACGCGCGACGCATCCATCCACCCGGAGGAATTTAAAACGCGGCGGTGGCTTGAGGGGGAGGAGGGTACGGCGGCTTTGTTGTTCGGTAAAATTCAATTCCGACGATGTTGCGCGTCTGATAGAGGGGCTAGAGGGGAGAGAGAGAGAGAGGCAGCCGCGTTTTCTCATTGAATTTGCCTTCCTTCCGTGTCTCGCCCGATATTAAAATACACGCCGCGTCCGACGATGTGGCTTATTTAATCATGGATCCCGAAAAATTCAGTACCGGCGTACACACGCGGTCGGAGGTATACCGCGCGTGGTATACTCTCTCTTTCTCTCTCTTGCCTGCCGTAATTCTTCCCGATGCAATTTCGGTCGCGTTGCAAAATAGCACGCGGAAAGCATCCGGCTGAATACAACTTCCTCGATGAAATTCCCTTTCGACGGAGGATGCTACTTCTGTCTCGAATTTACCCACGGTCTTAAGCGTTTTTATTGTGATAGGTGCATTAAAGTGTCGATGATGGCTGGTTTTGACTAATTTAATTTATTAAATAATGATAGACGAGATAAAAATCGTTTAAATCAATTAACAACTAAACAAAAAAATATCCACCACGTCAGGAAATTACGTATACGTTAACATAAATCTTCTGACGATAATTAAAAAATTCAAACAAACAATTTACAATCGATCCACCCTCGCGTCTCCCAAAAATCCACAAGATCAACAGTCCACTATTTAATAGCGTCCAGATATTAACTATTACCTAGTGCCAAATCTCAGACAAAAATTTCGCCAAAGAAAAATGTCTCGTACCATCAAACAAGCTATTTTCCTCGCGACTGGTATCGATCGGTTTACACGAGGGCGCAGAGAAAGTAGAAGTGGATCCACGCGAACCGGGAAGATGAAAATCCCAGGGCCCCCGCTTGGCGGGATACCTTTGAGGAAGTTTATCGCACGTCAAACGCTTCCCGGCTTTCCGCGCCACGGGCCCGGAGAACAAAGAGAGAAAAAGAACGAATCGGGGAGAAAAAGCGAAAGGAAACAGCGGGTAGCTTTCGCACGGCCGGATGCGACCGGGGATGCTTGGTAAGGGACGGCGGGAGAGGGGGAAAAGGAGGAGAAGGAGAGTGAGCTATAGGAAACGAACGGACGCAGTCTTCCGGCGCTTTACAAGATTTTTCCCGGTAATTCCGCCCGGCTAAGCGGCTTACTCTCGATTTCCGGATGGAAAGACGATTACGCGTAATTGCGATTGGAAAAAGAGAGAACCCGACACTCGAGCAAGCTCCCGGCTTCGCGACTTTATGACGTAGGGAGGGCTCGCGAGGAAAAGCGGCCCGCGAGAGGCCGGGCCGAGCGTTTTTCTTCCGTTCGCGCACTTTTTCGAACGGACGCATGTATATACGTACATATATATACATACATATATATACATACATATATATATAGTATGTATGCATATAGTACCATGTTTTCGAGCTCGCGTTTCATCCGAGCACCCTCCCGCACCGATTCTCAACCCTTCGCTCGTTAATTATGCATCGCGAAGGGAGAGCCGATCCGGAGGCTCTCGAATTTCCTCGAATCACGCGGACGGAGGGGCTCGTTGCCAGTCTGCAGGCACGGGGAAGTTCTTTGTCTACGTCTCCTTTGACAGGTGGGCTCCATTTTGATTTTCTCAGAGTCCGAAAGATCGCACGCGGTGCCACAATTATGCGAGAAGATTTGTGTTGTTTCAATATTTGTAATCGAAGACTGCATTCGATTATGCGTGGAGAGTTTTATTTTGCTGTTTGTTGCGTTTGAAAAATTGCGAGGTGGCCTTGAATTATGGTGGAATATTATAAAAATTAATATAAGTACTTCTTAAAATTACACCCTTGTATTGCCTATAATGTAATGTTATAAAAATTGATGTGACTAATTCATAAATAAAATCTTTTGTTGTGGATTAGTTTGGGAATTATTTCGTTGATACAATTGGAAGAAATGTGTAACGAAATAGTTCATTATATTATATATTCCTATTATTTCAAATGTATATTATTATATATACTATTAAATTATTTTTAAATATTGTTAGTCTCATAATAAAATGCTTCACAATATAACAGAAAAAGAATCTATTTAAATTACACAAGACAGCTGACAGCAATCTTAATTTTAGAACGAACGACCCTGGTATCATCGCTCTGAAAAAAATTCTCCCATATTCCCAAAAGATCCTCAAAACTGTTCCCAAAACTCCACCTCCAAATCTTATACGGTGCCTCGTTAAAAAATTCGGCGAATCAGAAGACCGAGTCGAGGTCTCGGTAGAAAGAAGGAAGGAAAGGTGCGCCGATAATTGAATTTACAGAGGGAGAGAGAGAGGCCACCAGGTATCGAGTTTCCCGGTGGTCACACTTTCCCCACAGTACTCAGAGTCCACCACATATATATAATACATAACATATATATATTTCTGGCTGGTGTTTCGTACGCGGGTTTCGCAGCCGTGAATCCCAACCCCCGAAAAGCGAAACCATCGTGGAATTAATTGGCGGCGTTTCCAGCGATGCGGCACGTGAACGGCCAGATAAAGAAATGCATTTTTCATGGGGGCGGAGGGGCGGGTAGCAGGGGCGGCCCCGTGGTTATATCGCGATGGGATCGCGAAGCCTGGCAACAGCCTCGTCAGAAACCCTTCGCGATTCGCGGCAGATAACTCCGAGTGACTGGCGTCATTGAAACGGTCCCCCCCTTCCCCCCTGCCCCTTGCCCCTCTGCCCCGCCGCCACTGTCGGATCTGCACGCTTCGCCAGGCGAACGCGCGAAAGGGGTGGGAGAGAACTCGGTTTTCGAATTTTCGAGTCCGGGGGAACTCGTTAACCCATCGATCCCGAGTGTGGAAGCCTAACGAAGAACCTAAGTGGAAATCTAATTTCGCGGGCGGAAGAAACGCGCGCGGAAATTGCTTTTCGTTAATAATAAACGCGCTTACGGGATAGACGAACCGTGAATAAACGCGTTAACCCTTTTTGCACTACGGCTCGTTTTATGTTGCGTTGATTAGCACTTGTTTGTTATTAATGTTTTTAATAATAGGAGCAGATATAATTTTGGTTACTTGTACTGTATTTATTTAGTTCCGTTTCTAGAGTTTGATGATAAAAAAATTCAATTTGATTTCGATTTAGAAGATTATATTATTATTTATTATAGTAGCGTAACTAACTATCGAATTATCAAAATAATTAAAGAAGCTACTATCAAAATAATTGAAAAATAATAAAAGAATCATTTTTACTTAATTTCCGTTTCTCGTCTAAATCAATTTTTATTTTGCGTAAACCTCCACAATCTAATTATCATCGTAAATAATTTTATACTACTCCAATTAATACACTTTCCATATTAAATATATGTACAGCTAAATGGATTCCCATCACCTTTAATACAATATGTAAATTCCGCTCATAAACGGAATTTCCTCGGCATTAAACGAAATCGTTGTTAAATTACCCTAAAATACACAAACGATAGCAAAATCGAATGCCGGAGCACGAACGAAACGGATAAATTTTTCAGTATTCAGTTATCTTACGATCGAAACATGAAATCCGCCCTCCCCTTTTATCCACTCCGCCGGCGGAACGAGAACGATCGAGAGCCCGAGCGCCGATCAATGTTTCACGCGTCCGTGACCTAACGCAGATGTTTCGCCGGTTATCGCCGATCGATCGATCCGTCAAACCGGCGCGAATCATTTGTCGCCGGCCAGATAGAGAAGGGCCGGCGATAAATTGCGACAAAAAACGCGACAGCCACTTCTCGCGCTGCCGTGGGCGAGAGAAACAGCTTCCCACCCGAACAGTGGACAGCGTTGATTGATATACACACGCTGACGATTTTCACGGTGACCGGAAAAAAAATTAAAAACCGAAGGGTTGAGAGAGCGCGGAAACTATGCTACTAAAACTCAAATATAAAAAGAATTTTTATCGGTGGTGAAACAGTGAAATTGTGAACAGGATATTGGTGATTCAAGGGGGCATTGGTGAATATTGTATGCTTTGTTAATTATTGAATTATTAAAAATATTTCTCTTGAAAGCGTTTCTGAAATTTCAATAAATGTAAATAAATGTATATATAAATCTAGATAAATATAGATAAATCTAAATATAAATCCAGATAAATATAAATAAATGTAAATATGATCCTAAAATAAATTAACCTAATCTGATTATTAATATTATAATTAGAATTAGTCATTCACTGAGCACAAGGGTGAAACTCACCCCATCTATTTTGGCACTGTTACCAATGATAAATAGCTTCCTTCAAAAAACAACGTCCGTATTGCAAAACCATTAAAACAATTACAAAGTATAATTACACCCTCTACAGAATACAATTAACCCCAAAGGGTGTCTCTTTTCTTCCTCTGCTTTCTAAAAGGTTAAAACAGTCGATCGTAAAATAGAGATAAGAACGCCTTTCTAAATATAATGAACACAATATACATAATTCCTAACCCTGATCAAGATATCTATACATTCGACATAGAAAAGTGGACGGGTTAATAGAGAACGAGAAACGTCCAGGACACCCTGTAGATCTCCGCGTTTTGCCATCCTCCTTCCCGCTGAGTACATACGCGAGAAGAAGAGCCAACAGGACAGGGGTTCTCGGTTCTCTCGTCCTTATAAATCAGCCACGCGTCGCCGAAGAGGTTAAGGATGGCCCTCTCTGTGCAGAGGGTACGCAAAGCGAGGGAGAGAGAGAGAGAAAGACCGAGAGAGCGCGCGAAAGCGAGAGTGAGAGAGAGAGGCATAAAAACAGAGAGAGAGAGAGAGAGAGAGAGAGAGAGAGAGAGAGAGAGAGAGAAAGGGCCAGAGTCAGGCGAACGTCTGCGAAAGGTCGGATACACGGAATGCCAGGTCGAGAGGGGGGTTGCAGGGTTAGCCCCGCGCCAGGTTCCCGAAGGGTTGTTCGCGGAAAGTAGGGCCCCTCCGTGGAATTTATTGCGCCACGTCGTCGACGGAGTTATGTGCGAGCCTACTCGCAGCGGGGAACCGTCGCCGGGATATTCCACCCTCGTCGACGGTGCCTCTCGACGACCCGGTTCTCGGGGGCCAATCCGGAACCGGATTACCGTCGTCGTCGGCGGCTAGCATGCATGCCCCGACGTTGCCACCGAGAAAGAAAATGGCAGCGAGAGTCCCTCTCATGTCTCGTGCACGCTTCGCCAAGTGAGGAGATAATAATCGTTCACGACGACGAAGCGGCGACAAATGTCTTGCATCGCGTGCAGCGGGGAAGTTTGTTTAACGCTGATTGAATATATTAAACGATTTCAGTAATGCAAGTGAATTGGATAAATCAAGTATGTTAGGTATATTATGTAAATTATGTAAATTAAGCGAACTAGGCAAATTGATTAATGTAAGTAAAATAAGTGAAATAAGTAAAATATGTAAATTAAGTAAAATAAGTAAAATAAGTAAAATATGTAAATTAAGTAAAGAACAATTTATCCGCACAAAAATATAAACTTCACCCTTTACAACGAGCTAAGTCAGAACCTTTTACGACAACTTGACGCGTAGTTACAGCCTATCAAAGATGTGGCAGTACCTTTGATCTCGCCAGTAAATAATCGAGATTGCTTGAAAGAGTGGAGATTGAAGAAAAATCGGCGTTTCCCCCCGGGGGAACAGGCACTCGGCAGTATTCCACCGGGGATCCCCGGGCGATTCGGGTTGGGCCGTGCTTAATTTTAATCCGTTTAAATCTCGCGGAGGAGAGTCTAATTCTCGTCGACACGGCGTAAAGCGCGTTCGAGCGGAATCCCCGGCGATAGGAGCGGAAGGCGGAGCAGCTCTCTCTCTCTCTCTCTCTCTCTCTCTCTCTCTCTCTTTCTCCGACCGTTTTCGGGATCCTCTAATGGCCCGGAGCAGCCCTCGCGAAGGCGGAGGGGAAAGGTCTGCTCGAAGGTGAGTGTGTCTCGAGGAAAATTGTATGGCCTGGACACGTTGGCCCCGCGGAGGCAATCGTCCTAATTGCCGGGCTCGGACGCGGGGTTAATCATTTCTGACATGCACAGGCGCCCCGTTTGCTCCAGGAAATCCTGGAAACGGGAATCGCAATATCTCCCGGCTGTCGGACGCGATCATCGTCGACCGAGAAATCTTACTCTTTCGTACCGAGAAATCTCCTTAGAATTCTCCTTAGAATTCTCGTCGCTTCACGGACCGTCGTTTCATGCGACAGCCCGCGCGGCGCCCATGATAATCGAGCAAACAAATATCTCGCGAGGTTCGTCGGATTAGAAGGGGTAAATTAGCGGGCGAGCTAAATGGCCGGGTCCGATCAACGCCAGACGCGGTAATTGCGGCGACATTTCATGCGCCACGCGATCCCCGTGGCCGAGGAAAATTATAAATAACACACGGGTGCCGTGGCCAGAAAGTGAGAGAGAGAGAGAGAGAGAGAGAGTAGTATCGCGTGCCTTTCGATAATGTAAGGAGGCGTGGAAACGCTGTTTAAACCCCTCGCGTACCCCACGCGCGCCTTGGCCCCGGCGGGGCCGTCTAATTACCCGTTTAAGATAAGATTTTCATCAAACCTTTAGCGGGCCGCGTGATTAACGACGCTATTAAACGACCCGGCTTGGCCCGGAGACTTGGGAAACGTTTCTCCTAATCGAACAACTGATTTTAAGAGACCGCGGGCGCCAAGTTAACATCGATCTACGCTCGTTCGAATGCAACCGCGGCGTGCGTGTTCGTGTTGGGGTAGCAGGTGCGATAGAATGTACGACGACTGTATGGAATTTTTAAAGACTGCCATTTGTTGTTTAATTGGCGGATTTAATACTTGGAATCATTGTTAATCGAGTGGTAGTTTTTATTAACAAGTTGAGCGCAATGTTAGTTCAATATAAGTGACACTAATTTCCGACCGATCTTGAAAATCAATTTTTATTATAATATATTTGAATAAATTGAATTTGACTAAAATGTTTCGAATGCGAAAGAGTGCTAACGCTATTCCTTATGATAAATATTAATTTTCCACATTCGCTTTAATTTATTAAATTGCTTTAACTATGTATGGATTTCAGGGGTTGATTGCCAGCACTGAACGTGCTAATCCAAGGGATATTTCATACAATAGATATTATAATCACTATAATTATAAAATAAAAATTATTCCAGTGATATTTTCAATAATTATTATCCAAGCCATGTTTCCAAGCAATTCTTCCGAATTTTATTCGAAGAATCGTTGGAGTAGCTCTAACTTGACGGCACAAGCAACAGCGATAAATCCAAATTTCGAGAGGGTTAATAATGCAACGCCGACGAATCGTGGCACGGTTTCCGTGCGTGTAAATCAGTTATTGCTCTGCCGGCAGTTTATTTCCTACGGGATCAGGAAGAAAAAGGGGGCCAGAGTGGCGGCCAGGCCAGCGTGTGCTGGGAAACAAATCCGCGGCGCGCCAGGGGCGGCTCTCTCTCTCTCTCTCTCTCTCTCTCTCTCTCTCTCTCTCTCTCTCTCTGCGTACTGTCTGTCAAAAATCCTGAGCAAGCCTCGGCGCGCGAATGAATAAATGAAACGCCGAGACGTGTAAGAGCGAGATAAAAAGAAGCAAAGAGAGAGAGAGAGAGAGAGTAGAGAGAGATATATTAGAGAGAGAGAGAGTAGAGAGAGTGAGGCGAGTGGCTATTCCGCGCGACGTTGCGGAATAAGAAACATAAATTATTAGGTACATAAATTATTTCGTGCATATCCGAGACCAGTCTCTATCCACTCCAAGCCAGTGTATTTCACTAATTAATGCGGCCATACAAAATACATGTTGGGGAAATATGAAGCGGCACCACGTGTCGCTTTCCGCGCACGTTGAACTCGAACTATCTCCGATGATCAATAGATATTTTTGTTGGGTATCGTGTCTGAAACTGGTGTGCTGTCATTCGATGCCTTTGGTGGGAGCAATGGGCGCACTAAACGAAACTAGGCTACTTTAGTGAGTTTATGGACATGCGTTTGTTTAACGCTTGATTTATAGAATACTAAGAGCAGCTTTAGACTGTTGCTTTTTACGCAGAACGAGCTAATATTTATTTAGATTTTTAGTCATTTTATTTATGGTGAGTTTAGTGAAATAAGTCGATTTAATTAAATTTGTTCGTGAATGTATTTCTAGCTGCTGAGAAAGACTGAATGACGTCAGAATGATAAAGGAATTGTTACCTTCTGTATTTCTACTTTTTGTAGTTTTACTTTTTGTATTTCTACTTTTTGTATATTTATTCTTTGTATTTCATTTATTTGTGCTTTTATTTTTATTCACTTCCTTACTTACTTTTATTTATTTTATTTTAGTTACATTTAGTTTATGTATCTTTTACTTTCGTTGCACCTTTCGTTACAACCCTTATTCTTGTCACCAAGAATTTTGCATTATTTGAATAAAATAATTACTATCACAATTCTTGACAGTCAAGAGGCATCGTTACACAGACTTTATTATACTATATTATCTACTAACACAGCCTTTATATAATATAAAGAGTTACGTCCACCGATTACTCAATTTAAAAAAAAAAAAAACAGAATCATATAGCCTTCCGAGACTCGTCGAACAAACGCAAGACATCGCGTCGTTAATTGGGTAAGCGGTAGGTGTCGCCGTGGCACGGGATCGCGGATCGGCGGCGAACCAGAATGAAATATTTCTGGTATCGTGTGGCCCGGTGCGCGGCCCGTATCGCTCGAGTTTCAACCCCCCCGCGGCATCCATCTGGCGCGGTATATCTGGCCGCAAGAAAAATCCACCCGGTGTAAAGTTTCCCCGGAGGCGTTCGAGTACGCGCGCCGCTGGCTGGTCCCCGCGCGCCCACGCGCCTAATCCCGGCGCGCGCGGATAGAATCGGCGCGGTGTAACGCGAGACGATTAAGCGGATCGCGCGCGTGCCCAGAAGCGGGGGGGCAGAGGCGAGCACAGCTCTCGCGTGTCCGGTTCGCACGCGTGTCCGTGTAATTAATCGGCGATGATGGCCGCGGAGAACCGCGTGATTCGACGATCGTCCAATGAACAAGAGCGAGCCGCTCGCGAAAACTGTACACGTCCGTTTGGACGGCGAGAAAAACAAGCGTAATTGAATTCGCCGGCTCAAGGAGGGAAACGCGCAGGAAATCCACTTAAAAACTGCATTAAAATCGCACGGACGAGTTGGCTGAGCAGAAGCAGAGGGGAGGGGAAGGGAAGGGAGGGGCCGGGGGAGCTCATCTCGTCCCGAGACTCGCGGAATTATTCCGTGGACGGCAGGTTCTTAAAAGGGTGGCTTCTCGGCTGACTGGCTGCCGGCTTTGCTCGGCCCCAGCCACCGGGAAAATCCGGTAATGACGCGAAAACGGCCGGATTTCTGCGCCGACTGGCGAATTTAAGAGAGCCGCTACTACCTCGCCAGCGGATAAGAAGCTTTCCCTGCACTCCGCCTCGATATTTTATTAATTACCATTCGCGTCTTACCGGGACCGAGAGCGACTTTCTTAAGAGAGTTTGGGGGGGCGTCTTTGCGATTGTTTCGCCGACTGTTTTCGGCGACGCTGAGAGTTCGCCGGTGTCTAGTTAATCTTAGAAGGCTCAGACTTCTTTAAGAGGCAGGTCGCAAGGACCAATAGACGGCGATGATACTATTTATTAATTCCTTGCACTCGAATGGTGCCTCTGAAGCGTCATGAGAATTGTGATATAATTAACAAAATAATGTCGACATTGTTAAATACCCTTACCCATTGTTAAATTATACTAAGTATTATACTACAACTGATCAAAATAGCAATTTTGGTATAGCTATATTTATTATATTTAAAAATAGCTATATTTATCGAATGAGACACGTTAAATATTTTTACTTAAAATTGAAGGAAGGAAAGGGAGGAAATAGCTATATATAATAAATATAGAAATAATAGTAATAATAAAGTTAAGGTTATGAGAAATATTTTACTCAAAATTGAATGTAGGAAAAGAAGAAAATAATTATATGTAATGAACATAGAAATAATAATAAAGTTAATTGTGCCATGTTGGCGAAGACGAAGTAATGGCTACCGATAAACTAGACACTGTATTATACAAATTAACAACTTATACTTCAAGAGCGTTATCACCACTCTATTATTAAAAATAATTACAACAACACTGAGCTTCGTTCATCAGCCCCTTATCCTAACCTAAAATCACTTCATTTACTTCAACCCCCTACAATTCGATAACCAAACGATTCCAATCCTCCGGGTCGAACTTGATCCATCCATCGCCATCCGAGGGTAAATCCAACAGAAATTGAAAGTTATTTGGAACGCAGATCTCGCACCTGCGCTATTTCTCCACGAACAAAGAGATCGTCCCTTTTTCGCGCGTACGAAATCGAAACCCGGGTGTGCTCCGATAGGACAATTAAGCGGCTCGACGTTATCGAGTTTCGGCCGGCGGGGCTTGTCAAGGGGGGATGGAATCGTCGGGGTTGACGGGTGCGATTCACGGGCGACGTCCCGTGAAAAACCCCCCGGTCGATCCGACGGCGTGGAAAGACGTGGAAAACGAGCGAGAGAGCGGAGACCGGTGAAAAGCCGGACCCCGATTGCGATCTTTTTCGAGAGCCGCGGGAAGAAGGGCCGCGAAGGGTTCCACGCCCACCAATCAGGAACCGATCGCTCGAGGAAATTATTGTGTACGACGGGTGCCCCACCTGAACGTGAATCTCGTTACCCTACATTTCCCCCCGGACACCCGGCAAGCACAGCCTCTATGAAAAGGGGTTGACCCTGCCGGGGCACGAGAATTTCTCTTTTCTGAACGGCGGGAGGGGCGCGGCTCCCCTCTTCTTTCCCCTTTTTTTCGAGAGGATGGCGCTCGAAATGCTAAAGATCGAACGGCGTACACAACGCCGGGATGAACGTGTCGAACTATGGTGTGCGCGCGCGGGCACAAAAGGAGGCCCGAGTGGAGAATCGGAACCGATGTAACCGTTTTTCGACTGAAGAGGGTCGTTCAAGATCGAACTGTCAACCCCTTTTTGCAGCAGTAAATTGAAAAAGTCGCTGCTAAATGGACGGACGGCCCCGGTCGATGCTCGGAGGTCGTTCGGCTGATTCGTTTTGGGGAACGGCCAATGAGACGTGAATAATAATACCATTGTGCTCGGAGTTGGAGTCGTACTTCTGACGCGGCCCTTCGAGGGATGAAGCCGTCATGATTTATCCGGGCGACGTTACTTAATTGTCCCTTAAGAATCGATAAGTGTACCGTGACTTTTAATTTATTAAATGCGGTTTTAAGGGGATAGAGATTTGTATTTCGCAACCATGATTGTTCTTATCAGTGGAATTTTAAACAATTTCTTGTTAATAATTGAAACATTAACCATTATATACTTGAGAACAGATCTGGACACATTTCAACTGGCACAACTTATTACAATCTATTATTTTAGATATTTATTGGATATTTAGATACTATTTTAAAAATAATAAATAGCATCGATAACTTGTATTATTATTTTAACTGACATTATTTTATCCTAGAACCCTTCGAAACAATTATTTGAAAGGTAACAAAATAATTAATTATTTGAGATACTAATTATGTTAAATGAATCTGTATTATTTTTATAATACTACCAGCGTTGAAAATAACGATAAAATAAATATTTTATACAAATAAAAAATCCATTTCAATAACGCGTACTGTTATAATCGCAGCAAACTGCCCGTCGAAACTATTTGCCGACACATTTCCTCCGGCAATAAGCGCAACAAATTCGATGGCAGCGCGTGATAAGGTTGAATTAATGCAAATGACAGCTTCTCGCCGGTTGAACGAACGATCGTGAAACCTCGGCGATCGAGTCGAGCAAGCCGGCTATAGGATGATGATCGACGGTAATTAGCGTGGTCGCGGCAACGACAGGAACCGTTCGCCGTTAGATTAATTAGGTATCGCGCGCTTGTTTTCTTCCGCGACGGTGTTTCCGTCCTTGTTCCGCGGGCCGGCAACGATTACCGCGAGGCCCGTTGCTCGAACCCTGTGTTCGCGCGGCGTTATCGCGATCCCCGCGACGCGCGAAAAGTTCCCGTCCGCCGATCCGCGGGCGGCTCGTGGGTGGAGGCGCGGTATCGTCGGTCACGGAGAGACGCGTCTCGAGCTATTTGCGTTCCACGGCGCGACGCCCACCGCGTGTCTCCTAGTTTCTCCTTCGCCGAGAAAAAATTCGTCGACGCTAACAGGAGAAACTCGGGAACTCGATAACACGCCTTTAACCTTCCGGCAGACGCGTCGCGCTCGTCGATTTTCTCTCGCCGCCAGGCTGCCGCGCGCGAATTCATTTTATTTTCCTCGTAAACGTCGCGGAATCTTCGGCAAAGAGATTTTCGTAAAAGCGATGACACTGTTTCGATTTTTAGAGAGTTTCGAAAGTGACCGCGATTTTAATTATTCCTCGCCGAGGATGAATCGTCAGCTCTAAAAGCATCTGGTCTTTATTGACTTATGAAAATTACGGGACCGGGTTTCATCGTGTTTTAAAGAATTGCGATTTCTAAATAGTTGCAGTTACTCTAGCGCTATTTTATTTAGTATATTAGGTGTCAATATCTCTTTGTAAACTGTGCAAGTTATTGTGATTTTATTGGACATGTTTTCTTTATATTTTCTTTTACCCTCTGCACTATGATTCCTGATATAGCGATTAGGATTTCTTTGTAACATAATTTGCTAGCAAAAAGAAAATATTTATAACTATTGCAATCTTATATGTTCACTAATAACTGTACAATGATAAGATAAAATATTTCGATTTAAGCAAACTAAAGAATATTTATTAAATTCTGTTCAGAATCTCCATCACTAGAGTCTGTCACGACATTGTAGAGTAAGAGGTTAAATGCAACACTTTCTTCTAATAAATAATTTAACCTCTTTAGGCACGACGCGCCATTATAGAGCCTTCCGCGGATGTATCGTACTTTACTGAATTTTATTATTAGATATTAAAGTGAACGATTAAAGCGAAAGTGTACATTACACTAAGATAAAAGTATACAGCCAAGTATATGTATAGCTAATACTATCTTGTATATAGCTACGTCAAAAAAAATATATAAAAGAAAAATGGTATATATAATATCTTAAGAAAAATCATAATTTACTGAAATTGCCATTATAAAATACCAATTAAAATGGTAATCAAGCCTAAAACGTTAATAAAGAATACCAACATATATATAGGGTGTTCATTTAATTCGCAACATTGAAATATCCTCGTTAACTTATTCCTGTATGATAAAAGCGACAATATCGTATTCAATTGAATCTGTAAGGCGTTTTTAGAAATTCAGAAAGTCTAAAATAAGTCTGAAAGATCTGAAACGTGTCAATTCTGATTAAGAACGTTACACAAACGAGTTGGAGCTAGCGAAACCGAGACACGGTGGCCCAGAACTCAGGTGCGACCGGTTCGGTTAAAATCCCAAAGGCGATGGAAGGTTAAAGGAATCTCTGTCGACCCAGTTTCCCTCGGCGCCGCGGTCCGTTGCATTTTTCTTTCGCGCGCATTTTCCCTCTCTCTCTCTTTCTGCCCTCTTCAGGTATTCGGTTGTTCCGCAATTCATCGCGAAAAGGAATGCGCTGGTCAACGGCGGCGCATTGTGCAACGCAATGAAACGCGACGGCTAGAAAGGACAGACAGGGAGCAAGTCCTCGCTCCCGAGGCACTAAATCCACCGGCTGTCACTCGGGGATCGAGCTCCGCGGCGTTTAAATGTCAACACACCGAGCAGCAAGCTTGGATTCCATTGTAACGGCGCGGCGGCGGCGGTGCGACGGAATCCTAAATCACCCGGCTTTTCACCGGGAACACCGAGTGTCGCTAACCATCACCGGCAATTATTAACCGCGCGATGCTCGAGCAAGACCCGAGCCGCGAGAGAGTCTCCTCTACGCGATTCGTTACGCGGCATTTAGCCGCGGCGCTGGGATAGTCGCGGCGACGCAACGCGCGGCTTCTCTTCTCTCTATCTTTCTCTCTCTGTTTAAAGAGAATTAACCGGGGAGATTGTGCGCGCGCTAAGCCGGCGAATTCCTCCGCTGTTCGATCTCGGGTCGTTTGCATCGGGAATAGCGAAATAACGCTCCACGCTTCGCATTTTTACGACGCGTTTAATTGCCGAGTCGTTGCACAGCCAGCGACGGAACTTTTGAATCGGTTTGGAAAAATACTGGACACCTTATATAATGGTATAGTCACGTTAGAAATTACATGGATACCTTTTAAAATATCCTGGTAATATTAATACTGGTTTATTTCTATTTATCTGCTTCGCCAGGTAATAATATTTTTATTACTTTTGCTGGAGCGAGCGACTTAACCCTTTAACACGTTCCATGCCGAACTTGTATGCCGAGATTTTAGTCGACTCTTCATTCTGGTAAACTGATGTTTTAAAAATCAATATATTATGTTTATTTAGCTATTAGGGTCAATACATCTATGAAGCAGATTTATTATGGATCTATTCTTTTGGTGGAAATTTTTTCTTGGATTTTAACTTGTCGTAAAATATTTTTTTAACGCATTGAATAGCTATTTAAGCGTGTACCACTAGTGCTACACGTGGCACGGAATGTTCTAACCTAAAAATTTATAATCATAATTTATTTCTTTAAATATTATACTGTTTGTTACGACTCTTTGTTGACTAACAAAAGTATCTAATGTACAGTATGAAATAAAAGTATATACATATACTATACGATTATTCCTCGAGGGCGTACATAAACTTAAAACGAAAATTAAAAAAGTCCACACGGAAAATCCTCTACAAATCGTTTAAAAAATAGAAAAATTACGAAACCGACTATCCAGCGAAATTTCGTTCAGTTCACCTCCGTTCAACCATAGAGATTGAAAAAAAAAAAGACAAAAACGCTCACCGCGAAACATACTTTATGGCTCGCACAATGAAATCCTAGCGAAAAAAAAAAAAATGTCCGCGCCGATGCGCCATTCTCGTGAAAAGAGGAATCGGACTCGTCGAGCGAGCGCGCCGTTTTCGAGACAATAAACGCGTGCCCCGACCGTTCATTTTCCTACGGCATTTTGCGAACAAAGAAAGGTTAACAAAAATCCGCCCGTTGGGGGGTCGCTCCGCGAAGACCGCGCGACGAGCAGAGGTCGACGCGCGAAATTGTCAATTCCCCCGTTCTTCGCAACGGGAAACAAAAATAAAAAAAAAAAACACAAAAAAAGAATAAAAAGAATATAATTAGCGTCGCCGGTCCGTCGAGACTAATTTAATTAAATTTAATTTTCGTCGCTGAATAAAACGACGGCGGCAAATAAACGAGCAGCGGAACGGTGGCGGAGAGTTCACGGCAGGCGGCCGTCTATAAATTCTATCTATTCTCCGGCGCGCGAGCGACGCATACGAAATAGAGACATAGAGAAAGAGAGAGGGAGAGAGAGAAATAGAGAGAAATAGAGAGGGAGAGCCGGGCGGGGAAATATTCGAAAAAATCGCGGGCGCACTCGACGCAACAGGGCGTGTTTTTCCGTGTTGCCGGTGCGTGTCGCGATTCAGGGGCGCGCATGATCGAACCAGGGGGAGGCGCGGGTAGGAGAGCGCCGGCAGAATTTTTGCAAAAGCGAGGCGCAGACACACGGCGAGAGAGAGAGAGCCACACAGCCAGCCAGCCAGCCAGCCAGCCAGCCCCCAGCCGTCCCAGTCCGTGCAAATAATTCCGATACCGTCTGGCTCGGCGAAGGTCTGCGGTTCACGGCGGTGCATTGCACGACGCCGGGTGCAACCGCGCCGGCCTCTGTTGCACAGCCCGTGCATACGTACGTGCAGTGAATGGCATTGAGGGGTCTCTATCTATAGAGGCAGGCTAGATTAGAGTGCATTAGCCTCGGCCGCGCGCGGGCCCGATGCAGATATCTTTCGCTCCGTTTTGCGTACACGCACCGATACTACACCACACACTCTCTCTTTCTCTCTCTCTCTCTCTCTCTCTCTCTCTCTCTCTCTCTCTCTCGCTATATTTGTAACCGGCCGGCGCGCGGCGGGTGGACACAACCGATCCACACCGGGCAAGAGACACGCGCGCGGGCTACGCGTATCAGCGCCCAGATAACCGTAGAAATGTCATGCGAAGTCCGACGGTCGACGCGTTCCAACGATATACATACGTGTACATATGTATGTACATAATATATACAGGGTGTGTCCCAGTATTTAAGGTTCAAACTTTGTCAGTGTATTTTGTGGCACGATGTAAGAAAAAAATGTTCTGTAAACGTAGGTCATATAGGGCTTTATTAACGCATCGGGCTATTTTTCCTTAAATTTTCATAGAAATCGGGGTATTTTAGCAATGTAAAGATTTTTTAACGTATATGTATTATTATTAAATTTTCGTATAAATCAGGGTATTTCAGCAATGCAAAGATAATTTAACGTATTAAGTCATTCGCGTCGAGATATTTTGCCTTAAATTTTCATTTAAATCATTTAGATTTAGCATTTTAGATTTAAAATTTGAACCTTAAAAACTGGGACACCCTGTATACATAAGCGTCGTCTAGGTCGACCTTGTTCCGGAGCTCGTTCAGCTCGGTAAAAAGTCGCCGGCTCTCGGTCGCTTTTCGATTTTTCAGACCCCGGTAATCGACGCGTCGACCACGGCTTTCCGATCTGGAACGAAAAATTCGCGACGCATTAAGTCGAACTCGGAATGCAACCGTGCCGTTGCAATCGTGTTTATTCGACTGCTGCGCGCCGGGGCGTGGGCGTCGAACTCGCGTCGAACTCTGCGCGAGAACCGGCGTGGAAGTGCCGCGCGATGAATGAACTCCGCGCGGTTTCGAAAGCTTCGCCGCCGTACGCTGACACGTCTATGGGGCACCGTGGGCAGCGCGATTTAGCGGACGGAGGAGAGATCGTTGCGGAAAGGTCAACAGATGTTGCCCAGACTAGGCGCGGTACCAAATAAGAGGAATAGGAAGCCTTCTGGTGGATGTGCAGTCTGAGATTATTTTATTGGCGAATATTTCATCTTTGGCGTGAAATAGGGGCATGATGGTTATGTAAGGGGTTTTGTTAGATAAGAATATATGATTTTTAATTCTTTCGTCAAATATGTATTTCGTAATAAATATATAGGCGAGCGAAGACAGCAAGGAATTTATCACAATAATCATAATATCATAATAATCATAGTTACAAAACCATCGCGAATGGCCTTAAGAGACTATAGATCAAACCTCATTAACTTCGACAAACTATACCCCTTACAAACCAATTAAAATTCACAATATTGCCGAAAAATCGTGTAAAATTAATATAAAAATAATATATCGCGAGAACAATTTATCCAAGATCGAACGATCCAGCGTTGGAATCGCGAACTCGTCGAAAGTCCCGCGCCGAGATTTCGCTATTCACGACGGGGTCGCCGATTCCGATCTGTATCGGCTAGGGAGGAAGGGGGATAGGGGGCGGAATATAGCACGTCAATTTCCCCGCGGACCTTCTTCAAACTCGGCGACACTTTTATGGAAAGGACGTCAGAGAAGTTGGCTGGTGGGATCGCGCGCAGATCGGCCGTGAATAATGCACAACGACAGCTTGTCGCGGAACGGGCGAGTTAGGCGAACGCAAGCCAGGGGTACAACGGGAGAAAGCCGCGGCGACGGCGCCCTTCCGCTGCTGCGCCCCGCAACCCCCTTTCACGCGCGGAGTACCTTTCGTTTAATCCGGTTGAGTGCGACAAATCTTTCCGCGCCTCCTCCTCGTCCCGCTTGTCTCATTCTACTCCTGTTTCCGCGCTCAGGCCTTTCCTCCCTCGTTCGCTTTATTTCACTTTTCATCCGGTCCCGCGCCTCCCTTTCCGCCCTCGTTTGAGCCACGTCTCCTCCTCTCTGTCCATCTTACTCTCCTTCACGCTATTTGTATCTCTGTCTGTCTCTTTTACTCTTTTCTTCGCTCTTTGTCCCTCTCTCTCTCTATGTCTCTCTTACTCTCCTTGCTTTTTGTCTCTCTTTCTCTTGTCTCTCTTTCTCTTGTCTCTCTTTCTCTTGTCTCCCTTTTCCTCTGTCTCTCTTTCTCTTGTCTCTCTTTCCCTTGTCTCTCTTTCCCTTGTCTCTCTTTCTCTTGTCTCTCTTTCTCTTGTCCCTCTTTCTCTTGTCTCTCTTTCTCTTGTCTCTCTCTCTCTCTTACGCGCGCTTCCTTGCTCCGTCTGTCGCTGTCTTCGAAGGCACGCCTTCCTCCAGGCCCGGCCAAATGAATATTTAATTCCTACTTATCCGTCGTACCGGAGGCCCGGCATAAGCGCGAATAAATAAGCCCGAGAACAACGCGAGGAAGATGTATTTTAATGGTAATCCGCAAGCGACATCTGCGCCGCACCTAGCTTCCTCTCTCGATCCATAGAAGATCGACGGAATCGATCGTTCACTCGACTCCGTGCATCAATGACTTCCTTCGAAATATAATAGGACAATATATAGACAGAGTTACATTTGACAGAGTTTAAATGTAACTATTATAAAGGGAATTGAAATATAGATTTGGGATTTTTATTGAAATTTTCAATGATAATTTAGGAGGAATTGTGTAAGAGTTCTCTTTACAATTATTAGCTTTGAATTTTTTGGCGAGTGGCTATTTTTGCTATAGATGGTTTCCAATTTTTATTAACGTGAAGCATTTAGGATTCGTTGCGTTATGGAATTATTATCGAAGATAAAAATTCTTGCGCGCAGCGCTCTTCTCGATAACGAAGCGAAGTTTGCGAGCGGCTTTGGCTGTCGGTTCTCCGCAAGATTTACGCGAGTATTCAACGGGACAGGCGGAAGCGGCTCGGGGATGAGTGCCAGAGCTCAGGAAACCCCGTTCCGCGGAGGCCCGCGAAATATTCGGTAAGCATTGTTCTCGTCGTCGATCAGCCGATCCGACAGGTAGGCAGCGCGCGGCGTGCGGTCGGGAGCGGGCAGCTGCACGCGCGAATTACGCCCCGCTAGAAACAAACTGCCGACAATAATTCGCTGTCACGCGGCGGTGTAATTCCATCGGCCATATTCTTTCGGCGGGAAATAAAAGTTGCGTCGGGCCAGAGACGATAAAGTGCGTCGAACGAGCTCTGCGTATCCTCGTTCTCCCCTCTCTCTCTCTCTCTCTCATTCTCATTCACCTCTCTCTCTCTTTCTCTCTTTTTCGCTCTATTCCTCTCTCCGCGAAATTGAGAAAAATAACGAGAACAGAAGGGCCAGGCTAGCATCGTGCAACCCCTTGCAACGGTGTGCTACGGCCCTGTCAGCCGGTGCTCTCGCATTATTGCGCGCATAAAAGCCAATGTCGTACGTTTTCCTCGAGCGGAATGGCGCTCCGTCGTCGTTTGTACCTTCTTTATCATCCCCTTTCCCAAGGCCGACACGACTACCGCCCATCCACCCTCCGGCCGCCGCCATCTTGCCCGTGTTTTTTGCAGCTGGTTACACCTATGACACCCTCTTTCCCACTTCGCTACTTCCGCCGGCGTGCGCGGAGCAAATGGACAGCCGGGGACGCGAGGAATTCTTTCGAGAAAGTCGACGAGTCACGGCGACGGGTCCGGAGGATTTCTGTCTGGGAAGGCCGTCCTCGCTTCCAGGAATCCAGGAAAACAGCCAGACGCGTCTCGCGCTGGATTGCGGAAAGAGAAAGTCTCCCTTCGCTGAATCATTCTGCGAACGAGCGTCTCTCGGAGGATGGGCGGACGAATCACGGCCCTCGATGCGGAATAGCGTCGCGCGGTGGATCGGTATTTACTAGATAAATAAATCCTTAACAATGTTCCATTAATATTAAATTTATACACTAATAGGAAATTATATATATTCAATTTAGAATAGAAAGTGTCAATTTAGAATAACATTTAGAATATATTCGAGCAAAATGAATTCGACTATGATTTTTCGAATGCGAAATTGACATCATTTCACTTTTGACTTTATATTTGCATTCAATTTTTATTATTTTCCTAGAGCAACAAGCGATAATTTCCGGTAAACGTGCAAATGATTTTCGAATGGTCGCCGCCATTATTTCTGTGGAATTTCGGACGCGGGAGGCGCGCAGCTCGATAAGTACAAGCAAAGGGGGAATGGGTGGATTGGATGAAATATTATGCTTGCCTGAAAAATTCTGAATCTCTGTAATCTGTCACGCCTAATTCGAAGCCATTACTAGTTAATACGTGGCTGTGTCAGGTAATTAATTTTCGTTAAGCTTGAAAGTGGCATTTGGAAGTACTGTTATTTTTGCTTGATTTTTTAAGCAGTAAATTGCATTCAATCAGGCAGCTCTTCAAGAATTGATCGAACAAATTTTTATCGTTGTTGCCAAGCTTACGCGAGAGACACGCAGAACAAATGTGTAAACGAAAGATGCTGCATGAGAGGTGCCCTATTATAAATACATTATTGTACAATTTCAAAGATATTTTAATTCAGAAATTCCTATTAATTTCTCGTTTAGATTGTCCCCATCATAAATACGCTTGTCTCATGCTATGCGAACTATGAATAGGACGGAGCTATCGAGAAGAATAAAAATAAGACAAGTAAACGTAAGAGAACCTCAACGACACTATGCAGTTTTATATCAAAAGAACTAATCTCGGGAACAATTGATCATAAAATGTCATTTAGTTGTTCTGTTATCCTAGATAACAGTGTCTCATTAATAACACTGCTCTTCTAAATCGTGACGAGATAGGTGCAAAACGGATGTCCGACACTCGGGAGAGACAGTTCACTGTTCGACGGACGTGTATAGTTGGTTCTGTTACAGGATTTCGTATCGGGCACTGTCGGCTCACGGGAGATGCAACGGGGGGCGGCTCCGTGGATCCAGAAAAAGGGCAGAGCCGGTGAATAGAATCGTCGGCGAAGCTCCGAGGAGGCTAATAACGAACGATCCACGGGGTAATGGTCTCGCGACGATCTCCACCAGGCAGGCGCTCCGCGGCCGTGTTTCCTGCCCGGGGGAGCCTTCGTGGATCCTTGAGCGTATTTTTACGCGGCGCGGTTCTAAAGATAGTCGGGACCGCGACGCTCTTGTTCCTCGTGGGCTGCGGTTAGGCCCCGCGGCGCGACTCCTTGCGACCCGATAAAGACGACAAGCAGTGTCACATGTTACCAGCCACGGATACGTTACACTTTACTCGCCCGAGGAGATGTCCGCGATCACGAGGACTGGAACCGGCGACATCGGGAACCGGCCTCGCGTGTCCGGAGAAGGACGAAGTACAAAGGGCCACTCGATTGTTACGAGCGTCCCTCCGCCGTCGAACACGGATCGAACGCGATCGATTCTGATAAACAACGGCTACTTACGCGGCGGCGGCGGATTTACCGCGCGCGGAAAGGCCCGTTTCGCGCGCGGATTTAAGCCGCCGCAGCGCCGAGATTGTCCGCGGTTTACGAGACAGCTCTCCTCCGCGGCCCGAGGATTGTTTATAACGCTCCTAAATCGGGGGGCTGCCCGCCGTGGACCGCTTCCCTCGCGAAGATATACGACGTATAAATACGAATACGGCGTATAAATACGACACGCGCGACGGCCCGCGGCCGGCTTTATCGCCGACGGGGCTCGCTCGCTCGCTCGCTCGATCTTCGGCGACACCCGAAATAGAGAGGGGACACACCACCGTTGGATCTTCCGCCGTGTTTTGGACCATTAAGTCGCCGTTGATCATAATTACTCAGCCCGGAAACCGCGCCGGTTGCTTTCGAACCGGACACGGTGTTGGACAGGTAGAAGCTCTCCGAATCGCGGTGTGTGTATTTAAATTTATCTGCAGGATGGGGTAACTCTCTCCCTCTCTCTTGATATATTAATAACAGAGTATTTTTATTAAACATTTCATGTTGGGGATTTTAATAAGAATTTTTCGATATCTGTATATTTAGATGAGTATTTTTATATTCAATATTTGATTGAAATTCTCAATATTTGTATGTTATTGTCAGAGAAATAATAATACATACATATATGTGATTTTAATGATACAGAATTCTTCAACATGTCTATAATGAAATAAGAATTTTTATATTTAAAATTCGATTAAAATTCTCAGTAGTTATATGTCTTCAATTATTAAAGAAATATTAATACAAATATTTTATACTGCATAATGTGCGAATTTTTTTTATAAATAACAGAAGGTCTAGCTTATCAAAAAATAGCTCTTCTTTAATTTTCCTATTATTCAAAATGACAAAATGAATTAAAAATATTTAACACCACCAACGCAGCAATTTTCCTACGAGACAAATGATCGCATTATCTCAAACTTGAAAATGCAACACGCAGGACTATAGATGTTACGAGCAGAATGGAAGATCGTTTCGCAACGCGGCGATTTTCCGGGGTTGTGCACGCGCCGGAAGTTGCGAGACGAAGCAGAGCGGAGCAGAGCGAAGCGGGTTCGGCGCGCGAACGGCCGGATTCCTTTCGAAATTGTTCGCAACACCCCCGGCGGCCGGGCATTGTAATATAACCGCGCGTCGCGGGGCCGGCATCTCTAATGCACTTCCCCGGAAACTTGGGTGGTAGTAATTAAAACTTTTCCGGCGGCGGAAAGTTTCAATTATACGGCTGGAAACGGCGCGGAAGGACCCGCGCGCGGCGCCCGAAAACCGCGGACGCGAAAGTCCGCGCGGCGCGTCTTCGCCCGGTTTGTTTGAGTTTTTCTTCTCGAGGCGTTCTCGGTTACACTCCAATTATCCGCTTTCCCTCGATCAGCGTAGCCGCGGGCCCGTGTCAGTGGCTTCAAAAGGGAAGCGATTCTTCCTGTCCGCTTCTCGTTTCGCTTTTATTGCCGGTTACGATCGAAGTCGAATCTGTTGTTCGATGGACTATTGCTCTCCTGTCTCCTGTTTCGTGGTCGATATCTTTAGCTCCCGGGCGATGCTACGACTGTCGGCTAACATGTCGGTCAACGTCGATTATTTCTGTGATCTTGTCGACATTTTCTACGACAGGCCTACCTGTACGAGGTGTGTCTTTAGCCCTTTGCACTGCAGTGGTGACTCTGAGGCACCACTAAAATTGTTCTGTCACGATTTAAAAAATTTTTATAGGGACAATGTTAATGTTAGAAAAATTGTTGAAAATGAAACTGCTGGTATGAATCGCGAGAGTAAAATTGGTATATATAAAATGCGCTTCCGCAGCTTAAAATGGAAATACTGTACACTAGAAAAATGATTTCAGATTTACAGTAAACATGGCTTCGAGTGCAAAGGGTTAGCATCGAAGATACCTGAACGGAATCGACGAAACCAAAATTGAGCATAATTGGCTTTTACAGAATCGGTTCTAAGAGGGTAAAAATCGATTTAAGAGTCCTTCATTAAAATACCCAGCACCATAGTTTAACACTATCTTCCCTGTAGCTACTATCACTACCTTCTCGTCGCATCCGGTTCGCGGCATCGTCGACGATAAAAATCGTCGTCGAGCGTGTCCGACGTTGTTCGGCGAACGGTCGCTTTGATTCGACGGAAATAGACGGGGTGCGCCTCAAAGGGAGACGATGATGTCTCTCGTTCGTCTTCTTTTCTCGCGCCGTTCCAGTTGATCTCCGTTTTTATCAGAGGCCTGTATCAGTTGCCGTCGCGGCTTCCTCGAAACTGTCGCCGGGAACCTATATGCCGTACGTTCCGGCCGCGCGAAGGTGTCGACAACGTGGGGTGTGGTGTAAGTCGGTTCCGGATATTTTTAAACCGGAGACGCCGCGACGGCGAGAGAACGCGGCGGGACCCATGGGGAATCGCCGACGCGAGGACGACACTCAACCCGTGAGATGCGCTCCGGTCGTTGCGATGTCGAATTTGCCGGCGAAATTGGAGTCTTCAATAATTTAGGAATAATAGGAATTTTTGTCGAGGCGAAGAAGCCAGCTAAAGTGCTCGAGACGTTCGAACCACCAAATATCCTCGCCGACATTCGACCTTCCAAATAATCAAATTTCTAAGCCCGCAAACTTCTAAACCCTCAAACGCGGAGTCAGCGAGCTACCAAACCCTCGAACGCGGAACACAGAACTTTGTTCCGTTTTCATTGCAAGCCTCCGAAGACTCGCAGACCAACAAAATTCGCCACCGGAAAACAGCGAAGCTTTCGAACTCTCAAACACTCGCATTTCCAAGTCATCCAATTTCTAATTCAGCGAAGTACCGAGCCCCGAAACTTCGCAGCCTCGAAGCTCGGAAACCGTCAGACCTACAAATCTCTCGAGCGGCGAACCGTCGAGCGTATTCGCGACTTCTAAAAACGTTGCGCTTTCAGCGCCTACGAATCCCGCGAACCGCTTCTCTCCGTCTAATGCACTTTGCTTTCTCGCCGGGGCTTTGGCTATTCTTCGCGGCGCGATCGTCGACAGCCGGCTCTCACCCGCATACCAATTCCTCGGCTCCATTACTCATCGTGGTCGAAGCCATCGGCTGTTCGGAGGCCGACGTAGGCGTCTGGGACCCGCGTGACTCAGAGATGTCGGCGCCACAGCACGCGTCGCGTCTCGCGAGAGGCTTTTCCTTTTCGAACCGCGGAGGAAACTCGCGACAGCCACCGCTTGTCAATTATCCCGTCCGACGGCCGTTTCGCGATGCGAAGCGAGGGAGGGGCGACCGGAGACGAGGCGAGCGATCGAGTGCACCGTGAAACTGGGAGAGAGGAGGAGCGAGGAGATGGGAGGGAGAGGAGAAAGAGAAGAAAGCGAGGAGATAGAGGACAGAAGAGAGAAGAGAAAGAGAAGAGCGAGGAAATAGAAGAGATAAGAGAAAGGGAAGAAAGCGATGAGATACAGGAGAACAGAGAAGAGAGAGGAGAGCGAGGAGATACAAGAGACAAGAGAAAGACAAAATAGCGAGGAGATAAAAGAGAAAAGAAAAAGAGAGAATAGCGAGGAAATAGAGGAGGGAAGAGCAAGAGAGCGGAGAAAAGAGAGGAGAGCGAGGAGATACAAGAGACAAGAGAAAGGCAAAGAGAGAATAGCGAGGAAATAGAGGAAGGAAGAGCAGGAGAGGAGAGGAGATAAAGAGAGGAGAGCGAGGAGATACAAGAGAGAAGAGAAAGACAGAAAATAGCGAGGAGATAGAAGAGAAAAGAAAAAGAGAGAGCAGCGAGGAAATAGAGGAAGAGCAAGAGAGGAGAGAAAGAGAGGAGAGCGCGCGACCGCGGAGAGACCGCCATAGTCGGTGGACGCCGTAATAGCCGAACCAGAGAAAAAGCCATTGTTCTCGCAATAATTGGCCCCCGGTGAGTTATGACGCGGGGACGTCGTAAAGTTTGCGGCGACCGGCCGCGCAGCCTTTAACGACTGTCCGCCTTTATGTATTGCACCCTTCGAAATGTCGCTGTTAGTTCTACCGGGGCGCTTCCACGGTCTCCTCTGCCGCGCGCGCGCGCGCGACAATGTCTCGAAAACCGGCCCCCGGCTCGAAACGGCCGTTTGTTCCTCTCTCGCCGGACGCCGTTGATCGATTCCGCTATTCCGACGCTAAAACCAACGATTTATCGCCGGCCGCTCGCCGATTCAACCTCGATTTATCCCGCCACCCACTCTATAAAGTACAAGAGTTACGCGGCGATGGTGGCTCAAAAACTCCGTGGAACAAATTGAAACTTCGGACCCCTCGATTATTGTATGATAGAACGAATTTAGGGGTCGTGATAAAAATACTGTGGATCGAAGATGGAAGCGTATCTTGAATCGTCTCGGATCTTTACGGTCCTGTAAAGTCATTTTGAATTTCTTAGCTTAATTTATAAGACTAGAATTTTGAATTTCTTAGCTTAATTTAGAAGACTAGAATTTTGAATTTTTTTAACTTCGTCGATGAGACCTTTCGTCCGCGTGGGAGGCCCTTGGAAATGTACGACGGCCACGGGCCGGTTCGCGGCTCGTAAATCGCGGGAACGCGCGTCCGCTGAACTTTTGCAACGATTCGCGTGATCCGACCGCGGCTGAGTTCTCAGGAGAGAAAACCGGACACGTAAAACTGCTTTACGATTACATTGCGACCGGTATACGTGTGTACGCGCCCGTCTGCGGGCGGAAGCGGAGGCGCGCGGATCCACGCGCGTCGCGCAGCTGTCCGATAATGCCACAGTCACCGGCGCGGAAAAGGTGACGAGCGTTTCCGCGCGCGGCACACACGCACACATACGTCCCCCTCACCGCGCGCTTGAACCGGCGAAAACCGATTCGCCTCGAAAACCAGTCGACCGGTTTTTATTCCGCGTGTCGAACTAGAAACGTCCATCAGCCTCGCGCTCTCGCGCGCGCGCGCAAGCAGCCGAATCGTCGCCGGGAATTTTTATACTCGGTGGGAACACGACGGCCTGCGATCGCGGGTTTCTCTGCTCTTGAATTAGTAATAGGCCGAGCTCTGTACTGAAATTATAGCGGTGGCCCGATTACGTGGAAAACGCTCGGTTTGCTCTGTGAACCGGTGTAATAGCTTACCGGGGATAATTAGGCTCGAAGTTCAAGTATCGATTGCGTGCGATATTGGGGAGGGAAAGTGCACAGTTTTCAGCTGTTCACAGTTTCTCAGATTTGAATAAGAATGACAGAGAATATAGAGAGAGTTATTCGAACAATTTTAAACAGATAAAATAATTTATGACGAATAGATGCAATAAATGTAACATTAAACACAGAATAGAATAAGAATGCCACAATGTAAAGAAATTTATTCGGATAATTTTAAATAAAATAATTTATGACGAATATCAAACACGAAATAGAATGAAAATGACAGAATATAAAGAGATTTATTCGAACAATTATAGACAGATAAAATAATTTATGACGAATATCTAAATGTTTGTAATATCAAACACAGACTAGAACTCAATCGACCAAACATGGACAGCCTACTAAAAGCAGCTGAAAGCCGCTTCCAACTCCAATCAAATAAAATTAAGCGAATCTGCCAATGCCATTAGGCTCCCAAAAATCTATAAATCTGAATTTTTGACATATCATTTCGATATCGAATTACCGAAGAAAACGTGTATGCTTCGAGGCGATAGCAATTACCGCGAGAGATCGCGTGGAAGAATAATCATAACTCGCGGCTTATCGGGGATCGTAACGAGACACACGCGCTGCTGGTAGCAATAAATTCGAATTCATTGGATCGAAGTTTACGGCTCGCGCGATGTGTTCCCTATCGCCTTGATTTCCCGTCCGAACTGTCCTCCCGTGTGATCGGAAGGCAGTGAGAAACCAGTCTCGCAGCGGCCGGTATAAATGTGCAGCGAGGTCCTCCCTCTCTCTCTGTCTCTCTCTCTGTCTCTCTCTCTGTCTCTCTCTCTCTCTCGCTTGTCCACGGCGGAAATGCATGAAATATGAAACGGTAGGAAGCGAGGCTCGTCAGGTATTTTGTACAACAATGTGTCTACACGACGACGACGACGACGACGACGGGCATTGCAAGAGCGCGGGTATCCGTGCGGTTGTTGCTTTCTAGCGGAGTCACGATCGAAATAAAATGGTCCCGGTGTCTCGTAAACCAGTCGACCGTGTTGGCGAGCCCGATCTACACGGAGGTGGACAGAAATGCCGGGAGAGACGCTTTTCCGCGCGGAGGGAGGAGGAGAGAGAGCATTCCATTAGCCAAGAGATCGGGGCCGGATAATAAATTAAAACGGGGCCTACGTGGCGGCGGAGAGAGAACCGGTACTCATCGCGCGCGGCTACGGCTCCGCAGTCGGGCTCTCCGAGACTCTCTGGCCGACTCTCTCTCTCTCTCTCTCTCTCTCTCTCTCTCTCTCTCTCTCTCTCTCTATCTCTTTCTTTCTCTCTCTCGTCGTGTCTCTCCCGTAGGTGGTTCAATTAAACGAGCAACAGACCGTACAAACGATCGGGAAATCAATGCCAGTCTCCACGCGAACCGCTCCGGCGAGCCGCTGCACGCGAGCAGACAACCGCGAGAAATTTTCTCTGTTCGACGGGTATCTCGCCGTGCCTCACGAACGCGGTTCACGCCCCGGACTTTGAAGTCTTTTATTCTCCTTCGCGGACCCGATCCTTCAACCCTTTGCGCTCGTATGGCGACCATGAGGCGCCATTGAGCATTGTTTTATCAAGGTTATAGAATAATTTTGGCGCAATTAGAGCTCTTTCTATTTTAGAGACTGGAACAGTGAAAGATTCAATTTTATATATTATTATTTATATAAATTGTTTTAAATTATGAAATTAATGGGTTTGTGATATGTATATTATATTGTATATAGTGATATGTATACTTTAGTGATGTAAAGTGCGAATATTCTTAGTCGAATAAGTTATTTTCGCACTCGAATGATGAGTATTATAATTACCAATTTTTTGCATTTATTACCTAATGTTTAGAGAATATACTAAAATTATCTCAAGCAGAACTGATCATTCACTTCGAAGTTCGATCGAGAATACTGAGAGCATTATAAAAATGCCTTTAACACTCTTCCTACAGCCAAATTATCAACCAATATTTAGAAATTTCTCAACAAAAAAGTATCGAATATTATAATCCCAAACTTTCTAAATTACTTAACAAACCTTCGAAGAATATACCAAAATTTATCTCAGGCAACAAAGATGATTTTCTTCAAAGTTATAGCTTTGGTACAAATGCAATAATTTCTCGCAGATATCGGCATTGGAACTGGCATAAGAGTTCGTCGTTTTCTGAGTCGCCGCAATTTTTCGCAGTCCGGGTAACGAGAGATCGCTCGAACTGGATCGCAATCTGGTTCGATCGTGGATCGGCCGGGGGCGGCAGGGGGTTGGGGCAGGAAAAGGAGGACGACGACGAAGAAGAAGAAGAAGAAGACCAGTCTCGCGCCGCGGCAACCTTGTTTCACCGTGGCTGGCGTGCGCGCCCGATCTCCCGCCATCCCGATTTCCGATGCCACCTTTTCGCCGGTTCTTCTGGTTTTCCAGCTCCCCCGGACGTCAAACCGGGGACGTCCGGCTAAAAAGCGGACCTGCCCCGTCTCTCTCTCTCTCTTTCTCTCTCTCTCTCTTGACTTTTTTGCTGCGTGGAACACCGCGGAGAAGAATCTCACGCGCCCGCGATCAGGAAGCGGAGAGCAGCCACCCTGCTCGAACCCGGTCCCTCCGCTTAAAGGGAAACCGTGTTCGTTTTCTCGGAGACACGGCCACCTGTTCCCCGTCCTCCGCATTCCGCGTCGGGGACTCGTATGCGTCGGCGAGCCAACGAAATTTCTTCATAAAACTGCGTCGCGAGATGCAACGACCCGCGATACCGAATCGATGATTGCAGTTTTGCTGGCGGACTGCACCATAGTAAATATGGTTTATTTTTGTGTTACAATATTATGCAACATTTTAATAGGATTATTGGTTCTCATACGATATGATTATTATTAATTGTTAGTACCGTTATTGGTCATTATTATCACTGGATTTTGTAATCAAGTAATCACGATTAAATAATAACTCGAATAATCAAGTGATCACGATTAATTCACAGCGCAACAGGAAATTATTAATCAATATTAATTAATAACTCTAGCGATCCCACTATCATAATTAATCAATACTTCAATCAATCAAAATAAATATAGTTATTAATCACGATCCCTTCTTCCATTCTCAGAGTACCTAATCTATCGCTTTCCGCGCACCCTCGCGAAACAAAACGTATCAAAACCCGTAGCAACATTCCAAACAAGACCATAAGCAGAAGTAGTTCAGTGAAAGACCCGAGGAGTCGATAAAACAGTAAGAAAACTTTGTCAACCGGATCGCGATGGCACGGTGGCTAACGGGAACCTCGCGGCGACTATCTGTGCCCCAGGTGAGTTATAGTCGGTTAATTAGCGGATCCATGCCGGGTGGATCGAAGCCGAGAGGCATCCCTCTCTCGTTTCGTCTAGACAGCTATGCTGCTAACATAATACCAGAGGCATTAAACCGGCCGCGCGGCATCGTGCTGCGCTGCGCGTTAGCTCAATATACCGAGCGCGCGCGCGTCAAATCCACGTTCGCTTAATCTTCGGCGTCCCGAAAAGCGGCGTGGCGCGCCGCGGCCCGATAAGAGGATAACGAGGCCGGCAACAACATTCTCGCATGCAAATGTATCAGATTAGCGGGGTTTTCGCGTCACCGAATGGGATCGTAATAAAACGATCTGGCTTAACAAGTGGCACGCGTGACCGCGGCTGGCCGGAGCGATCTGTCCCTCTCTCTCTCTCTCTCTCTGTTCATCTCTCGGCTCGGTTCGGCTCGGCGGAACAGCCTCGGGGAAAATGGTTCTCCGCTCGGTGAACGGGGTCCGACCATCGGCCGGCCGTAACTACTGGCAAATAGAATATTGACTAATTTGCTAGCGCGGCCTGGGTTGCGTGGATCTTACAGAGCGATCGTCGCGCGCCGCTTAAGGCGACCGCGCGCGGTTTCGTATTTATCTGACACGTCCGTGTCCGAGGTGCTCGTAAATTACCCGGGCCATTTTCCATCGAGATACCGGCGGCTCGCGATTGCGTGACGAAGGAACCCGACGGGATAGTAAATATCCCATCTGTGTGTGTGTGTGTGTGTGTTTGCTGGTCGGCTTCCACCGCCCACGCGAGAGAGCTCGCCTTTTTCGCAGGTGCGACGACGACGGCGCGGAATCGCGGGCGAATTCCTCCGCGAAAACCGGGATATCGGCCTACGTTCGCGGACGAGAGACTATGGTAGACGCGAACTTATTAATGGCCTTTAATGGCTAATATCGCGTTCCCCCCACGGCGACGATATCTTCGCCGGAACAGTTTTACGAGGAACAGACACAAGACGCTGCCGCCGCCGCCGCCGCCGCCGGCGTCGGCGAGCTTCCACGCGAGGCCTCTGCTAAAGCTGATCGCCGACCAACTGCTACAAGGGATCGTAAACTTGTAACGAGAGCTCGCCGTTAACTTCGAGAATTAGCTGCTCGACGTTTATTAGCTGCGGGGAACACGTTTACACCGGTGCCCGTGTACCGTTCTTAAATTAAATGATTTTCATCCACCTTTCGCGTCCTACGCCCCTCCACGATCGATCCAAGGGATACGACGCGGCGTTCTACCTTGAATTACGAGCCGACACCTTTTGTATAATCTTCTTGAAACATTTTTCCTATCTACAGGATAGAAATTCTCGATAAATATATCGACACTAGATTTCGATCATTTTTTATCGATATTTGTTTTTTATATTTGATTTATCGAAAGAATATTAAAATTTAGATTATTACATTGTATATAATAATTGTTATATTAATTTGATAGACGCTTATGTGAATGATTTTCTCGATCGCAAGGTACGTTTTTGAAATTTTTTTGAAACTTTTCTCAACAATGTTTAAACATTCAAGTACACATAGAAACACAATAAATATAAATTGCTTTTGTTCCTCTAAGCAATTATTTCAATCGAAAAATTTGCAATCATTGTAATTATAAAAAAAATAGTATGGCAAGGGGTTAAGGGCGACCTCTTGACGCTGCAATTTTATCGGAAGAGTATTAAAATTAAACGATATTTATGCAAATATTTTCTCAATCGCAAGGTACATCATCGAAATTAATGTTTAGATTAGAGGGGGCACATTGACGTCAGACCTCGAAATTCCTGATCCCGGTTCGAATTTCCTCGGAATAATCCTCCAATATTAGAGGACACCTAATCCCTAATTCCCTCGGATCTTAAGACTCCGGTTGATTCCCCGGATTCTCAAATTTCTTCGATCTCTAATACCAATGGACCCCTCTCCCGACCGGCCAATGCCCTGGAGACCGGAGAAATCCTCCGGGGTCGGCCGAGCCCCAACGTTCCACCAGGGTCATTCTGCACCCTCTCGCCGGTCTTTTATTCCGAACTCGAAGAATTTCGAACAGCCACGGAACTCCAATAATACAAAGAGCAAGACGTATTTGGTCGTGTTCCATGCCGGGGGGCGACCTGTCAGTCAGGCAATCGCCCTGGACTTCATTTTTCAAGGAGAGGGAGACTATGAGATGGTAAGGTTAGGATTCTTATCCAAACCATTGGCCAGGATCCAAGAGCAATCACGAAGAAGAGTTTTCGCTAACTGAAAGATCGTTCTCTACATATAGGAGGATATTGCATAAGTTCAATTTTCTGCCTGCCGTTTATCCGCCAATGTGTTGCAAAGTTTGGGAACATCCGCCAAAGTTTATACAGGTTTAACGTAGTTTATATAGGTCTGGCACGAGTTTATGGAGGTCTGCCAAAGTTCCTGGAGTTCTAGCTAAGTTTTGCTGGTCTGGCGAAGTTTGCGCAGGTTTAGCAAAGTTTATGCAGATGTAGGAAAGTTTATGCAGATGTAGGAAAGTTTATGGAGGTCTGCCAGGATCTGCATAGGTGTAGAATTGTTTGTGGAGATGTGCCAAAATTTATGCAGACGCGGAAGAGTTTGGGGAGGACTATTGATTTTACAAAAGTGGTTCTACCAAGATCTATCAAGTTTATCAGTGTCTACCAAGGGCTACCATGGTCTATCAAAATCTGCTATGTTCTATCAAAGTCTAGAAATGTTTAACAAATTCTGCCATGTTCTATTAAGTTTTACTAGGAACTACCAAGGTCTGTCAAGTTCTAACAAGCTCTATCAAGTCATATTAAGTCCTATCATGCTCTATCAAGTTCTACCAAGCCCTATTATGGCCCATCAAGTTCCATCAAGTTCTATGAAGATCTACTAAAGTCTATCAAGTTCTACCAAAGTCTATCAAGTCCTATCAAGTTCTACCAAAGTCTATCAAGTCCTACCAATCATTACCAACCTCCACTAAGTTCAACCAAGGCCCATCTAGATCTACTTTCATCCAAGTTTCAAATCCTGATCCCTAAACATCCGATTTCAAATGAATACACAATAACTGATGGAGTCTTGCATAGGAAAGTTGAAGAGGGCCGCAGCGATGGCCCGGTTATTTAACAATTATCGACGACGTAGAAGACACAGAGGACACCCAAGGAGAGGGGGGATCGAGGTAGCCCGGTGGGAGGAGGGCGAGGAGACGAGACGAGACGCGGTTTGAAGTGGCACTCCCTGTCTGTCGACCCACGCCAGCTATCTTGCGGCCTGTCACACGATATTATTATGTGCACATGCCCATGTATCACGGACTACCTGACAGATCGGACTCGTATCTATACGAGGCGGCCGAGCTCTCTCGGGCTAGGTGTGGTTGTCGCTCTCGGTGCTCGCGCGCGGGTGCTCTCGTGTGCGTCTGCCAGGCCGCGTACGATAAAATAAACGAGCTTGTCCCTTCCTCCCAGCCCTCTCTCTCTCTCTCTCTCTCTCTCTCTCTCTCTCTCTCTCTTTGTTTCTCTGTTTCTCGGCCACCCTCCCGTCCCACCGTATCGCGTCCTCCTCACCTGACCGACGTCTCTCTCTCGGCCGGTTCGCTCGGAGAGGCGAACGGCGACGGCTGCACACCGAAGTAACTTTTAAGGTCACAGACCTCGAGCCGTGTTCCTCCCATGTAAGCGAAACGAGGGCGAGACCTCGACAGAGTCCAGAGAAAATCTCCCGGGCCCCTTCCTCCGCCCGTGTCCCGCGATCGGTACCCTCTCCCGACACCCCGTCTCTCACTCTCTCTCTCTCTCTCTCTCTCTCTCTCGTTCCTCTCCTCGTCCACCGCCGTTGCGCACGCAACGTCTCTCACGCCTTTCTTCTCTTTTGCGCGCGACCGGAGATCGGTCGCTCGGTCTCTCCGAGCGTGTCTCTCGAATTACACTCGGTTACCGATCTCCTTCTTCTTCTCCTCCTCCTCCTCCTCCTCCGTCTTCTCATCCTTCTCTGCTTCATGGCCCCCCTCCTCTCGCCGGGCGAGAGACGCCACGTAATTTGCCAATCGAGGGAACACGTGTTTCGAACACGGGGACCAGAGTCTCGGTTTCCAGCCCCGAAATCCGCCGCAAGAAAAAAAAGACGACCGACCGCAGCAGCAGGGTCCGCTGGTTTTGCGTAACATGGGAGACCGAAGATATTCGATGAAACCGGCGAAATCGGCCGGGTCCACGGGGACCGGAGAAACGCGGAAATGCGTGCGGTTCTCTGGCGCGGGGCCGATGACCTCGCGCGACTACAGGGTCGCGGGCTGATTAGGCGAGTAGACTGCGCCCACCACCGCGGTGACTAGCGCAGATACGCCCGCGACGCATCGTCGCGAGGGGATACCGAGCCTGCTGCCATGTCACCAAGGGGATTTTTGTCGCGTCATTGGCTGGGAGATACCATCGGCTGGGTCCTCGAAACTGGCCAGATTTATTTCTTCGCGAGTGTCGCAACGCGAGGCTCAGGTCTTGCCAGGCTGATTATTTTCAGGTTATGTCAGGTTAATCCCTTGCCGTACCCGTGGCGGAGATTTCTAGTAATAAGCTTTTAGGTATGAACCCTTTGCGGTCGTATGACTACCCTCAGCCACCAAAGCCAATCTAATTACCTTCTTTTATCATTTTCATTTTCACATAAAATTAAAACACATGTCACATATGTCTAAAAATTAAAACGGAGTTAATAAATTTTGTTTTTCCTTCTTTTATCATTGTTATCTTATTACTGTCCACTGAGAGAAATTTAATTACGACCAGCATGACTTTGTAATTGTAAGGAAAATGGCACGGCAAGGGGTTAAGAGCTGCATCCCCTCGTACGCAGCGATGTTTTTGCACCTGCATGAACCATGATTTGCTATTTAATTCACGGTCTCGTTGGCCATTAAGCGGGGCTATGACGACCGCGGCGACCGCGTAAAATTTTCAACAAGTCGTTGTTAATGCACGCCGATGCAGTTATTACAAAATTCATGTAATCATCTATTAACTAATCAAGTTCCGCAATGTTACAACCCGCGTTCACGTCCGTTTAATTATTTGGAAGGTTGCGATATTTACTGGAACAATAACTGACGGTAATTGGCAGTCGGGTGAGGGGTTAAGGTGAACGATTTTCTGTTATGTAACAATTCGAACTGAAAATAGCTATATCGTAGAGAAATCGACTGGGGAAACAATTGAATAATTATTGGCAGAATGAGGAATTTTTTTATGAAAAAACTTAGCTGCGCTGATTGCAAGGTGCTGTATATTTAAATATTATTTTCTTTAATTATTGCAATGGGGTGGTTATGATGAAATTAGCAGATCAGATTTTTAAGTATTCGGAAAATTGAACAAAATTAAGAAAATGAAGAAAATTCGTTTTAGGAATTTGCAGTTTGTTGTATTTTATTGCACGAGAATTTTAAGAGTTTAAAGACTCTTTTATGTTGCATTGTACGATAAATAATTTTTAGAATTTGGATAGTCTTTGGTATTGTATTGTATAGTAGAGAATATCAAGAATTTAAAAGCTATATTGTACTGTACAATATATTTAGTAGAATACGATATATTCAACAGAATAGAAAATATTCAGTAGAATAAATTACATTGAGCAGAATAAATTACATTCTCTAGAATAAATTACATTCAGCACAATAAATTATACCCAACACAACACAATACTCAACTGCAACACAATACCATACATTAAACCGCATTCGTCTCACCGTTTTAAATTTGATCTGCTCATTTTAGCGACAACTGTCCGAGATCCGAAGTCTAATAGCCGATAACGAGAACACGATGCTCATCGTAAGTGCCTTGCTACGAGACTCGACTTTATAGTCCGCATCGAGGAGAGAGAGCCGTAGAAGAGAGCATTGAGAGCTCAGAGGAAGCTATTACAGCTACCGATGTATCTCTCAGGTTCCCTCCAACGGCCGGAGCATAAATTTATTTAATCGAACATTGTGTTGTAAATGCGAATGTTTAGTTTCAGTGACAGGGGGGCCGGGCAGGGTTATTAATAGCATAGCCCGAAGGGTATCGCCGTTAATGCGTTATCGAGTGATATTCATTCAGGCGGCGTTATCTCGCGAACGAGTTGGCAGTAACGAGCGAAAAACGAGAGGGATAAATTGCACGCGGAGGTCCGAGAAGAGGGACCGTGGCCTCTCTTGCGTCGCTCTCTCCCTCTCTCTTTACCTTCTCTATATCTCTCTCTCTCTCTCTTTATTTCTCTCGTTCTCTCATTTTCTCTCTCGTTCTCCCTTTTTCTCTATCTCTTTTTCTGTTCCCCTCTCTCTCTCTCTCTCTTTCTCTGCCTCTCTTTTCGCCGTGCGTTCCGTTTCGATCGGCGGCCGATTACAGGTGCGTGCAACTGGCGGACTGGGTTCGGCGACTGTGACGCAACAGGGTAATTGCGTAAATCCTAGGCCGAAGTTGGGCCGCAGCTGTTCCGCGCCGCGCAATCTTCGCGGCGGATCTCGCGAGGAGCCTCGTAAATCACTGCTCGATTAAGGAGACCGTTTCGCAACCCACCACCCACGGGGACGCCCCCAGGACCCGGCTTTGCTCCACCCTTCCTCGAAACGCCAGCGCCGCTTCGACCTTTTGCAAACATTTTTACCTTTAAACAACTGACTCGAAATGGACTTTTTTATAAATAATAGCTGCACCTTGTGAAATTATTATGAGATTATTGTTACGAGGTTATTATTATGAGACTATTATTACGAGATTATTATTATGAGATTATTATGAGATTATTATTATGAGATTATTATTGTGAGATTATTATGAGATTATTATAAGATTATTATAGGGGTTTAATGAGATTATTCCAACTCATTATTTCAAGTTATTATTCCAACTTAATATTTCGACTTATTATTCCAACTTAATATTTCAACTGAATATTTCAACTTAATATTTCGACTTAATATTTCAAATTATTATTCCAACTTATTATTCCAACTCATTATATTCACTCAATACATAATCACAAATATTAAACTCAATTGATATAAAATGAATATCCCTAAAAAATTAAGCAACCGAATTCGCTGAGATTTATTATATGTTCTAATAAAATTATCAAGAGAACGGCCGCCAAGCGTTCGATTTCGTGCAGACCGATTCGTCGAACGCGTAAACGAGAGAGGAATGATTTTTATCGAATTTCAAGCGGCGCACGGATTTGTTAATAGAAGCCGACCGACGCGGAACGCAATAAACCTCTCTCTCTCTCCCTCTCTCTCTCTCTCTCGGGTTCCGATGGATTATTTTTGCGGGCGTCGATCGGCGGGTATTTACCAAGACGTAAAGCCGACGGGGGACCGACGGAACAGCAAATTACATTCGGAGAGAACATTCGGAGCCCGTAATATGGTACAAGGACGACAACCACCCCCTGGGACGTGGCCCGGTCTCTCTACACGTTCACCGAACCTCACCGTCGTGTTTCTTTCGGTCTGCGGCCGAGGCTCTCTGCGGCGTACATATTGCACAACCAATAACCGGTCTCGGCGCGATGATTTCGCGCGGCAGATGCTCCGGAAGATTTCGCAATCTTCGGCAACAACAATTTCAATAAATCGCGAGAGTTCGCCTTTTTTTTCTTGCCGGCTCCGTAAATGCATAAAATCCGCGGTCGAACGGCATCGTTTCCAGGCGGAACTATTCTTTAACCCTTTCGGTACGGCGTCCACGAAACCTTATATTCACCGGGAACGTCATATGACGTCTTTGCATTCCCAAACTAATAATAGCCGGTGACACGAGATAGATTCAGCGTAAAATCGCCGGTCAACAATGCGATACCGGTCGTCGCATGGATGCCGGATATATCCCGCACTCGTATCGAAAGGGTTAAGAAACGGGCTCCGGATGAAACTGTCGCGTTGCGCGTCGAGCAGGGAACCCGAGAGACTCGCATATTCTCGGAGAATGCCTCGCGAGATGGTAAAAGATAAAAGAGAGAGATAAAGAGAGAGAGAGAGAGGCGCGCTCGTCAAATTGCGCGTCTCCCGCGAGTCCTCCCCCACGGCTCGTATCCCTCGGCTTTATTGTCAGGTATAAATCCGAGGGGGCGGCGAAATTACGATTATAGCTAATCCATAAAGGCGGCTAAGGTTGCTGCACACGGTTCTTTCCGTTGCGCGCGAGGCGCGGGAACGGGGGGAGGCCGGGAAAGGACGACGGCCCCTTCCGGTCGATAAATCGGCGACAATGAGACAGATCCGCGGGCACCGAGAAGCTTGTCGCGGCAGAAAACCGACGACGACGACGCGGGGGCAGAACGGACTTACTTCGCGAGGTAACGAGGCCTGGTTGAACCATGTATGGCGTTGCCGGGGAAAAAGAGAGAGAGAGAGAGAGAGAGAGAGAGGTGGGAGGAGAGAGAAAGCGAGAGACGCACGGCGAGGATACTGTGTTGCCTCGTGAAAAGCGGCTCGCGATGGAAAAAGTGCACCGGCCATTCTTGTTCTTACGCAGGGATCGCGCGTGTTCGCTCTTTCCCTCTCCCCTCTCTCTCTCTCTCTCTCTCTCTCTCTCTCTCTCTCTCTCTCTCTCTATTCTCTTTTGCTCTCATTCTTCGACCGTGCTGCTCCTCTCTTAATTAGTCCTGGTCGGTGCGGGCTTACCTGGAACAGAAAAGAACGCAAGGTTAGACTTTGCTGGCTTAATGGCCGCGCTGTTGACGGAGACTTAATGCGTAGCATGTATTTTCGGGGAAATAGGTGCAGACAGCCGCGAGCATAGTCTCTTGTGCACACGTTAAAATAATTAAAACCAGAGTTGTGTGCTTATTTTACACTTGTTAAAATAATCGTCTCGCAATTGGTTATAATAGGAGACGCTGGAAGCAGGTGTTCTTAGAAGAATTGAAGATCGCAGCGATTCACTAGCGAATGCTATCTACAGGTTATTTATAAATGATTTTAAATAGTTTATGAAGTTAATTTAATAGACATATGTATGTTAAGAAATATAAAAATTTATTTATAGAGACAGAAATTAAAAGAGAAATAGAAAGATAGAGATAGATATAAAAATAGAAATAGAAAGATAGAGATAGAAATAGTAATAGAAATAAAAAATATTGCTGCACGAAAATAAATTTATTCGCCTTTTTAGCGATATTTATCATACGCCCAAAGGAATAGCTTTATCGAATAAATTCCCCATGGAAGTATCCTCATAATTTAACCAACACTAAATGATACAATTAGAAACATTTCAAACTATTTCGTTCCTGAAACCTAACTTTAATAAACCTAACATAAACTAACCATAATTCTTTCTTTAACTTGCAGAAAACGTGCGCAAACCCTTCCGGGATCAGCCGCCACTGCTCGGCTGCTAGTTCGACGCTCCTAAAAGACCCCATAAAAGTCGAGGACCGTCTCGAGCAAGGAAATTAAAATTCAAGGGCGCGTTCCCGAGGCGAGATCGATCTGTTTCGATTAAACTGTCCTTCCGGTCCTCTTCTCCCGATAGTTTCGACGGCGGGGCAAGGTGGGACGACGCCGTCGAATCACCATAAACCACGGATGGGTATATACGTCGGTGAACGCGCGTCGCTTGCTCTCTCGATACCGGGAATCCGCCAATCAAACTTTCGCGTCGGCCTCTGTCCGTTCTCTCTCGCGGGAGGAAGAACAATCGGAGAAACGATCAGCGACAATAATTCCGATCCGAGGAAGAACTTTCGGCTCTCGCCGGAGTCGAAAGTTCTTCCTACGGGGTGGTGGTGTCGGCGGCGCGCACCCCTTTTCACCCAGGGGGGTAACTGCTAAGACATTTGGTCGTTCGAGCGTAAGGGAAATATCTCTTAGGTTTCTCTCTGCGGGCGGAACCCGGCCGGCTGCCTTTCGGGATGCCCGTACATCGGCCCCCGAACTACCCCGAAACCACCCTCCGACTCCGAGAGTCGAAGGCGGCCGAAGCACGTAATGAAAATGGCCCCTCCTCTCGGCCGTAATTCCGCGCAGCCCCTGACCGCAAGCGGTCTTATCTAAAAATGGCCCCGATCCTCTCTCGGCCCGTCGGACAACCCAACCCACCCACACCCTCTCATTATAGCCCGGTAATAACCGTCGTGCCTCATCCCAACCCCCCGGTCCGATACATCCTACGATTGTCATGTGTGTCTTATCAGATGGACCACCCTTTGTCCTGTCCCCGTGATACCGCGCTCGTTTATTGCCCCGACGTTGGATTATTGGACTGTTTATGGCGGAACTCTGCTGGTGTCCTGCTTGGCCGGAGACGCCTCCAGCTGCTGCAGAAATTATGAAAATAATTCTCGATCCTAATCGCCGGTAACTACCGATGGCTTTCGGGGCAGCTCGGACAGATACCGACGGGATCTATGAGATGCGAGATTAAACAGGGTCTCTGCTGTTACAGGCACTGGGCGGCGAGACGTATTCTCGTTGTTCAGGATGTCGAGATCCTTGTTAAAGTCTTCTTTAAGAATTTATAGATGGTCTTTACAGATGGGGTCTATGGTCTGGACGCTGGCGTTCGTTTCTCTTCACGCGAATAAAAAGATATATCGGAATAGACTTATATATATTGGAATAAATTCTTATAGAAGACCTGGGCCTTCGATATGGAGACTTTTATTTGAAATTATTCGACGTACGACTTCAAAAATTGCTTAAAATCGAAGCACTTCATTTCAGCGAATTAAAATAGAAAAGCCTCTCTCATTCGAAGATTTACTTTCATAATATCTTATTACCAGAACGTTTTATTATTTCCATATTTTATTAAATTCCTCTACTAGGTGATACTTTATCCAAATAACAATAAAATAAAATATTCCGAATATTGTAAAAACAAACGAGTGAATACTGTAGAAATAGGAAGATTGGATCAGCGTAAGAATTCATTTCCAAATCCGATTACACCGATCCCGTCGGCACGAACAACGCCGAACAAAAGAAAGAAGACGCCCGTCCAAGTAAAAGTACATTCTCGTAGCCGGTCACGGAAGCCGTGGAATCCGAACGACCGCGTCCGGTGGAACACGCGGCTAAAACCAAAGCTCGTGCGCGCCGGCGGATTAATTAAAGTCCTTGCAGCGGTCTCCGGGGTTCAATTGTCCAGGACACGTACGCCGGCGTAAAAATCCCTCTATCGGCGCACGAGCCGCGCGTTCAAATGACCCGGACACCTCGAAGAGATCGATACCAAGGAAAGCCACGGTTTGTAACCCGATCTAACGCGCTGGTTCTCCTACATTGTGCCCGCCGCGCGGCACGTTGCGCCGGAGAACCTTTCATTACACAGCCCCGTAATAACGGACGTCGCCCCGGCGTCTATGTTCACCCAGCCAGCGACGCCGTCGTACATCCACGGGATGTACGTGTCCAGCGAGATCCTGTTACCAGATAAGAGACACACCGCTCTGTGTTCTCCTACGGCGGGGGGGAATCGTGGCGGAGGAAAACGTGTCCGCGGAGAAACGTCGATAGGTGGAAACCAACGACGGCGGCATACTCCTCGACGGTTTATCACGAATCTACCGGGGCGGAGGGGAGGACGTCCAATGGGACACAATGCTTCGGATATACACGCTCGATGTTCTACCACGCGATATCATCGTCTGCGAATTAAGAGTCTGCTCGCATAATTCCGGGATGCTTGGCTGAGAGTTTGTTCGATTGGTTGAGAGTTTGTTCGATTGGCTCGCGGTTTGCAGTGGAGGATTGATATTTGATGTTGTATGAGGTGGTTGCGAGACTTTCGTAGCATGTTGGAACACTTCGGAGATTTTGGAAGAATATGGAGATTGTTGGAGGATGTTAGATTATGTTTGAGATCAGTGGACGATGTTGGATGACGTTGGAGAATTTAAAACGTCAGAGGATAGTGTATTGTACGGTGTTCTAAGAGGCTGCAGAATATTTGAAGTTGTTGTAGGACGTTGTAGAATATTTTAAGTTGTTGCAAAGCGTCGTAGAATATGTTGGAATGTTGTAGGACGCTGTAGAATATTTTCTGATGTTGTAGAACGTTGCAGAATATTTTATGATATTTTAAGTCGTTGTAGAATACTTTAAAATGCTGTAAATCGTTGTACGTAAAGCGTGTATTGAAAAAAATTTACAATATTGTAGAATGTTTCTGGGCACCGGAACACAACGTACAATATCAACCAACCTCGTAAAAAATTCTACGACATTATCTAACATTGTACAGCATTTCAGAATACCGTAGAACATTGTAAAAAATACTAAATCGTTGCAGAACATCGCAGAACATTCTAGGCCGTTGCAGAACATCGCAAAACATCCCAGACTATTGTAAGACACTGCAAGGTGTAGCACACCATCCCAGGATTCGCAATTTTCGATAAGTGTTACGATCAACCGCAACCTCTGCTGTCCACTGATTCCAGCAGCCGACTCCAACAGACCGACTCTAGAAGACCGAGTCCACTAGCCATGGCAACTTCAAAACCAAACTCCAGTGGCTACGATTCGCATCCTAGACCTCCAGCAACTGCACTCCGAAACCGTTTGACCGCGTCTGATAATTCCAAACGTACTCGCACAGCGCCGGAATCGAGGTCCATTGATTGCTCCAGCAATCAATCTCTCGACTATCCGGGGGTCGAATGGTCTACACGTTTGATCCTCGAGAGACGACTGCGGACGCAAAAGTCGATACCCAAATCGAATAGCGAACGGCTGAGCGCCTGGCAGAGATGCCTGCGATGCCTGCGAAGCTATTCTCTCTCCCGGCAGTCCTTCACGACAAAGTCCTTAAAGCCGGTAGAACACTGCGAGGACCCGGCAAATCCTTCGTCTTTTATCACCGGGCAAGCGATGCACAACGCCCGGACTACTCGTTGCCCCGGAATGAATAGACTCCATTCGGCGAAATGCTTCCAGCCGAACCAGAGCCCTGTCCTCCTCCTTCTCCGATTCTCTACTATCGCTAATCCTGGCCCGACACCCTAATTTTCCTCCACGACCGTTAACCACCTCGTCCCGCCGTTGTACCGGCGCGTGAATCAAGCGTGTCGCGCGCTTTTCGGCCGGCAGTTAGACGACGAGGCTTAATTCCCCGACTCTTATCAGCCGGCACCTTCGACCTCGCCCGAGCTATGGTCCGCCGTCCGATGATCCGGGCGGGGATTAGGGGTTTTGCGTAATTTCCGTATGAGACGTATATTTAACATGGTATAATTTACGTGTTTCTATTGAGGTGAAGGTTTCTGTAGTCTCAGGTGGTTTTAAGGGTAGCTATTAATATTTAATAGCTTAATATAGCACCTCAAGCTATTTTTGAACGGTTTATCTTTTTATTGTAGCTCAGTTTCAATTGATCAAATATATATTATTTCCACTATTACTATTATATTATTATGTTTAGCTTGTTGGCTTAGATTGGGTCGTGTTAGGTTATAGTTTGATTTAGGTTGGCGTAGCTTGTATTATTTTAAAATTATATTATAGTATAGTAAATACAATAGCTTATACTGTTTATTTTTATTATAATATATTATATATTCTATAATCAAAAGTTACCAAGAATCAAAGATATTTCCCTGATATTTCTTCAAAGAAAAGTTATCAAAGAAAACAAGCATATCTCTGCGCAGCTCCAATTCTTCCGATTACTATTTAATTTATTCCTACATTAACCAGACAATTTTTATTTACCCCAAACATGATCCGCGGCCTGACTATTGCCATTACTACTATCATATAGTATTCAACATCCCAAAGTTGCCGGATGGAGGCGCCAGAATGAACACGATTCCCGAGGTTGATCCAGCAACGAGGCTTGGAGCGGTTCCAATTCCGCAGTCAATTAGCAGTTCTCCAAACACGCGGTGAAACGGAGCCGCCATTGTCACGGGCGCGTCTGACCCCCGAGAACCCTCCGGGCACCTGTACCCACGGCGGATACCGACGGAAACGCGACGGTAAATAGGTGGCAACGAAGCCAAAAAGCTTGCGCTGTCTCCGGGAACACGCGAGGATTTCGGCTGTCTAGCTCTCGCGCGCGCGCGCGGGGGGAAGAGGAGACTCCGCGGAGAGATCGAGGGTGGGATTAGAGGGGGCACACCACAGAGGGTCCGTGTAATCCCGCAGCTACCAGTAATTAGCGATATTTGCATATCTACGACGGCGAGAGAGCGCGCCGCGAACGAAGAAGCGATTTACATGCGAATGGCGGGGGGGCACCGCCGCGCGAGCGCGTCGCTCCGTGCCCCGCGAAACTGACGCCAACCCGTAAATAAGAACTGTTTATGGACGCCTCGGAGGCTACGAGATCGTGAGCGGATTATCAAGCGGCCCGCCCAAAAATAGACTTTCTTGCGAACGCGCGGTGGCACCGTTCTCTTCGGGGAACCCGGTAATCGGTGGGGTATATCGACGTAGGTGGGATAAGGATTATGGATGACGTCTCGGACGGCCGAGATTGCGGACAGAAATCTTCCCACATTTTTATCAATAGTATAGCAACTTTGACCCTTTTAGTGCCGGAGGTCGATATATCGAATATGGTAAAATTAGCGTCACTGTTTCAATCTATATTTCGTCCTTAACACGTTCGTCGCCGCGTCACCCATATCTGGGTGACACTAATATCTGATCAATTTTGAAAATTTATTTTTATTGTAATATATTCGAGCAAAATGAATTCGACTATGATTTCTCGAATGCGAAAGAGTTCTAATGTCATCCCCTATGATAAATGTGAACTTTTTAGTTTTATTTTAATTAATTAAATTGCTTTAATTATGTGGGGATTTTAGTGTCTAATTGCCGACGACGAAAGTGTTAATAAAACTATTAAGAAAATTATCTTTCCAACAATAGCCAACAACGATATATCGTCATTTGGTACCAAGAGGGTTAAATATAGTATAGTAATATGTGTAGTGATAGATGGCTGATCCGAGATCATTCCACAAACTTCAGCCGGATCTCCAGGGTCTCTCTAGACTCGCAGTCCGCTCTCGGGTTGTCGCATAAATAACGGGTACCGAAGAACCAGGACCTGTTCCGCGATCGGAACAGGCTTAATCCTGTTTCGAGGATAGCGACTTCTCTCCGATAGGTCTATCCCCGAGACGAATTCGATCCCAGGAAAGTTTCTAGGCTACACACCCGTTCGCCCGCTTTGCATAATCGCGACATAATTCGCGGGGGTTTATCGTTCGCCCGTGTCCCTAATGTCTCGGAAAGTTTCGTGTCGGCGGGAGGTAGGGCGCGAGCGCGCGCGCGCCGACAATGCCTCGTTAGTCGCTAATGGCCCCGTGAAAGAACTAGGATTAAGAGTTGTAAACCATCTTGCAAATTACTCGCTTCCCTCGCCCCGGTGTGCTCGTTCAATCGGACGACCGTGAAACGCCGGTGACGACCGAGAGAGAAGAGTGGCGGAGACGGAGAGATAAAGAGAGAGGAGGAGAGAGGGAAAAGAGAGAAATGGGGACAGAGAAGGAGAGAGATAGGAACAGAAATGTAGAGAGAAAGAAAGATAGAACATAGAGAGAGGAAGAGACAGAAAAATAGAGAGAAAAAGTCAGAAAGATGGTGAGAGAAAAAGACAGAGAAATAGAGAGAGAGAGAAAGACAGAAAAATAGAAAATGCGAGACAGAGAGTGATAAAGACAGAAAAATAAAAAAGGAGACGAGAAGACAGAAAAATAGAGAAAAGTAGATGGAGACTTATAAAGACAAAAAAAATAGAGAAAACGAGACGGGCACTAATAAAGACAGAAAAAGAAAGAGGGAGAGAAAGAGATAAAGTCGCAAAGAAGCCCTCAGATCCTTCGACAGGACTCCACGACGAATTTCCATCGAGGTACTCATCCTCCTCATCCTCCTCTGCTCCTCAGTTCCAGTCTCCGCGAGATCGATCGACTCGAACGAATTAATTAGAGATCGCGTAATCGAGAACTTCGGCTTCGATAGGGAAAAACTGGATGCTACCGAATAGAAGATGGAAGCCAGGACACTGGAGGACCACGGAGAGACGAAGAGAGAGAGAGAGAGAGAGAGAGAGAGAGAGAGAGGGAGCCGATTAATTTCCAGCGAAGAGGCGAGTCGAACCGGCGAACGGAGTCCGTAAAGTTTCCCGCGGGAGAAGAGAGAGAGAGAGAGAGGGCCCGCCACTAAAATTTTACTGGCAGACGCCCGCGCCCAATGAATTTGCATGGAAATTCGCAGCCGGCTCGAGACGTACGCGTCTAAGAAATTAACTTGGTTACGTCTAATAAGCGGCGAGCCCGCCTAACCGCCCCCGCAATTCCGAAAGACGGCCGGGCGCGCGAACGTTCGAACGTAAAATCGATCTTTATGAACCGTGCTCGGGCAATTGCCACTTTAGAAATTCATGGGACCTTTAAATCTGCCGCCCCGTGTTTTTATAACCTCGAGGAGCACGAACGGGAGGGGTTGGCCAATTTGTGCCCTCGGTTTGATTCCGAGTATCGCTGGATTTATATTTAGCGAATAAGATGTGGCAAATCTTTTTAGTCTTTTGGTTTCTACATTTTTTGATAGAGAAACTTGATGTTTTATGTTGTTCATTGATAATGGTATATCAGAGATAAGTATATTATATAAGTAAAATAAATTGAACTAAAAATAAATTTAACTAAAAATAAATTTTACTAGAAATCAATATTTTAATTAAAATACAGCTCCGGTTTTCTACAATTTTTGAGACTGACATAACCTGACAATCGTAGCGTTAATTTAACAGTCACCCCAGAAAATTCGTCAGAAACAGCAGGTAAACTAGTTTGACAATAACTATTGCCAGCGATTCGCCACCCACCGCTCTCGCAACCGCTCCGCCGTTACGCAGCGCGGGGGTATGGCGTAGTCCCGGAATTTGCCGAAATTTCGGCAGTAACCACCCCCGCGCGCGCGTTCCTCGCAGGACATTTCAGCGAAGGTAAACCGCGGCAAGGGTTTATACGCCGTGGGTGTGAGGGAGACGCAGCACCGTACCGGGGGGTGTCGTGGGTGGAGTCTCATCGGGGCCCGGGGGGGTACGCTCGCATTGTCTCGGGTTTTACGAGCTGACGGAGGAAACTGACGAGAAAGAGAGAGAGAGAGAGAGGACGAGAGGCGATGACTGGCTGCCTAACGCCGGGGGTTGGTTGCCGGTCGCACCGCGGGGGCTCGAAGGGGGCTCCGGGCGAGGGCTGGCACCCGGGGAGGAGCAAGTTTACACCTAGCTGCTAATTTTACGAGGTTAGTTAACTCCTGTAAGAAGCTTACGGGGCGCCGGGGTTTGCTACACGGACTTGGTAATTTCATAATTTAAACGAGTTCCTCGTCGCGGCAGCGACGCTGTTATTCGACCGGCGGAAAAAAGCCTTTCTCTTTCTCTCTTCACCCTTGTCCGTCTGTTGCTCCCTTGGCCCCGCGACCACCCCCGCGTATTATTTTCCCTGTGGAGCCTATCAAACGCAGCGAGCAAGCGAAAGAGAGAGAGAGAGAGGGAGAGGAAAGGAGCTTTTGTGCGGCGCGTTTGAAATTTCGCGAGCACGCGCTTACGCACGCGGTTACGTAAAAGCTCGCGGAAATTAATCCTCGTTCCGTCGGGAGCCGATGACGTGCCGCGGCAACGTGACACGCCCAGCGGCCGCCGCTGCTCGCCTCGCAACACCCGTTAAACACCCATTCTCCTTTTCGATAATTGAATTCCCAACGGCAACCGGTTCGAGTGCAGAGAATCGTCGGAGCAACGCCTCACTTTCGCGGCGTTTCCTAACGGGGCTGCTCTGCTCTCCTCTCTTTCTCTTTCTCTCTCTGCACCTTCATTTCCATGGCATCCCCCCCGCAGCCGGAAAGGGCCCAACGGCTGCTCTCCAGCGAGTTAATGAAATTCGCGGAGTTTCGATTCTGACGCGTAGCTACTTCGCGATATTAATTCGACCGGAACGCGCTTAATCGTTCCCCACGGTGCCGCTTCGCCGTATCCGCGATCCACGGAATTAAAATTCGCGGCTCGTTCTCTCTCCTCCCGCAATTCCACCTGTCCCGGAATCACGAAATTGCGCGCACGTCTTCGCAGCCGCGCGATTTAATCCGACGTTATGAAATTAGGAGACGAAGTTACGCGCCCGCGCGTAAGTCGATTTTAATCTAACGCTGATTAGACCGCGATGATTTTGCTGGTCCGTGGCTAGCTTGTCGCTGTGGAAGTTCGAGTTACGTGCTGCTTTGTTGTTCGGTAATGAAATTGCTGATTAAAGAAGAAATTTGTATTCAGGTGTGTCGAAAAATTTGTAGGTTATGTCAGGTTCTTGTTGCAGAGAATTGTAGTAGAGCGTTTATTAATTATTATTTCGTAGGTGAAATGAGTTTATTAATTGCTATTATTTGGGATTATTATTGTTATTAATTGGGAATTTGTTAAATCGAAATTGGGACGTTGGAATCGTCATGGTGATTGCAAAATTATTTCGCAACGTGATACAATAATTTTTCATGGCGCCCCAGAGTCGCTCGAGCGCAAAGGGTTAAATAATAAAATAAAGTACAAAACCCTGTCGGTCGAAGACGTTCAGATTTCGTCCAAGAATTTCCATATCAAATTTTCTGTCGCAAGAATTCGAAAATTCCGCGTGGCGATCGAGGAATGTTCTTCGAAGAGGAGCGAAGCACGGATCGGATATCGATTCCCTTGGCAGAGGTGTCCCGATGGCAGCGGTGTCCGGGAATTGGCTGGCCGTGTACGTGACTCAATTTCGCGCGATGATCGCGCGGGGGCTCGGAGAGAATCGGCTGCAGGCCGCGAGACGCGCCTATTTAGAACAAACAGTCCGCCCGAAACGAGCTGCGATCTCTCCCTCGCGCGTAGAGAGACTCCTTTCAGCCAGCCGGAGCGCGCCACCCCCACCGCCCCTCGTTTTTATCCTCGAGCCCCGCTTTGCATTTAAACACGTAGTTTGCTTAATTTATGCGAGCCGAGGCTCGAGAGAGAAGGGAAGGAGAGGCGAGTGAAGAACGAGCGGCGGTGAGGCGCGCGGAGGACGATTCAGCAGCAGGTATGAATAGCTTCGCAACGGAGGAAAGTTTGACGGAAGAGGGAGAACCGTCTTGCGAGCTGTTCTTTTCGTGAAAACCGGAAGCCCGATGCCGGGCCGCTAATTACGGATGCGAGAGCGAGAACGAGGAGAGCCAAGGCTGTGATTCGCTCTTTAACGAATCCGCTGCTCGGCGAGGGACGATCGGAAAACTTTCGAGGCGGAATCGTTTACTCGGGGAGGAAAAATTCGAGGAGACTTCTTCTCGATGGTGTTGTTTCAACCCCCGTGAAATTAACGGACGGTGTGGCTATTTGCTACAGTTGATACTTAAATAGAAAATTCGGTTTTTGTGCACTGATTTTATTTAATCCGGAACTTCAACCCCTTCGATGTTAACATATAAGAAAATAATTTTAAACAGTAGATATTTAAATAGAAAATTAGAAAATTTTATACACAAATCTTCTATAATTGCAGGCTTTATTTAATTTGTATTTTAATTTAAAAATTTATTTAATTAATACTATCAGTCTTTGAATAATACATTGATCATGCTATGAGTTAACCTCTTCAAGGATACTGTCACATACGCGTACGTTTAGTTTTCTTAAAATTAGAATTATTCTAAGAGCAAAGAAAATGAAAATGTGTTAAAAAACTATTCGCTATATAATCATTTAGCAATACCAAAAATACCTAATCGATCGAAATTAAATGGATGATAAATAAAAAAAGAAGAAATTAAATAGATCGTACCCTATTACAAAAATTCATCCCTGAAGAGGTTAAGGGTTGAAATCACTAAATCGACTACTGCTGATTAAACTTGACAACTTATCGGTTACTAAAGACTGTAAAAGCAATAAATAAATGACAATAAATTCGCGGTAACCGCAGCAGGCCAAGGGCAACGGAAAACCCGCAGACACTATAGCACATAATAAACGACTAGCGGATAAATTGCGAATATACCGCGAGCGCGCGCCGAGTTTTCAAGGACGAGCAACTGTCGGTAGCACACCGCGGGGGCCGTTACACTAATGCGGGAATAATTACGCGAAGGTTTGATAGGAGGCTCCTGTCGCGCCACGGGCAAATATGAAAATCCATTTCGAAGGGCGGCCACTCTCTCTCACTCTCTCTCTCTCCTTCTCTCTCTACGGGTCCCCGGCTAAGAGGGTCGGGAGAGCACACGCGAAATTGACTTGTCTGCTGCGTTTCGCGACGGATCCGAACCCGACCCCGTATATTTGCCTGCTGAAGTCCCCCCCTTTCGGGTAGCTACCGGGTACGACGTTCACGGACCGAAGGGGGGAAAGGGGCGAGGACCCGGGGCCGGTCTTAAGGGTAATGAAATTAATTGGCGGGATGTCAAGAGAGGGACAGAGGCCGGGCAGTGGAGGGAGCGGCTCCTTAAACGACGGAGCCATCTGCATTTTAAATTTCCCGCCGAGGAAACGGACGCCCAGCGAATATAAATGTTGTAAATAATTCGGGAGGAAGGCTTGGGCGAAAAGCAGACTTTTGGGAAGACTTATTGTAATATTTTTAAAAGGTTGGCTGATATGGTTTTTGAAGTTTAATTAACGTGAGAAGTAGGAAGGTAATTAGAGAGGTTGTAAAATATCTGAGTGTATTTATATGTTTATTAATTTATTTTATTAATAAAAGTAATGGATAATAAGTGTTCTAAGATGGCTGAGATGTTGGAGTATTTTTATAATTTTTTACACAAGCTTGACCACTATTATTTCACATTTTTCTTTAATTATTAACCCTTCGCACTCGAAGAACGACTCTTACTTAAAATTGTTATATAAAATTCTAATCAAATTCCAGCAGTATAAAATTTATTTATTTTCACAAAACTGTTTAAAGTATAGCAATCATTCAAACTACATTTCATATACATAAATTACACTAATAAGTTATATAAAATGAAAATATTTCGGATTTAAACACGAAATAGCTTCGAATGTAAAGAGTTTAATAAAACGGAAGTATTTTAGATTCATATCAAAGATAACTTCGACTGCAAAGAGTCGACGCGTTTAATTAAGCGATTGTTTAATTAAGCGATCATTTAATTTTTACGTAGAAATTCTACAACCGGATTTCGTCGATCCCAAAACCGGTTGTCGAATTTCACTGGTTCGCGAAAAAAGACCGGTTATTAAAAAACCGACAAGCCCCTAACCGGGCGAGACGTTACGTGACGGGGGTGGGACGTAGCGGGGGGGTTCGGTGGAAGTTCCCGAGGCCCGGAACGAGCGAATAAAAGTCTGGTACGACGGGGCAGGCCGCGCGGATTTACTGGGAAATTAGGCCCGAAGGACGTAAAACTTCATGCTAAAGGCTAATAAGAAGTTCCTCCAGCGAAAGGATTTGGCGAACGACGACGAGGGGGAGATGCCTTGTTTCGTCGTGGAGCCTTGCATCCCCCGTGGAACTTCCGAATAATTCATTGCTCCCTGCTCTGCAACCTCCGGACACCTTGTTCGAATTTTACGGCGGAATACTTTCTAATGTACGCCGACAGCCTCTGCTCGCTCGCTCGCTCGCTAGCGCGCGCGCGCGTTCGATGAAATTAGATTGGGGAACGCCGGGTGATTAAAATGATCGTGGACTTGTTACCTTGACTGGGTAGACTTGTATATTTATATCTCGGGGGACTGGGGGAGGCGTGCTTCCGCGGCGTTTCTGTGTAACGGAGGCGCTGGAATCGTCGACTATAAATATCGCTTTTATTGTACGACGAAGCGTCGGAGAATCTTTTAACTTTTTCGGGCACCGTGGGATTAAAAGCAATTAAGTTATATCGTTTTCTTGCTGTCTGGACTTTTATCTTCAATTTAGCAAGAAAATTGTATCGATTAGTTAATTAGTTTCGTTTTTATTACAGTTTGAAAATTGAAGGGCAGGACGCGCGTTTAAGACATATTTTATTACATTATTTTCAAAAAAGCAAGCATCGCGAGCACGATTTTTATGTTATATACAGTACATTAAAATAAAGCCTTGAAAGAAAGGCAGCGTCAAAATTGATTTCTCTAATCGGATAAACTTATATTTTTAATCAAAAGAATTGAATTTTCCTTCTCATTTTGAATCCGCAATTGCTTAGTTGCCAACCCAATATTATATTTTAAATATAACAAATCATATTGCAATTATTAAGATATTATTTTGAGTGTGTCCGCGATGCCGCAGCGTCGCTTACGAAGATAATGGAAGGGGGTCGTTCCAGGGTTAATAATAAATTGAGCGTTGCGTATCGAGAATTAATGGCAAGTTCACCGGCACGAGGAGCGAAAAGCGCGCGCGCGCGCAGCGGCATCGGAGAGAGAAGACCGGCGAGAGGCAGGCAGAGAGAGAGGAAAGGCCGGGCCTGTTCCGTGGCGAGGGTTAAGCAGGAAATTGCTAACCGCAACGCGGTCGCGTTGTTAAATTCAAAGTGGCACGGTGAAACGAGAAAGGAGACGGCCGGGACGCGCGCGGCCGGTCGGACGCGTCTGTCTGAAGTTCAACAAAAATTGCCCGCCAAATCGAGACCGCTAGCCAAGCCAAGCAAAGCCGAGCCAGCCATCCAGAGAGTCAGCCAGCCTCGCGCCGCCACACCCCGCTATTGTTAACGAGGACACAATGTCGCGTATAATGCACAATGAGCTGTTCCGAGCCGACGCATTAATGCAACGCACAATGATGCGTGCGCGAGCCCGGAACATCGACAAAAAGGGGGAGAGAGACGGAGACAGTCAGACAGAGAGAGATAGAGAGAGAGAGAGAGAGAGAGAGAGAAAGTCAGAGTGGGTGGTGCAGCCGCGATGAAAAGCACTGGCAACCTTGCTGCGGTTTTTCTCCGATATTTCACTGCCTCATGCTCCACAGGAACCATAACAGACAGCCCAATATCATTTGCAATATATTTTGGAACAATTCGTGTCACAAAACAAGGATTCCTATTAGGTTAATTCTGTTTATTCAGATTTTAGAGTTTATCGAGAGTTCGAAGTTAGTACTTCATATTCAACAGCGAAATATCTATGTATTATTATACTGGGAAAAATATTTTATCGAGTAATTACTGTATCCTTGTGAAAAAATATAATAAATATAATAATAAATATAAAATTTCACGTAATAAATATAAAATTTCTTTTTCTTTTGAGATATTAGTGCGTTCGAAGAAATTCTATTTCTAAAAAATTCTATTTCTAAAAAAGGAATTTGGTAGGGCAAGGGGTTAGCGAGCGTGGATCAGAGGAACGAATCAGAGACTACGCTTATTAAAACAGAAGTTGGACCGGTTCCAGGTGCTATATAGAAAGCGATACGGCGAGATAGAGGGCCCGGGGATTGACGGACGCGTTTATCCGTCCCGACGGTGGTGGGCCGGCCGTCGACGTCTCGTTACACTTTTATCGAAACAAAGCCGTCACCGGCCGATATTCAATTTCCTGGCGGTCGCGCGATTCCGCTTGGCCGTGAGGACGCCGCGCGCGACATTGAACGGAACACGCGTCGGATCGAAACGCTGCTCTCCCGCACCTCTCCCTCTCTCTCTCTCTGACTCTCTCTTTGTTGTTACCGGCGGCTGTTTAATGCTGGCCGCGCGCACGGAGCAACGTCCCAGCGAACGCGCGATGACAGTATCTCGAGACGGCGACGCCGGTCGTCGACCACAACCTGCGGCGTCGTCGTCGTCCTCAGCGCCCCCGACGTCCGACGCTATCAACGTCTCTCGCGAAACTTTCTCCTGACGTCTGGCGATAACGAGCGGAGACGAGGGCCTCTCGATGGGCTCCGCCCGTGTTTTCCCGTCCGGGGAACTACCGCCGGGCTTAATATTCGCTGGATGTAACCCGGGATGTGATAATAGAGGCAACGACGACGAAATGCTAAGAGTCTGCCTTCTGTCAATTTCGTCACCTTCGCCGATGCTGGAAGAGTTTATCTTTTAACGCGATCGGCGAGATACGTCGATGTTGTATTAGATAGACTGCGGTTCATTATATTAATTTATGAATTAGGAATTCAGTGTGTATATTGACTTGTGAATTAAGGATTCACTGTGTATATTAACTTGTGAATTAAGAATTCACTATATATATATATTAATTTGCAAATTGAGAATTCACTATATATATATTAATATATGAATTAAGAATTCACTATATATATCTATATATTAATTTGTGAATTAAGAATTCACTGTGTATATTACGTGTTTATAAAATATTGAATAATGCGAATTAAGTCGGTAAAAAATTTCAGTCATTTTTTTTAAATGTTAGATTACATTGTTTTTATTGGAGAAATAATTTGAAGAAAACATACATGCGTGTTATCGACTTGCTAGTTGGAATAAGACTAAAACGTTACGTAAGAAGGAGTCCATAAACGCTCTGCGTAGAAGTTATGACAATAGGAAATGTAAAAGACACGATAACGTTAATGCACGAGAGACGAACTAGTTACGAAATTAGAATTATTAATAAATTCAGTAAGTCGTCAATGTCAAATTTATGTTAACAAAAGTGGTCGTTGATTTGAAATATATACATGGGAATATTAAACAACGTTTCAATTGCATGTATTTAGCATTTTTGTTGTAAATTCATAACACAGAAATTTATTTACTATTTTTAGTATCTATTCCGAATTTATTTAGCACTCTTGTCATAAATTCTAAACAAAGCATTCGTGACCATTTTATTAACTAGACATTTACAATTATTTCTAACATAAATCCTAGTAATAAATTTCAAGCATTCCTAAATTAATTTCAAAAATCCCAAGTAAATATACGCTCGCTACTTTAACGACAGAATATTATACTCGTCCGTGGAATTAAATTCCTGCGATCTCTGCTCTCCAGATTTTATAAACCTTCATTACGTCCGTTGCAACGAATCCACCGACGTGTCCACCCATTCATTTTCAAGTCTGGCGAGCCCGCGGTCAGCCCAATGAAATGTAATTACTGTAATATACGCCGCGGCATCGCGCGGGGTGTTCCGTTTCATCGGACAGAATCGATTTCGGCCGCGCTTCTGAAACCGAGCGCGCGCGATTAATCGCCGTTTTCCGCGAGGCTGCCGAGGGAAAAGGTCGAACTTTAACCCCTTCGCTCCGAGCGCCGCGTATATGCGGCCTCCAAACGATGTGTGTACGAGTGCTATCCGTAGACAAAATACAAATATAATTTTCTGTTTTAATAATTTTGCAGGTCATTTCATAACGGCAAGAGATTTCGTTGGGAATGTTAGGTTATGTCAGAGAAATTAAAAATTAAAAATTAAAAATAGATTACAAGAATAAACTCGTCAACTCCATTAGCTTAAATAATTTCATTTTCGAGGCACGAATTTTTTTTATCATGGTTAAAACACAGAAATCACACGCAATGTGCATATTTCTGGCTTTCGTTCAGTGTACTTCGACGGACGACACCGTTAAAGGGTTAAAGAAGGCGATTGTTCCTCGATCGGCGTATTCGGTAAAATTGCGAGGAGAAGGTCGAATTTTAAAGAGGGCCTCGACGATTGTTACGGGGTTGGGTCGCGTCTAGGGAGAGCCGCGTGAAACGAAGATAGAGTTCCTCCCTCGCGCGTGCAGGTCATTGCCGTTAGTTTTACGAGCCAGGAGAAGCTTTATTGCTCCCTTATCGTCCGATTGACGACAAAATGTTTATTGTTCGGCCGTTTCGCTAGCGTCACAGGGTTATCGCCGCGAGTGTCGAAGCGATTCGCGATAGCGCTTCTACTGTCGATAAAAAAATGGAATCCAGACCTCTCTCTCTCTCTCTCTCTCTCTCTGCCCACGCCCAAGGGGCCTGGAAATTGCGAGCCGTTGAACCCGGCCAAGCTTTCTGCATTTATGGCATACTTGCAGTTTTGTAATGTTTGGGAGAATATGTTAGGATTGCTTAAAGGTTATTGCGATGGACTTATGTGTTCTATTGTGTTCTTAGTTCTGGTCTGTACCCTGTTCTTCTGTTTTGCTGAATTTGTAATAGGAAGATTTAATAACTCGTCAAGTTTACATATTAATTATTTAAGTCTGTGTATTATTTATAAGCATATAAGATGGAAGAGAAAAAGGACATAGAATTTTTTCGCAGCGCAAAGAGTTAATTATTTGATAAATATATAAAGTTAATTAAGTCTGGAAACGAACCAGAGGCACAGCTATTGGCCACCGCAAATGACTGCCTTTACAATTTTAATAACAACTGACGACATTATTATTTCTTTTTAAGTACGACATTATTATTTCTTTTTAGATACGACAATATTATTTCTTCTTAGATACGACATCATTATTTCTTCTTACACGCGACATTATTATTTCTTCTTAGACAGAGGAAGATTTTCGTCTTCAATTTCGAAAAGATTAACCTTTGAAATTAGGAAACGGGATCCGCAGTCCATTATAGAAGCGGCTGCAATTAAAGCAGCGCGAAGCCCGTCGAAATTTTCCAGCGTGCTCTCTCCGCGCCCGGAGCCCGCGCGCTCGGATTCCGGCGTTTATTTTAATGCCCGAAGAAGTGGACCTCGTTAAACCGATTGAACTTCAAAGCGGCGATCCTCCACACGAGTGGAGGCCCTACAGGCACGAAAAAAAGAGGAACCGCTTTTAATTAAGACACCCGACAGCTTTTCTCCCCTCCCCATGACCGGTCGCCGTTTAAGAACACTCCGTGTGTTTCTTTCTCGTTTTTCCCTGTTTCCCCCACTCCCCGATAAGTGCACCTGTACTCCTTCCCCCGTCTATCGTTACTAATTTGACGAATTGCATCGGGCTTTCCGAAAATTCCACGTCCCTTTGACGCGGTACAGAGAACCGCTCGCGCGCGCGCGCGCGCAGAGAGGCGAAGCGCTCACCGTGTGCCTTCTAAATACGATTATGGTTATTTTCGGCCCTCGACAATCCCCCGCGGCTTTGATCTCCGCCCGATCCCGTCTCCCGGGGCTCCTTTTGTCTCTCTCCGAGTGGATCCTCTCATCCTGAATTCGAAAAATTTCATAAAACAATTCCGGCCTCTGATGGGGGTGGTTCCCCGTTTTTCGCGTGGTTCGAACATCTGCATTCTTTCTGGCTAGTGTGCAACGAGTGGTCCGTACAACCGAATCCCCGTCATCGTCGAATTTCGTTCGCTGTTGTTGTTGTTGTTGTTGCCGGGCTGCGAAATTTTATGGCATCGCGCGAGGTATGTTTGTCTATTTGACAAGCAATGGAAGAACTACAATGACACTTTTGTTTTTTCTCTGCGGTGGATCTACCGACTCCAGTGAGAGAGAGATTTGTTTTATTCAGTTACTGTGTATGCAAAAGTATTTTTGAACATGGCAGTTTGTGGAGACGTGTGTAATTTATGTTATAGCTTGATTAATTTGAAATTTAGGAGCTTAGGGATTTTTTAATATTATTTAATTCTGTTACTATCTATTACTTTTATTATCACATGCTGATATATTTTTCTGTACTTTATTCTTCCTTTTTAAGAAAGGGTTTAAATATAGAAATATATAGTAAGGTATGTAATTTATATTATATGATTTAGTTCCTCTCTAATATTTTTCTAATACTATTTATTGTTATCATTACCATTTGCCCATATATTTTTGTATACCTTATTCTGCCTATGTAAGAAAAGATTTAGAAATAGAAATATGTGGTATGATATATAATCTATATTATACAATTTAATTGTGCTCGAAATTAAAATCACCAATTTCCTAGTATTATTTAATCATATTAACATTTATTATTATTACCACTATAAAATACTCATTCTGTATAAATTCTCTTAAAATACTCTAAACGCTAGAAATACTCGAAAAAAAACTCTATAAATACTCTTTCCTTTATTCTCCCCATACAAAAGAAGCTTTAAAAATAGAAATACACGAAAACATAGAAAATCCAAATTACAGCCGAATTTATCTCTATAACAAAAAAGAATAGCTTGTACATCACTTTAAGCATTGTTGAATCACACCATTGTCCCTCCACCTGCCAACACCACTTACCCGCCGTTTAGCACGATCGACAGTAATATCGCAGAAAAATTCGTCCCAAAGAAACAAGAATTTGCATAAGCATCGGCGCGCACCGCATTTATTAGTCGGTTAATTTGTTAGGCAAAGCGATTCCATTTGTCGTGAGAGGCCCGGTCCCGAACGCCAGAAGACATATCCTACCGTCCAAACAAAAGCGCACAAAAGAGCGACGCGGAACGACAGCTGGGAAGAAATATCCGCGCGCCGGCGTCTTTCGCCTGTGTTAAGTCGAGGCCTCGCCTTTGTTCCCAGCGCGGCGTTTCCTGAAGGGTCCGCAGGAAACCTCTGTACCCGTAGGCCCGTCGTTAATAGAACCGTGAAGAGCAGGAGGCGGAGGAGGTGGAGGAGGTGGAGTGGACGGAGAGGGTGGGACCAACGAAATGCAACGCGCGGTTTTCGGCGTCACGGTGTCTGCGCTCGAAAACCGCATCGTTCCGCGGACGCGCGTTTTGCGGTCCGCGGCCTCTGAAGATTTCGCAGCGGACCCGACAGGAAACATGCGTCCGGTCGCGTTTTTCCGCTTCCGAGTACGTTCGCGCCTCACCTTTGCAATTTCGCTCGCGAACTTTACGGTAACTGCTGCCGCGCGATTCTACAATTGCATTGACACCGGTTCGTACTCTTCGTAAAACTATACATCGTCTAAGAAATTTAGGATAAATCGCGTAAAATAATATTGCAAATAGGATAAGTTCATAAGTTATCTCATTCCTGAAAAATTCAAGCCTATACAGTAAACTCTAATATCCCCAACTAAAAGTCGTCGCTAATAACCGCAAGTGTAGTCGATGCGACGTAAAATACTATTTAAAAAAAAAATAAAAATATTGCAAATTTATTCGCGTTGTTCTTATATAGAAAAATATGATATATTAGGTCTACCGGAGAATTATGTCCGCTAATGTCATTTTATTCGCGTATTTCTCAAATATGATATTCATAAATTGCCATTTTTAATTGTACCTTCACGGTTAATAAAATAAATTTAAAAAAAATAGCAACGAAAATTTAATGTTGAACTAAATTTTTATGACCGATCGTTAGAGTGTTAAACTGGTTCCGAGTGCAAGGGGTTGATATTCGGTTCTTTTCGTTCGTTTTAAGGGAAGAGGGACGAAAAGGAAAAGGCGACCGATGATAGAACGCGGGGAATCGTTGAAACGGAGGGGCGGTGGACGACGGAAGAGGAACCCGGGGCGCGTAAAAAATGGCGATTGTTAATTAAATCCGTAAAGCCGGCGGGGAACGGCTCGAAACCGCTCGCCGTCATCCGCCATTCTATTCTCGTATTTGTCTTGCGGCTCTTCCTCGCGAAATATTTATACTGCGGCCGCGCGCGCGCGCCGATCTCTTTTTTTTTTCTTTCTTTCTTTTTCTTCCACCGCCGCCGGTTCCCCGCGGGTTATTAATCTTCCCGCTCACGCTCGCGGCGCATTCAATTTTCTATCGGGCCTCTCTCGCGCGTATTAAAACGCAATTTTCCTGCTTAACTCCACCCCCAAGCGCGCCGAAAACTCCGGCTTCGTTCGACCGGTTTGCGTTTTCTGCACCAGCAATTTCCTACCTCGAATTATTTACGATCTTTTTAGGCGGCGCGATCGATTTAACCCCTTGCCGTACCATTTTCTGTACGATTATTAGGTTGGTAAGAAAATCATTTCGATTTCCAAAGTATATCTTTAAATCGATAATCCACAGACAAAGCGAAATAAGTATTTTTTAATCAAAATAAGATCCATTAAACTCTGTTCAGTATAGAAATTATTTAGTTTAAATGGAAATGTAATTGTATTCTTCTGTTATCAATACTTGTGACTCATATCAACAGTTTAACAATTTTTTAAATCTAAACTTTGTTAGCATAAAAATTATTTTTCTATTATTTTTATATTTTTTATTATTATTACATCGCAGCGTGATAGAAAATTTTTAGCGGTGCCTCGGAATCACCATTCGAGTGCAAAGGGTTAAAGATAAATAAGTGCTAATGAACGCAGCGTAGAAAGAATCGTAGCGCAAGTGATTAAATAATGATTCGAGAACTCGACGCCGCTTTCAGTCTTCTATTTTTATTCGGTTAAATAAATCACTTTGTTCTTGGAGATTTTTCAAGGTTTACAGATTGATTACATTGCAACGAGATATGAATGTTATGCAAGGAACTAGTACCGAGGCACAGAACAACGTTTGTTCGGCTCAAGATTCGTCGAAGGCAGTAGATAAAGTAAACCATGCACAGACGCTCATTAATATGTGATTGACGTATCATCGTCCATTCATTTCAACTGAAGGCTGTAAGCTTTTTATTAAGCACGTCGTTTTTCAGCAACTATTACGAACTATGTAGTATCTCTGTCTAGTCTAATAAACAAATTCCTTATGCATAAAATGTAGTTCAGTAAATAAAATGGATAAATTAGATGCCAATAAAATTCTTCTAGATTTCCAGTTGAAATTGCTTCGGCTGCAAAGGGTAAATATAAAAATGCTATAAAATGCTATACTATACTATAATTATACTACAACAAATATATATTTTTTTTATATTCAATTTTTTAATACAATGTAACTAGTAACTAATACATGACTACCCAGCACCTGTACACATCCCAGAAAACAAAGTCCGTAATAGAAACACTTGACTCCACCGTTCCAATTAATTTTTCCAGCAAGACTCAGCCTCCGGCCACGAAGAACGAGACCGCTCCGAAAAATCGTGCCGCGTGGAAGGAAAGCTCGCTCGTTTCTCGGGAGCTTCGACAGGCCGGCTCGCCTCCGGGCGAGTCTCGTTTCCCGCGGAGTCGCCGCGTTTTCTCGGCCGGATCGCGAAAGGGGAGAGAGCGCGGCGCGATCGTGGAGCGGAGGAAAGGTCGGGGAAGGGGCGAGGGAAGGCAGAGCGGATCTGACTAAGTGCCAAGCGGGCAAAAATAGCCGGCGTTGCCGCGGCGCGATGCTAAATTCACTAGGCAATAACGGACAACGAGCGGAATACCCCTTCTTCGGACGTGGGGCGAGGAGGACGACATCTCCTCTCTCTCTCTCTCTCTCTCTCTCTCTCTCTCTCTCTCTCTCTCTTTCTCGTTCTCTATATCTCTCTCTGTGCTGCTCTTGAATGGCCGTAATCACCGACACGACGAGAGTCCGCGCGAAATTCGGACAGAAGCCCGAGGACCGGGGGTTCGAGGAGCGTGCGAAATGGAATTAGCCGCGGATCGCGCGAGATTAACCGTTCGCGCCGACGAGTTTCTCGCCCGGAGACAGCCGCCACCCCCGCGATAATGCCTCGTAAGCGGCAGAAATTGGATTTCGCAATTAAACGGGTACCCCGCGCGCGGCCGAAACCCGCCTGCAATTCGTTCCTCCGGTTCGATCGGTGCCCGCGCCGCGGTCTTCGGCTCTCGTCGTCGTCGTTCTCGCGGCGTCGCGGGATTTCCAGGTTTATTTCATTATACCAAGCATCCTGCGCCCCCGGGAATTTTAATTGCCTGGAATTGCAGGTTGGGCCGCGTCAAATTCCATGCTCCGCCGGAAGACACTCTCGCGATGCGCCCGATCCCAGCCTTCCTTTTTCGCGGACTCGCCTGGCGCGGTCGCTTAGGCGAATCCGTCGCGAGGATTACGGATGCTTGGGATAAAAACCTGTCCGTCGTTAATCTTTTAATATTTTTCGATCTATAGGTTACGCATTTTTCGATCTATAATTGCAGTCTTTTAACCCTTTGCAGTCGGAGCCATTTTAAATAATATATATAATATAAAATATATATATAAAGAAATAAGGAAATAAATAAATACAGAAATAAAGAAAACCTTTGTAAAACACGTCGCACAGTAATTTCCTCTTGGAAGTTGCAACTGCAGTTAATAATAAAAAACTGAAGTTAATAATAAAAAAAAACTTCATCCTCCTGCTTGAAATTATAAGAAGACAATAATATGAGTGACGGACGCCTAACTTTTAAAAAACAACAGCTTATTTATTCTCAGCCATATTTTACCGAATAAATCGTCGCGGCTAAAGGTAATTACAATAATAACATGTTTTGCAGCGAACGATCTCTCAAGCGCGTTAGCAAACTCCGTTTTCATCTGGAATGCTTTGTACACAGCGATAATATATAGCTGACGAAACAACAAGGTTATCGTTCGCGAAAACGAACGTTAAAATATTCAATGCGTTAAAAAAATATTTTATGACAATTTAAAACTTAAAAATTTCTAACTTATATTTGAGTTAGAATCCAAGAAATAATATTCATCAAAAGAATAGATTCATAATAAGTCTGCTTCATAGTCATATTGACAATACTTAACCCTTTGCACTCGAATGGTGACTATGAAGCACCACTAGAATTATTCTATTACGATTCAACATAATTTTTATAACAATAGAGTTTAGATTGGTAAAATTGTTGAGTAGTGAAACTGTTGCTATAAGTCGCAAGAAGCAACGCATAAAATTGCACTCTATTTCTTAAAATAAAAATACCAGGAATATTATTTCAGATTTACAGTTTAAATGGCTTCGAATGCAAAGGGTTAATAAATCAAAATAATACATCGATTTTGAAAGCGTCGACTGACCAGAATGAAGGGTCGACTAGACACAGTGCGGCACGGAACGTGTTAAATCGATGACGACGACGCGTATCTCGCGCGAGTATAATGGAACGAAACACGGGTTACTACAAAGTATATTCCGTCGTGAATCTGACAGCTGATCAAACATCGCGCTGGATGTCCACATAGAACGTACTACCACGTCCTTCTCCACGCGACCGATCGCACACACCGTCGATCAGTATTTTTTTGCGAGTTCGCGGTGGAAGTGATACCTGAGAAAACGCGTGTCGCAGAATCAGGGCAGAGCCCGCGGAAAGATCCGCGGAACAGTTATCACCGAGATTCCCGTGCAATTGAACGTATCTCGTCGCGAAGCAGAAGAAGAAGAAGAAGGAGGGACGCGCGCGTTCGTCGACGGGTCTCTCGTTGTTATTCAGTCCCCTGATTGTTCATTAAAATTCCGAAGCCGGTCTCGGGCTCTCGAACGACTCGGCGCCGTTCTGGATCGGCCGGTTTTCTCTACGGCGCGACACACACGCCGTTGACGGGTCCGATATTCTTTCTTTTCTTATCTTTTTTTTCTTCTTCTTTTTCGTTTCGTTTCGTTTCGTCGAGTGCTGCAACGAAAGGTCGCCGAGCGGCGAATTAACGCGCACGTCGCGAGCAATTGCGGGGGTGTTTCGAGCAGTTGACTCGGTTCATTGCCGCAACGAGAGAGTCACAGCCTAGTTGGCGGTCGGGGGTCCGAGGAGGTGGAGAGACGAGGTCGCGGCGATCAGGCGAAACAGGGAGGAGAGTGAGGTGGAGAGGAGGGGAACGGACGGAACGGCCGCGATTATTGCAAGATTTATTGCTCCTCTTCGTTTCGTCTGGTTCTCGGGGGGCCGTTCGCGCTCTCGACGGAGGACGCGCGACGCGCGCGAAACCATCCTCGATTTTTTCACGTCCCCGAGACGAGTTGACTTCTCTTCTCTATGCCTTTGAACCGGCCGACCGCCATCGGAGATCGTTATCGATCCTCGCGACTGTCGACGCCGGTTTTCGTGATCGCTCGCAGAGACTCGATTTTTCAAAATCGCGGAATAGTCGAGCTTCTACGATTATCTGCCTTCCACCGATTCGTATATTGATTTATCGTTAAAAGTTTAAATTGATTTTGTTTATTTATGCGAGATTTGTTTATTTAACTTCTGCGAGAATCGCTGCGGTTTTCTTTAATGGAAATTTTGTATAACTTCGATAAATGTCGTGAAAAACACGAATATACGATGTCTGATCACAGACTTTCCAATTCCCCTAACTTCGAAGCTCGCATTCAGCGATACTTCGCAGCGATCGCTTTTATCGTATCAGGGATGACCTCGAGCCAGCCAACGGAGGCCCTCGACTCTCCTTAGGAACACCCACCCTCGACACAGTCCCGCGAAGCCGCGTTCCTCGTCGACGGCCGGCTCGTCCACTTCGCGATATTAGCGCAAAGTTGAGTGACAGTGGTCCCCGTTCTAGCGGAGGGGCTCGGAGAAGGCGGAGGGGGAAGAACGGCCGGCTGGAAACGGTCGTGCAAGGGGATCTGAATGCACAACAGGTTTTAATTTATGCCTCGAAGCTGGGCATTCATCGTAAAATCGCGAGTGCCGGGGCGATAGTCGCGCGCGAGCGAGCGAGCGATCGACGGGCAATTGCTCGGGGAGAGGGCCTCGATGTTTGCACAGCTAGGCCAACAGCCTTCGCTACGGCTGACAGAAGGGAACTTGGACAGCAGAGAGAGAGAGAGAGACACACACAGAGAGAGAGAGAGAGAGAGAGAGAGAGAGAGAGAGATAACAGACGCAGAAGTGTGCTTCACGCGACGCGCGAAGTGTATATTCCGTCGTCGTCCGGCTGTCCTGCCGTCCGCTCGAAGCGTCGTCGATCGTTAAACACCTTCTCTCACCTGGCGGCTCTTACCTTCGCGAACCGTGCGGCGCGAGGGGTCACGGTGCGCCGTAAAGCGAACGCGGCCTGCGCCCGTAATTGATGGCATTTTAACGATCGACGACAATAGGAGCGCGGGTTATTCGCAGAAATAAAACGCGACACGCGTCGCCCGCGAGTCCAGGTGAAAGAACTCTTTGGGATAGATTAAGCTCTGCCATATATATATATATATATATATGTGTGTGTCGGTAGCAAGTTCGACGCCGTGAGAACTGTTCTCTCTCCTCCCCGTGCGACCTTTAGAAATTCAGTGCCGCCACTGTGCTCCGCGCGGCAAACAAACGTTCACAGTCGTGCGACGCACAATCTGACTCATCCAGCACTGACCCAGGAGAACATCATACAGAACGAATGATTAGAGTTACGTAAGCGGTAATAATAGCGAACTCCGATAACGAGCGTGTCTACCGATAGCAACGTCACGGCTCGTCCTTACGCGGTATCCCCGAACTATGGGAACTGTGATTAGTGCTTGCGTTGAGCTACGCAGTTTGGTTAGCAGTTGGCAGTCCTTGCAGGTTTATTGTAATAATTAGAAGCATTATGGTTGTTGTTTATTATTTAATCTTGTACTGATCCAAAACACAGTACTGTACTGTTAAACACAGTTTTTATTTAGTGCTTAGAAAATTTGTTATAAAAAGTAGGACTGACCTATTACTATGTGTTAAATATAATATTATAATCTCGTACCGAAAGGGTTAAGTATATACTCCTCGTGACATAAAATACTGTCACTTTTTGTAGAAAAGTGAACAGAGTTTCTATTCAATGCTTAAAAAAATCTTCATACAAAGTAGAACTGACCTAAGACTACGTCTTATATATAATATTTACACTCTCGTATCAAAAGGGTTAAGTACATACCCGTCGTGACACAAAGTACTGTCACTTCTCCACGACTATACTCGTCGAACTCAAAGCTAACTCATTTTATCTAATATAAATAATTTCTATTTCTGTTCCATCGACACATTGAAATGGAAAGGAAGGAGGAACGAAGGGGTCGTCGATTCGACGGAAGGAAGCGAAAAACCGATCGGTTTCGCCCGTCGAATTGGCGTCGCGGGTAGACGGCGAGAGAGAGAAATAGAGAGAGAGAGAGCCGAATGGAGACAGTTCCCGTCGACAAAGCGCTGTCATTTCGTGGCCGGTCGCAGAGGCCTGTCGTTCGCCCGGTAGCGTTGACGGTAGTCGCGCCTTCGTGGCCGCGGCACAAGGCTGTCTTGTCTCTCTCGTGTCCCGGCCGGGCACACAATGGGCTCCATTGTGTGCCCGGATCAAGGGAACCGGAGAAGAGAAGTGAAGGGAGGGAGGGGAGGACACACGCAGTTCGTGCCCGCCGCGCGACGGGTTTCCGTCGTCGGGCTGTTATCTGGCCCGCTCGCGACGATCGAAACCCGCCGGAGCGTGGAGGGCGCGCTGCTCTCCGTCTTCTTCGGGCGCGTTCAAGGGCAGCGCGCCGCGCGTGGGCGTCGCTTCGACGTCTTCGTGGAAATCGTTTATCTTCGGGGAAATTGTTCGATCGTACGTGCACGAACGGCGCGCCCGACTGTTATAGGGACCAGGAACCGTCGCGCACGGGGAATGATAATGTTTTTACGAGGAAAGGCGTGCTGCTGCCGCTTCTGCTTCTGCTGCTGCCGGATGGAAAAGAAAGACGCTGTCATCGAAAGACGATCGTCAGGATCGGGTTGAAAACTACTGGAACTTTCGGTGTTTAAAGGGGGAATCGTTGATGACGCGAGATTGCTCGGGTAAAAATCGGGGGGTCGAGCGAGGACCACGTGAATTATCGAGGCGATGCTCGGATGAGGGAGGCGACGTGAATCGAGTCGAACGAGACTAGTTCTTCAGAGTCGTATACGCAACCCTAAAGAAATACTTGGACAGTTGCAGGGAAATTAAATAAATTTAGAAAGCCGATAAAAAAATTAAGTAAATTTAAAAAATTATGACAAAGTTCGTTCAAGGTGTTTCAGTAATTTCTTAGTCACTTTTAATAATTCAATTGTTCGAAAATTAAATTTATTTCAAATATATGTACCTGTTACAGTATGATTAAATTTAAGATCAATTTAAAAGATTGAGAGACTATAATAAAATAAAATTAATAAAATTAACTTTATTTATCAAGTAAGGTTTATGTTAAGGCGATCGACGTAATTCGAAATAAAGTTAATTCTATTATTTCTATTACAATCTCTCGATCTTTTAAACAGATTTTAAAAATAATAAAAATAACACCACATCCTGCTAACAAATAAGTTTCATAAAAAAGAATTATGTTCTCTTTACAATTTAACCAGCGTCACAATATGCCACACGTAAAATAGTGTCGCGTAAATTGCGATACCGGCGTAAGTATTTCGCCATTAGATGGCAGAAACGCGCCGCTTATTCTCATTTCCATAAAATGCTCTACAAAGAGGAGAAAACCGCGTAAAGATCCCCGGGCTATGTAACACCTCTTATATTTATTCATAGAGCTGTCTTGCCTAGTTTACATAGCTGTCGCGTTTAATGCCGCCCGAGGCGACGTTCAAAATTTCACAATTAGCATCGGCACTCGAAGCGCGCCGCCGCGACAGAGCTGCATTAAAGAACGGCCGGCTGAAAGAGCCGCGGAGGAACAACGTTTATATCGGACATCGATCTGCGCGTCTCCGACGGTAAAAGTAGGAAGGCGAAGAAAGGGGTGTGAGTCACTGTAAATCGACGGAAACCCGGCGAATACGAGAGGAGGATCGAAAGAAGAATTGACTTCTTATAAAAATTTGCAATCTATTTATTCCATGGACTAAAATAATTTCGAATTATTACTGGACCGCAGATTTAACTTTAATTTTTCCGTCGAATCGTTTCCTTTGATTTGTCTAATGGAATAAACTTATATTTGTAAGCAAGAGAATTGAATCCTTTTTATTTTGAATCCGCAATTACTTAGTCGACAACTCGATAGATCCACACCCTCCTCGCGAATCGACTGTCACGATCGTTATGCATCGCGCGGCCCGGCCGGGTCGCAGACGAGTCAGCGTGTACTTGTACCAAAGACGGGGAGAGAGAGGAGAGAGAGAGAGAGAGAGAGAGGCAGAGAGGAGAGCAGCGTGGTGATACAGTAATGACCCAGACGAGCCGCATCCTTGTGCCACATAGGGGGCCCCGTCGTGTGCGTGCCGCGACAGGAGAGCGTGTGTTCTCCGCGCGCGAGGCTGTGTGCCGCTCTCACCGACACGCAGGAGAGACCGCCGATCGGCCTCGTCACGGGCATCTCCTTATCTTCTCCTCTCCTACCCGCGCCGATTTCTTGCCAGCAAATGTATCGGGAACGATTTATGGAAGCGTGTTTTTGCCAACGCGAGACGCGAGGGACCGCGAGCCGGGGGTGTGTTTCTCGAGTTCGACCTTATTTTTACAAGACCGAGAGACACCGAAACGAAGGGACACGGTGCTGGTGGAGTCAGAGGTCAGATCTTGGTTTATTACAGTTCGCGGATTTACGAAATCGTCGATTTTAACAAAATTAAAATATTTTAAATGATTTACAAATTTAGTTAGAAATTTCTATCGATGTAATTTTAAACGCGTTAGTCTATAGACATTAGACAATATTCTACAGGTATTAGGATAGAATTAATAATTTAAAAAAACTTTTTTCATGTTCCTCGAATATAGACAAATACAACTATATATTATAAAATTACTAAAGTCAGTCCTTTTCTTTACGAAAAAGATTTTTAATCGCTTCATTTGATCTTTAAATGAAACAAGTGCAGCAGTAAGGTCTCTGATCGAAGTGCCATAACTTCGTTTATAATAAACATTTCTATAAATAAAAAATTGTCCCACATTTCTTATAAATCAACGAATAAAGCTAGAAAGTTCCTGATTGATAAATTCCCTGCTAAAAAATTCTCTACAAATGAAATCGTCCACCAAGCTGAAGAAGTGACCCTGAGTCGTCATGCGAGTTCTCGAGTGCCATAACTCTGAATAGAACGATCATCTGTCCAGGTAAAAAATTGCAGATATTCCTCCTAGATCGTCGAACGCATCGACAAAGTTCCAGATTAATAAACTCGCCAGTTTCCATCGAAAGAATTCGGAAAGTCGTCGATCGATGACCGATCGGAACGAAGGAACGTCGGTGCACTGGGCGGAGTGAAAGAGCAGAGAGGGGACGACGGAATCGGTTGCAGGTATTCGGGGAAGTTTCTCAATTTGGCGAAGGTCGAAAGGGATCCGGAGATAGATGGAATAATGAGCCCCAGTTCTCGAGACTGTCGACGAAACGGAACTCGGAGGAGCCGCTCCCCGCGAGCACCCAAGAATATATATATATACACACGTTATATCGGAGGGCGGCGCGTCTCGCTACTTTTATCCGGTGTTTCCGCAGGGTGGATAACGGGGGGGGGAGGACGTATCCACGGCGTCCGGGGTCCCGGAGGAAGTCAGCCGAGTGAAAAGAGTAGTCGCCGATTAGACGTCGCCCGGCGAGAACGCGCGTTCTCCCTCGGTGCGCGCACCACGAATTCGACGGAAGGGCGGCGCGAACGCACCGTAGGGTACGAGGGAAAAGACGAGAGGCGGTGGCGAAGGGGGCCGCGGAGGGTGCCCGACGCGTCTTCCTCCTATATCCATAAAAGCGGAAAGGCATAAATAACGCGTTCCTACGTTTCTTTCGACGGGAACGGAAAGACGGCTGACTGCTCGAGAACCAGCCCTTACCGAACCTTAACTAACAAAAGGAAATATATACTTGGGGATGAAGCGGTTTCGCCACCGGGGACGGCCCTGCTCTGCTCGGCTCGGCCGTTCGCGACGACAGCTACGGCTTCTGACGAAGAAACTTTATTTAAATCTACATAAATCGAAAGGCGGAAACGCGTCCCTCCTTGGAAACAGAGTTCGACGTTGCGAGAATAAAAGTGTATATTGGATTGAATATTTGATTAGAATTTTCGAATCGAATTTCCTTGGAAAAAGTTTTACTCGGAATTCGGATAAAAATTGTATTCGAAGTGTCGACCGAATAAAATATTGTTGGAAAAAATATATTCGTAGGAAATGTTATTCGAGGGAAAATGTATATGTATCGAATAAATTTATGAAATGAAATTTTAATCGAACAATATTTCGAATAAATTCTACAAATCGAATTTTAGTCGAACAATATCTCGAATAAATTCTACGAATAAAATTCTAGTCGAACAATATCTGAAATAAATTCTACGAATAAAATTCTAGTCTCACACTATTTCGAATAAATTCTACGAATAAAATTGCAGAACGCGCGAAACAGAAAATTCGTGGCAGAAATATTCGCGTCGCTTTCCACCCCCGCGTCCTCGACAGCCCTCGCGCACAGGCGGGATCGCGAGCAGGTCGGTAAATCAATCGCGAGACGGCTAAACGGTCGCGAGAACGCTTCTTCGGTGGTTCGGCGACAGGGTGGCGGCCGGGTGGCTTCCATCCCCCGCGCGGGTGCCGAGATTAACTTCTCCGCCGTTGCGGAGAAATTCGAGTCGGGTTGGAAGGGGGAGGAGGACTGGGAAAAAAATTACGCGTCTGGCCGACATCCCCGGGAAAGCGGTGTATCGCCGCGGCATTATGCAAATAATTATTCCGCCGACACCGGGTATCCTTTCAGCGGTTTCAGGAACAAATATTTGCTCCACTTACCGAGCCGCGGCGCGCCCCCGCGCGCGGCTGTTTTATTTGGATCGTCGGTTGCCGGCGAATGCGAAGAATTTACATTTTAATTGCTACCGGGGCGAGAGAGAGCGAGAGCGAGGAAGACGGAAAAAGAGAGAGGTGGAAAAAGATGTCTGTTATTCTTCACCCTTGAAAAATGGCGCGAGAGCCAGCACGCGCCCCGGCGGGGCGTGCTCGAACAGGAATTATCTCGCAACAGCTCCGGGAATCGATATCTCACGGCGCGTCGCCCGTCGCTTTCCGAAAAGTGGAAAGCGCGTTTAGCGTTTCTTCCACGACTTTCGCCTCGTTCACTTTCCTCCCCTGTTCCGCCGGCCATCGATCAACACTCTCTCTCTTTCTCTCTCTCTCTCTTCTGGCACTTCGAACGAATCGCTTCGTTATTATTTCCCGGAGAACAACAGCGGCACACCGGTCGCCCGCGAGATTTACGAGCGCGTAAATTAGCCGAAACGGAGGTTCCGCGGACTGTCCACCCTTCCGCGCCGGGCGCGGCGAAGAAAGCAATGGCGGCGGACCCATCGCCGCAAGGTTAAACTCTCCCTCTCTCCACCGTCGTCGTCCCCAGCCCCCCTCTTCGGCGACGCCTTGTTTCTCGGGTATCGCGAGGAACGGGGCAATTTGTCCTTCGACAAATTAATTTCTTAAAATATGTAGCCTGCCCGTTGCTGCAGGCAGCTTTATTGCACGAATGCTTTATGATCCTGTACTTTTTCCAGCGTCGTTCCTCGCTGACAGCCTCTCTCCATTTACTGTGCCGCCGCGATCCTCTCTCTCTCTCTCTCCCCCTCCCCCTCTCTCTCTCTCTCTCTCTCTCTCTCTCTCCCTCTCTCTCTCTTCTACCAAGATTCTCTTGTTTCTCCCTTCGCAACGAGCAGAGGCAGCGTAATTAAAAGTTCTCTCGGGCCCGTCGGATGCCGCGCGAATATCCCAAGCGGACGCCGCGCGCGCGCGCCGGGTTCGCGCGAACCTCGGCTACGAATTCCGGATTCTAGCTGCGTGCGAGAACGGATCATTAGACGCTCCTGGAAGCGTGTCCAGAAGAAAAAAATAATTGCCTGCGATCGCGGAACGGCCGCAGGCTCTGATGGAAAATTTACAATTGAGATTCTGTGACGGGACGCGCCGAGTTTCGAATTTAATCTCTGTTCGTCGAGCGAGTGTTAACATTTCTGTAGAATGTTTACGAAAGAATCGTTGCTTTTTCTGAATATTTCCAGAATTTAAATTAAGTATTAATATTCAATGTTAACCCTTTGCAGTCGGAGCCATTTTAACTGGAAATCCAAAATATTTCTTCAGACTTACAGTCTTTCCATTTTATATAACCTGGGAGTATTTTATACAATATAAAATTGAATTTTAACAATTTTTTAAATATTAGTAAATTCGATAAAGATTATTTTAAAACGCGGCGTGATGATTTTTAGAGGCGCCTGAGAGTCGTCATTCGACCACAAAGGGTTAATATTTGTAGTATATATAATTGTTGTACAGTTGCATAAATTTCAAAATATATTACATTAATAGAGTGTATAAACTTTAACTGTCAAACAACCACAAAAGACAATCATCCAAAACTTCCATCTGCACTCCAAACCTCGAACAGGTTCATACTGCACTTCAATTGCCCGTCTGTCCCCAATTTCGAGCCGGAGCCCCGAGGCCGCGCCCACTCGGCGAGGCCACGCCTCCCTCCGTCGACGCCGCGGTATAAATCGTGCGGTCTCGTCCTAGATGCGGATCGGCCAAGGTTCCGAAGTGCAGAGGGGATCGGAGAGTTCCGTGATCGGAGTAGGCGTCGGTGGATTTATGGCGGCACGAGGCGATCGAAAATCTCGTGGTCCAGGTGTCGTAAACGGAGCGGAACGGAAGGAGACGGGGAAGAGAAGAAGAAGAAGGAGAAGAAAGCACACGATGGAATCGCGGAGTCGCATCGGCGCGGCGAACGGTACCTACACGCGGCCCACGCGATAACTGCACTCGGCATGCAACTGGGTCGCTCGGAAATACGCGGTGTGAGCGCGTCGCGCGGCGCGACGACGGTGACGTTGGCCGATCCTCCTTTAACGAGCCGCGATTCACCGAGATCCACGGACGAGCCGATTATTTCGCCGGGTCTCTGTGGAAGACGTCGGATAACGTCGAAAGCACGGCGATGGCGATCTGCAACGCGCGCGATGCAACTGGACGTCTCGAGCCGTGCACGGATTTATTCGACGAGTTGTTACGACGAATCGAAACCCATATACCTAACGATCCGCGTGCCTTATACGTACGTCCACGCAAATCGCGCCGTGGATCTGGCGAACAATGGCCGCGAGATTAATCGCCGTCTCGCCGACGCTGCTTCTCTATGGGTCCTCTATGAAATTCGCGGAAAAATTCGATCGCTTGAAACCGTGGCGCGTATCGGTCAGCTTCTCGAGGACTGCTTTCAGCGGCGCAAAAATATTATCGTTCCCGAGCGCACAACGTTGCTCTGTGATTCCGCGTCGGCGTTCCTCGACCGCCACTCGTCGGCGCCTCGCGGATAAACATCTAAATAAACTTCCTGGTTCTTCCCGTGATCGGCCGTTCGTTTCCCGAAGGCTCTCTTCCTCTCTCTCTCTCCCTCTCTCTCGAGAAGATCGACGTCGGCCTGAAATTCACGCGACCGCCTGAATAAAGCCTTTGATCCGAACGAAAACACGCCGTTCCTTTTTTTTCTCTCTCTCGGACGGGGTCAAAGAGCGCGGCGCTGACGCGAGTGAAACACGGCTCGCCGGCTGTTCCGCGAAGGGAGCCGATGCGCCTCGGTAATTGGCAGAGGAACGGGACCGGCGCGTGACAATTATCGAGGCGGACACCTCGGCCCGCTCTCTCTCTCTCTCTCTCTCTTTCTCTCTTTCGCTTCTCTCTCTTCTCTCGCTGGAATTCTCGCGAGACAGTCCAGCCAGAGAGGGTGCTGGCAAAAATAGAGAACCGGCGGACGCAGAGACCGCTGACGAAGGGCGGAGAGAGGGAGGGGAGGATAAGTTGATCGACGTTGCCATTGGCGATAAAGGAGGACTGAAACGCGTCCATTGATGTCACGCGCGCGTACAGTAGTTCTTTCTGGCCAGCCCGGTGATAAAAGGATTCCGTAAAGACCGGTCGAAACAGCGATCTCCATTGACGTCGACCTCCTACGAGCCTCTCTCTTCCTCCCTCTCTCTCTCTCTCTCTTTTCACTCTCCTGCTCTCTCTTTCGTCGGGCAGACAGGCTAGCCGATAGCCGAGCCTCCAACCGTATGCAAGACACGCGAGCAAGTCGATACGCGTTTATTTCTGCGCTTGCTTTATTTGCACGTTCGTAAGTACACTTACGTGTTTGCGGAGCTCGCATACCTTTCGGATTTCGCTCCTTTCACGGGCTTTCCGCGCGGTCCCGATAACATTCAACCGACGATAAGAACAAGAGAAATCTTGATAAGGTTATTTATCGAGCGGTTGAAACGAGTTTGACAGCTGTAGATCAAATCCGAAGACGTTTATTACGCGCTCCTTCTTTCCACACGGCGTAGGAACGCGTTATGAATGGTTCGTGTAATTTGCAAGAATCGTATAACTCGTATTATGCGGTGGATTTCATCCGCGATGACTGCCACGGTTCGGCACGGCTGCTCGAGATCGCGGCCTGATAGAAATTAATTAATCGTCCGCGAGACACACCGTGCAACCGCCGGGAGAGCGATGGCTTTTTTATCGGCTCCGTTCCGCTACCCGGAAGATTGATGATCGGCTAGTCTCTCTCTCTCCTAGAACTCTTTTAAAATCGTGGAATAGCGAAAGAACCACTCGTCGAATCCGCCTACGGAAAGATCGATCGGCCGGGCCCTGGGTCAGCGACTTTATAGCAAACGAAGGGAGGAATCGGAAAATCGACCAAATCGACTGTGTATCTTCGTCGGCCAGGAAATGGATGCAGACGATTTATCGTGTATCTAGGCTTGTTACGCGACAAATTATTAGTATCAGTTATTGTCTTTTTTTCTTTCTATCTTTTAACTTTTTCTTTTGACGTAGATTTATATTGCCGATTAGTATATGATTTGTACTCCTTCGTTTCCTTTATATTTATTTTCTTTCTATTTTCCAAGCCAGTGTTATCAATTATTGTTTCTTTTATTGTCTTTCATTGCGATTAGTTTATATTTATTGTAATTACAACTTGTAATTCCCCTTTTCTTTAATAATATTTCTTTTCTTTTCTTTTTCTAAATTAGTATCATCAATTATTATTTTTCCCTTTACACCTTTTATCGCCATTAATTTATATATATTATCATTACGATTGTACTCTTTCATTTCTTTACTAATAATTTTCTCTCTTAAATTATTTAAAAATCTTCTTCAACTTTTCGTAACTTTATTACTGTCATATTCGCATAAAAATAAAATCAATTCTATGTCAACAGATATTACTACAATATTCTCAGGTGTAAAGCATCATTCTTTAGACACCATATATTCCTCCAAACATCTATATAGATCTCTATACATCTTCGTAAGTCGCCGACAATTATTGTACGGTATCCTCGCAGACAAAAGCCGGCTGCTCTGAAGAAGCCTCCCGCTCCGCGAAGCTACCTGTCGGGTCGTTTCATACGGTGACACGGTGACCTGTCCTCCTTTCCTGTCGGAGCCAGGACGATCGTCTCGAGGAGTGGGAGGATCTCCGGCTCTGCGCTGAAGAGAGCGAGAGAACGAAAGAGAGCAAAAGAGCGAGAGAAAAAGGGAGAGAGGGAGAGAGATCCGCGCAAAAAATCGCAACACAGTTTTCGGGTCTGGCGCGAGTGCGCGAGCGAGTCGCGGCGATACCGAGCGGCGAGGGCATTGGCCCCGCGGTGCAATGGTGCAGTGTGCAATCCGCTGGCGAGAGAGAGAGAGAGAGAGAGAGAGAGAGAGAGAGAACGGGGGAAGAGAGAGAGAGAGACCGAGCGAAAGGGGACACGCGTTGCTCCGTGCATCTGCGCGAACATTCGCGCCGTCTGCGAGCCGATCCGCGAGCGGAACCTTGGATCGTGCGATCATAGATCGTGCGCGGATCGAATCGAAGAGCTTATCTTCTGGCTTATAGTATTTCTATCTTATGCGATAAAGTGCATTCTATAATAGAATCGAGAAAAAATTAGAATCAAAATGCGAGAAGTTTTACAACTGTGGATCGTTGCGATCGAAAGAAATGGCAACGGGAAGTCGAAGAATCGAATGATTACGACGGTCTATGCAAATTTATTCTGTCGCAAGCTGGCTGATATGAATATTAAAGGACACTTTCTTCTCTTGAATATTCCTCATGAATACTTGCACCGAATCTAGAGTGCTGTATTCGGTTTCGCAACTTTTTCTGTGGAATATGCAGCGGAGTACGTAGTTTTCTGATTATCCACCGATATTAACGTACTTTAGTTACCAAACTAAATTAACGTAAGTTCCCAAAAATATTAAAAATTATGCGAAAATTGTGCTTTGTAAAACACATCCCAGATTACACTATAGACTGTCGAAAAATGGTAGAAAACCTGTGCAGATTGCAGAAAACAAAGTTCGAGTAGCCATCTTGGTCGTTTTTAAACATAATCGAAGAACATGCGATTGTCCCAGTCATCATAGGCACGCAAACGAGGATCTATTCCTGCAGCTATGCATCAGGGTGAGTCCCGTGGGTGTGCGCACAGGGTGAAAAAGCAGAATTTTCCGGGAACGCGAACGGCAAGTATAATAAAACGGTTCGCCGATGGGATCGTGAGTGGAGCGCCTCGGTGTGCCGGGCGCGAGGCGGCGAGAGCGCGACCGGAGGAGGCCCTCGCTGCCGGGCGGAGAGACGACGAGGATGGAAACTCGCCGTTCATGAAATATACAACAGACGGCTCTCTCGAACGAGCGACTTCGAACTGGCTCTCGAGTAATCGACTGGGTCCGGCACGCTGCAAAAGGATAAGCCGGGGAGGCAACGGCACCCGACCGACCATCAGCCTCTCTCTCTCTCTCTCTCTCTCTCTCTCTCTGCCCTCCTCTCTCTCTCTCTCTCTGGTTCATCTGCATCGTTTCCCTCCAATTGCAGCTCCTTTTTCAGAAAGCCGCGATTCGTCAAAATTACGCCGGTCGAATCTCTAAAGTCCCCGTCTACTTCCAGGCCGAGCTCTTCTTACGGCAAATTACATTCCGCGACTGAAGCCTGCACCAATAAGATGCGATCGTTTACGATGTTCGAACGCGACGCGCGAATCCCTGCAGCGCCGAGCTTCGGAGGAATTTTTATCGCATAATTTCCTGTATAATTTCGCGGCGTAGATCATTGTTCCGTTAGGAGAGAGATGCCATGGTGGATACCAGTGTGCTATGAAAAGACGGCTATTACGTATAGTTAAATAATAGGCTGCTTAATATTTCCGAAGTAAATAATATTAGAATATTAATAATATTATTAATATTTATATTATTTATTAATGATATTAATAATATTTCATTTCTGTATTCGAAATGAAAATTCTCCTTGTTAACGTTGAACTCACTATTACATTTTCTATTTTAATCTTATTGGAATCTAAAAAAATTATTTCAATGAAGAAATTTCTTGATTAAATCATCTGAATTAGACAGCGAATTTTTAGGCAGATTAAAAATTGTCTTCCTTAATTGCAAGACACAAGAGATAGAGAAACATCTGTTCCTTGTTCTAATATTCTTGACAAGTTGAAAAATAGTACAAAAATAGTACGAGTCACAAGAATCAATTTCACATTTATAAAACTACACTTTGTTACATAAAATTAAACTACCCCAAAAAATGTACTGACCCAGAAAAATTATATCACATTTACAATTAAAATCGCCTCGAGTCAAGGCTCAATCGTCCTAAAAAAATGCATTAAATCCTCAGCATAACCCAAATAAATCCAATCTAAAAAAAAATCCCTGTCGTCCTCGCAAAGCGATGCACTGGCTTCCAAAGAAGATTTAGCGTTAATTACGGTGTTCGAAGCGAATCGCGTCCTACCGGCGATGGTCAGGGAAGAAAATAGTCGTCGGAGGGCTCGTAAAAACGGTCGAGGTTGCTGGCTCCAGCGGCGCGCGAGTAGGAGAGCAGCAGACCGCTTTGTTCGGAAAGGTTAGACACGAACTGCGTCCACGAAAAACGATCTCTCCCGCGCGAGAAGATCCGGGCCTCTTCCCACGAAGAAAGAGGAAAGAAACCGCCCCCCGGTTCTTGCGTGAACGCGCGAAAAACTCGTCTGGCGTACAGCCTTCCCACCTCCTCCTCCTCCTCCTCCCCGCCGCCGCCGCCGCCACCACCGCCGTTCTCGCGGGGCGGTTTCTTGCTAGGCTTGCTTTCTCACGCGCGCGCTTTCGGTTTCGCCCCGGCAAATTTATTCGGTGGCGACGGTGTGTGTCGCACACGTTCCGGAGCCGGGGAGAGAAGAGAGAGAGAGAGAGAAACCGATAGATAGATAAAGAGAGAGAGAGATAAATAAAGAGAAAAAGAAAAAGAGAGATAGAGAGAAAAAGAGAAAGATAGATAGAGAGAGAGCAAGGGAGAGAGAGAGCAAGGGAGAGAGAGAGCCACTCCCTCGAGCGGTCGCAAGAAATCACGTAGGATCGAGAGATCCCGCCGGAAAGTGGACACCCTTCGCGATCGCGCCGAATAAGGACTAACGGGACCGGCCCGGGACCGGCCCGGTTTCTCGCGATCGATCTGGAAAAATAATCCTCGTGTGCTCGTTCCGCGGATCGGCGACGTCCTCGAGCTGGTTTCCACTCCTCCCCTCCCGCCCCTCCCTCCAGAGCCATTCGAACCGATCCCGCCGAGCTGCAACACGCGAGTCGAGACAAATATAATATGGTCTTCTCGTACGGTCGGGTAAGAGGAACAAATTGAAAGAATCCAACACGTTCCACTTCGTTGACGGGGATATAAAATGTCTCCTACCGAGCGTGATCATTGCGCTGCCGATCTTATGCGTTTATGACGAGAATGATTTAGTGACAACTTTGAAGATGCGACTTAAGGGATGATTTGGCATTATTGTCAAGTTATTCGAATGGTTAAAAGGAAGATATATTTTTATTTTAATTCTGCTCTTGAGCATTAACTTTTATTTATTATATTATATTTATTATTTATTATATTATATTATTATTTTTATTTTGTACAGAGATCTGCAGAGACTAATTATTACAGCGTGCCTTTGCTGTGATTTAGAAACTAAAATTTCGATTATTATTTTTACTATTATTATCTTTATTTTGTGTTTTATTCAATTGTATTTAACTCCGCTTTTATCCCTTACTTATTACGAAATTTTCGCGACAATCAAATAACGTCAAAGGGAAGTTTCCACCCCATCAAATTGCAACATCTCGAAAAATCTCTTCCAGCCGCTAATGTTGCACAATTTCGTGAATTTTCCTCTAGACCGATTACAATTACGTTTCTTGTCGCAGCCGTAACTATTCCCGCCGGGCGCGAACAAGCGGATTAGCGGGTCGCGCGGAGCGGAAAATCTCCGTCGCAGACGTCGAGTGGGCGAGAGAAGAGTGCACGATGATCCGGCGTTGACGGGGCCGGGGCCCTGACGAAGCAAAGAGGGAAAGAGAGAGAGAGAGAGGTTTGTACCCAGCATCCATTATTAGGCCGCCGATACGAGCAAGCTACTACGCTTCATAAATATAAATTCGAATGTATAATCGATGAAAGCGAACGCCTACCGAGCGACGCCAGCTGCATGAGAAATTCACCGCGGGGCCCGGCGGAGGGTCATCGTCGTCTTCGTCTTCGTCATCGTCGGACGCGGTGCACCCAGATGAATCCTGATTCGGTGCACGCCGGCACCTCCTCCTCGCGCGGAGTCGTTCGACGATCGTGGAACGCGTTAACGAACGCGTCGGTGTCGGAACCACTCGGAGGAAGTCTCGTAAAAACCCGACAACAAATTCGACGTCTTCGTAGGACGTTCTTCAGGGACCACGTGGACCAACCGCTTTCTAACGAGTTTCCGCGCGAAAAACTTTCTACCGCGCTTTCCACTCGACCGAGAAGCTGTCATCGAGAGGACCGATCAGTCATCTGTCGTTTGCTCCCCGATCGATCACAGGCTTGATGACGATGAAAGACGTGTTCCCGCTCGGCTTCCGCTGTAAATAACCCTCGTCGCGCGGATTAATCACGCTGATTTTTCTCCGGTGTTGAGCGGGGCCTGCCCGCTCCCCGCATTGTTGCTCGAGACCAGAGCTCCAAGGGCGAGAGAGCTCCGCACCGTGGAAACGCATTGTGCTCGATCCTCGAGAGTTCAAGTTTACCAGAAAGAATCGCGCCGCTCCCCGGTTTCCTCGATCTACGGCGATCCTGCGCTGGAGCTGGGAGGGCGATCTCGAGCAGCGAGATCGTGCCACCGGTTTCTTTCCTATGAAATATTGAGCTAGATGATCGAACGTATTTTTCACCCTTTTCATCGGAATACTATGTGCATAATACGTAACAACGTACATAAGGGTCCATAAGTATGTGGACACTTTAATCAAAAGTCATTTAAGAACAGTTTTGCAATAATCAGAATTAGATTTTATAAGAATAGATTATTTTAATATAATTCTCTCTGATGAAATTCATCGAATGAAATTCTATCCGATTAACGTTTCGAATAAATTCTTGCACTAAAATATTATCCAAATAATGCTAGGAATAAAAGCGTCGAATGAAATTTTATTCGAACAATATACCCAATAAAATCTTCAAATAAAATTCTATTCGAACAATACACCCAATAAAATCTTCAAATAAAATTCTATTCGAACAATATACCGAATAAATTCTTCAAATAAAATTAATAAAAAACACATCGACTAAAGGTTTGTTGAATGTTTTAACATTGCCACTACGACCACCACAGAGAGTAAGACCACCTTATTAAAAGCGTAATCGTAGGTAAGCTCGTAAGTAAAATTGCTGTTATCGTATACAGATTGCCAGGATACCGTTTAATTAGCTCTGTACACTGCCAAAGGCCCTCTGTATTTCCTCGAAGGTCTTGCCCTTGGTCTCGACCATGCACATCATGACGAACACTACGCTGAGGCCGCAGATGACGGCGAAGAAGAAGAGAACGATCGCGGTGCCGACCGCATCGACGGCGCTCGAGAACGCCATGGTCACAATGAACGCCAGGATCCAGTTGCAGCAGGAAGCGCAAGACGCGGCGGCCCCCTTCACGTTCGCCGGGAAGATCTCGCTCATATAAGACCAGGGAATGGGACCTGTGTTTCATCTCGGATAGTTGCATACTCGCCAACTCGCGTAATCTGTTCGAGAATCGTGGCTACTGACCAGAGCCGAGGCAGAACGCCAGGATGTACACGCAAGAGGACAAGAGCGGCAGCCAGTGTATGCTTTCGACTCGGTCCGGACTGGAGTCCTTCAGGACGAAGAAGATGCCTAGGGCTATCAGACACAGGGACATCGCGGACGTGGACAACACCATCAGGAATTTTCGTCCCAGCTGCAACCGAGCATAGTGATTTTATTCTCTGGAGGATCGGCGCGCGATCCTCTTTGAAGACGCGCTGCGCTAGATGACACGCGGAGATCGAAGCCGCGCTGCTGCCTCGCTCTCTGCCCGGTCTCCGCTGGAGTCAAGGCTCCGGCGGAGTGCGCGTTCTCTCGTTGGCAGGCTCGGGAGAGACTCGAGGGACCCGGCCATATTAGGCTCGGCTCTCGGTATCGACAGCTGCGGCCGCAAATCGCTGGTAAACGAGCGCGGCGCGCTCGGAGCGGAAAGAGCCTGTGTTGCTGCTGGACTCGATACGACAACCTGATCGATCAGCGACGCGGCGATGACGCAGGAGATCACTTGGACCACCGCGAAGATCACCACCTGCAGCAGCGAGTCCATGTCCACGCCGGTCTGCTTGAAGATCGTTTCACCGTAGAATATGATCGCGTTTATTCCGCTGAACTGCTGCGAGAACATCATACCCAGCGCGACCAGCATCGTCTTCAACAACGGCGGCTTCATCAGCGTCAACAGCGTCGCTTTCTCGTCGGTTCTCGTCCTCGCTACTTCCTCCTGGCGAAAGAATATTCGCTCGAGGATCTTGGACACCGTGGCATGCATCGCTGTAGACCCTTTACTGATATTTAAATGAAAACTTAACAAGACCTCGTACCTTTCTATTATTTTTAATACAAGCAACATGGAAGTATATTATCTTGTTAAGCTTCTTTTAAATATACAAGGTAAAGAAGGTCACCTACCATATTGCGAATCTTTTATACTATAATATTTAATCCCTTGCACTGTAATAAGGAGTCAGACTCCCGTGACAAATATTTTCCTTTTTTTCAAATATTACTAATTTCTCGTAAAGCGAAATTAAATTGAATTCTTCTGTCATCAAAGTCTAAAAACTGCAGTGAATAAAGACAGTAGAAGAAATAAAATGATCTGATCCTATTATAAGATATTAAATGAGTGCTGATCAACGCAAAGTGAAAGGAGTCATAGCGCAAGGGGTTAAAGAAAAATAAAAGGAACCGTATTTATATATCTGGTACAGTTTTACTCTAATATAGAAATGCGCGATGCCTTCCGGACTAACCGCGAACGCCGCTATTTCCGGCTCGATGTCAAAATCGGGCCCCCTGAAGAACCGCATGGACTTCTTCGCCGCCTCGATGTTGCCCCTCGCCGTGAAGTACATCGGGCTCTCGGGCATGAAGAACATCAGCACGGCGAAGAGGACGGGCGGCAGGCCGCACAGGATAGATACGATCGCGATGTTCTTCGAGTAGCCGCAGCAGTAAGCGTACAGCACACCGGTCACCAGAAACAATTGGAAGAAGACGCCCAATGTCCCTGGGACCCATATTCCTCGGCATGATATTCGGTGGGTGGCGGAGTCGCGCGAGGACCGGGGCGTCGTTACCTCTGATCTCTTTCTCGGCGATCTCCCCCGTGTACATCGGCGCCACGACGGTGGTCATGCCGCCGCAGGCGCCGGTCAACAGTCTACCGATTATCATCAACGGCAACATGTTGATGCTGGACGAGATCAGGATCCAGCCGACGATGAAAGGCGGCACCAGACACATCATCGTCCATTTCCGGCCGATTTTGTCGACCACGAACGGAAGCAGGCTCACACCCAAGGCAGCGCCCAATGGGAAGATCGATGCCACGAGGTCGATGGCGATCTGTTTGTGCGAGCCGGTTTCGGACAGCAGCTCAACGCACGGCGCGCTCCAACCGATGCCGCAGCCCAAGGAAAACCCGCCCATGCAGGCTGATGGATGGTAATTTTAAATTGTTGCGAGAGGATTTCTTTAATAAGAATTTTTGTTAAAGTCGAAGCGGAGTTTAAGTTTCAATCTTTAATATTAATTAGGCTAAGGGTTAACACAGTATTAAGCACTCTGAAGCTTAAGATTACACTTAAGATTATTATGTAATATTTCAATAAAATTGTTACACTGTCAGATCTGTATATGTTTAAAAAATTGGTAAAAGTATAACTGTTGTGTACTGTCAATTTTGTATGCATAAATTGCAGCAATAAATCGTGTGAAATATATAGGATACAGTAGGTCATCCAAAATAGTCCTAGATTTGAAATTAATGGATTAGAGTTTGGATTTATAATTAAAATAATGCCGAGTGGAAAGGGTTATACTGAACACTTACTGCCGGTCGAAATAACTCATTTCACATTCTTTATTTTAGAATTATTAAAACTGTGAAAACTCTCTTCTGCAAAATAGTTAATTATTGAATTGGAAGACGTGCTATAATAAAAATGGTGAAATGTCTTAACAAGGTCTTACTTGTAATTCTTATAAAGCAAGGCGTGTTGGTTAATTATAAAGTTCGGTTGGTTTAGCGTTAAAACCTCTTTGTGAATCGTGCGATGCACCATAGAAATTATTTAGAAGAATTACAGTTTTGCGATAGTAAAGAGAGGAAGATGAGAAGAGGAACCTGCGGATGCTGCGAAATACTGCGGCAATCTTCTCCTGAGCATATCTTCCCTTGTCGCCATTTTTCATGCATTCATCGACTTGAAACTCGATATGAACTATATTCCGGTGGTTGTATTCAAACGATTTAAACGAAATTAGCATTGTACAATTATATCGATTTTTATGATATTTGGAAGATAACAAGCTTCATGCAAGAATAATTTACTATAGTTTTAACTAGTTAGCCGTTGCCTTTTCTGAAAAGTGTATGTGCGACTTGGAGAATGACGTATTCTGATAAGAATTTGCAGAAAAATTCGTAATATATTTATTATTAAAATTTACTTATTCCTCCTCTTTTTATTTGTTCCTTTAAACAGTGATATCTTTTTAACGAAAACCAAAATCATTCTCTCTATGATTATTATACTAATTATCTGCATAAGACGCGTATAGACGTCACAAGTAAATGACAATTTTACATCTTGCAACAAAAATTTAGTTTATTTAAATTTAGATGTATTTAAATTTAGGTTAAATTGCTTATAATACACATTAATAAATTTCGCACCCTTTAATATAATTCTAGATAAATTTTCAACAAAACAACCCCCAAAATGTTCAACAAAACGCGTAACAAAATTTATCTCCAAAATACATCGCCTCAGCTAAGTGATAAAAAACAACTAACGTTCTTCTCACCCTAATGCAGTTTCTCCGAAAAAAAGACGACATCGTGAGACGCGCATCGCGATCTGGAAAATCATTTCGGAGGCGAGATAAACGGTCTAGATCGTCAAAGTGGGATGCTTGATCCCCGAAACGGCGATTCGCAAAGCGCGACGAAAGAAGACGATCGTCGAACCCGACAGATTTTCGCGCTCCAATAAACCGGAGCTAGGTTCTCGGCGAAGGCTTGCTGGTCTCCTCAAGGGCGATACCTGCGGCGGCGGCCGTGCCTTGACGACGGGGTAATAGGGATAAGGTCCCTTCCTCACGCCCGGTTACTTCGGCTAACGACATTCAAATTCCATTAGGGCAGCGCGATGTGCGGCTGACAACTTTCGGATTACAGATCGACTCCTCTCTCCCTCTCCTCTCTCTCTCTCTCTCTCTCTCGCTCTCTCTCTCTCTCGCTGCTTCTCTCTCTTTCTCTCTCTTCTTCTCTTTCCACTTCTCTCAGTCTATCTTTTTCTCTCCGCCACTCTCTTTCTCTCTTTCCTCTCTTTCCACTTCTCCCGGTTTATCTTTCTCTCTCCGCCACTCTCGGGCTATCTTTCTCTCTACGGGAGAGAGAGGAGAACCCTTGTCGGGATAATGGCGGAGAGTGGAAAAAAATGGGGGCCGACACGCGAAGCGCCGAAGAAACGGCGATTAAATCGGCGAGGTGTTTGAACGAGTGCATCTACATTTTAAATGTCTCGGGCCGTCGATCTCGGAGATCGATCGGCTCTCCACCGAGCCTTCAATTTTGTTAAAAATTGTATTTATTAACCTATCAGCGGTATCGACAGCGCGGACGCGGGCAGAATTTATGTTCGATGAAAAAAGTTTTATATTCGATGTAAAAATAACATTGATACTTTTGAGATAAAGGGAGATTGGATAATAAACATATATTCTGCTCATAAGTAAATATTATACTCAATATGATATATTCTGTTGATAAGTAAGTAATATATTCTGCTGCTTCTTTATTCCAAATTTGTCAGAAATGTTGCTGGAAATAATAAAGAACGAAATGATTTTATTCGTTGAAATCTTCGAAATAATTTGTTGAAAGCAAAAAGGTATAAATCGGCTGTAAATATTAAATTTAACATGAGAATTCTTTCCAATAATTATAAAATAACGTGTTACATGAAATAATACTTTCAATGTTAATTTCATAAGGAATAACAGTGACGAAAATTGCTCTAAAAAATATTTCTAATAAAGCAATTTGAGATATGCCAAATTTGATCGCCAGCCGTCGAAATGCTACAATAAATATTCTAAAACGTGCGAAACTCATGAATACATTTCGCGAAAATTTTCATTGAAATCGAAGGAACCTATACATAACCGCGTAACACGTAAAATTGCCATTTCTCCATGAATAAATTATCTTTTATTCCCAGTTCAGAGTTTAATCACAGTGTTAACCAATTCAGTGCTATACAACGATATCGATGTTATCTAGTTGCTTGGAAAAATAAAATTTAATCCCTCCAGAAATATGGATAACGAAGCACGCATCACCGTTCAAAGGTTCATTACACACCTCTCGATCAAGGCGCACTGATGTCACCAGGTTGCCGGACTCGGTCGACCAATTTATTATGCTAATTCCGTTAATTTCTCCGGTGACTTCATCGTCTCTCACGAACGTCTTCTGCGAAGCCGCTGACGAATCGAATCGCTCCGGTTAATCAATTTTTAAAAAGAACTTTTAAGTTAGCACTTCTTCGTCATTATCCCTTTGTATTCGAGTGGTGACTCTGAGGCACCACCAGAAATTGTTATAGCATGTTCCAAAATAATTTTTATATTATGCAAAATTAGATTTCAAAAATTATTAAAAGTATAACTGTTGTTGCGTGAGTTACAAGATTCAATTTCATACGCACAAAATACATTTTGTCATATACAATGGAAATGCTATTTGTAGGTAAAGTTATTTTAGAATTGCAGTTAAAATGGCTTCGAGTGCAAAGGGTTAATAATTTCCTTGACGAAAGAAGAGGATCGTGACATTTACTTCCATTCACAGATTTTAGAAGACCCAACTTTTCTTTCGATTTAATAAAATCTAATATTTATTAGACCAGATGCGAAATGTCACGAGTCTAACTTGTTGTTAAGATGCAAGGGATTAAACCACGATTCTTTTCCTTTCCTCCGAGAGTCAACGTCAATCTCACGGAAGAGACACGGGGTAGTAGTAGAGTCGATTGCACCGAGCATTAAGATCATGCTCGGAGATCGTCGCTACGTTTTCGACGTCCGCGTTTCGCCTGGCCGTTTCACCGAATCCTAACGAACCGATCGACAGGAAATAACCGGTAATGGCAACAATAAAATGTTCGGAGAGCGGTCCGCCGGGCAGAGCACAGAGCGTTCCCTGAAATAAGCCCTCCCCGCTCGCTAATAACGAGACAGACAAATGCAATCTAGCATCGGCTGCCGAGCGGCCGTCGTTAGGCCCTCGATATAAGAGGATGTGCCAGATGCTTCTCGCATCTATTCGACCGACAGGGTTCGTCCGCGCGCAGAGAAAGAGAGAGAGAGAGAGAGAGAGAGAGAGAAAATAAAGAGGAGGATATAAAACGAGAGAAAAAGAAAGAGAAAGACCGATAGAGAGAAAAAGGGCGATAGAGAGAAAGAGAGAGATAGAGAAGGGGTATTCAGGACGAATCGAAGAAACGATAAAGTATATGGAAGACGATCAGGCCCGCTCCTCCGATCCGCCTCGCCGATACTCCCTGACGAGGATCGTCCGCGCAGGGAGCTCCAGATGCCCGATAACGATACATAAACGGTCTCTACTATACATACAGTCAGTCCCACAAGTATTTGTACCCCCACTGCTTCCAAGACAAATTTGTTGAAATGAGAGGATGCATGTAAAATCTCACAATAAACTTTTTATTATCTTATTTAATATTTTTGGATGTAACGGAGGAGGAAAAGTTCGGAGAAATCCTAACACAGAACTAGAATTAAAAAATGTACAACCAACTGTAATTGATATATAATAAAATATATGAGATTTTTTGACAAAATCTACACTGGTACGAATATTTTTGCAGACTGTTATTACGTACTACGAGGAGTAAAATCAATATATTTTCGTTATTAGTTAATCAATTTTGTTATTAGTTAATCAATTTTGTTATAATTTGGTACAAATAAACTTTATACATCCATAAATTCGTAATAAAAAGTTTATCGTAAAATCTTACATACGTTCCTTGATTTCAACAAATTTCTCTTATAAGCAATGATGGTACGAATACTTCTGGGACTGACTGTATATACACGCGACTGCTAGTCGTGATCGAGCGTGTCGTTACGCGGCGAGGAAAGAGGATGCACTGTCTACGAATGAAATCCCCCAGCCTCCAGCCGAACGATAAGGGAATCCGCGCAATCTCTCCGGCCGAAAGAAACGTCGCCGCGTAACTGAACAGCGTGTATTATTGTTCATCCCTCCGGGGCGAAACAACCTTGCCATACGCCGACGCGATGCTTGCGACGAATAACGACAGGGCTACGCGAATTTCTCTCCGCAGACACTTTCCGTCAAGCCGACGCTCCTTTATTCGCGTCACGGCCGCGTTAACGTCGACAGACGTCGGAGATCACCGGCCCTCAACCCTTCTCGAGAGAGACCTCGAACCATCATTTTTATTAAGCTGATCTGCAAGATATTGCGCGACGTTTTTCTTTTCTTTTTTTTTTTTTTTGGTTCATGATATTTAATTCTGGAAGATTATTTGTAATGTATTGCTTGCTTGGGTGGTTTTTTATTCAATATTGTTTCCGGTTTTAGGGAATATTTTTGGGAATAGGTGAATAATTTTGGAAGATTGTTCTCTTAAGATTAAAACAGTTCTCTTAATGTTACAACAATATATGAACTCGAGAATTAAATATATTGAATTAAAAATCAGAATGAAATTAATCACCATAAATATCTACACTTTATTTCGTGAATCCTTAAAAAACAATAAACCAGGCCAGATAAGTTGCACATTAATCACTAAAAAGTGCAAATAATTAAAAATACGAAGAATGAATAATTAAAAATACGAATAATTTCGTACCTCGAAGCTCGCGATTTCTTTCACAAATTCCGATTCCACGAAGGCAAGAGCAATTTAGGCCAGCTGCGATGCACTTTAGAAGAAAGGACGACGAGCAAAGGTGTCATTTTACTTTCTAGATAATGCGAACTCGAAGGCGCCTGATGAAACTCCAGATGTCCGCAACGATTGCGCAGACGAAATCGTGGAAACGCACGCGACGCGTCGCGTGCACCCTGTGGCTCTTTTCGCGCCTGCGAAGCGCGTCGTTTTCATTCGCGCGGCGTCGCCGCCTTATATCTATCCCCCCCTCTCACTCTTTGCTCCCTTCTCGACCAGCCGCCGATGCGAACGACCATTTGCATATAAATATAAGTAAAAAGTGTATTTGCATTTAAATGTCCGTCGCGGGACCACGGCTCCTTGGATCCCCGACACGAAAGTTCGACGACATTCGATCGAAAGTTTGGTAGCCGAGCTCTCGTGCAAGCCGACGACTAACGACCGAAGACAAATGAAGACTTCGAGTGCCGAGGGGACGTTCTCTCTCTCTCTCTTGTCCTCTTTCGATCAAACTGCTTAATTAGGAGCACCCTAAACTCGCGCGTTCCCTCGCGAAAGGTTGTCAAAGTTTTGCGAAATATTTATTTTTTAACGAAGTGGGTTTGGGAATAAATTATTCGTAATGTTCCTGGACATAGTTAATGGAATATACGATATGTTGGTATAGAGAGTATATATTTTATATAGCGTATATATACTTTATAAACTGTTTTTAGAGTTGCGCTGTTCGGAAACTCGATCGAAGTTGCGCCTTCGAGTTGCCTTCATTATTCAATATTCGAGGAAATTAATCAGGGTGTACAACTTTACTATCATTAAATTTCAAACATTTTGAGCAAGTCAAAATTACCAGCATTATTTTTACTTGGATTTATCCCTGATTTTTAAACAAATTTCATCGATCCATATTTCTCAATATTCGTATCATTCATTTCAGTCATTAATTGTTTTTGATATCATTGTAATTATATATCATTGCGAAAATGTAACTATATTTTATTACAATTAAATCGTTGTCAATTAACAATTTCAAAAGCTTGCTAAAGGCAATATCAAATTAATTAATAAAAATTTAAGCCTGCAATGAATGATTTCATGTCAGTTGTTTTCATTCGTGCATTTTTTCAGATTAAATCAAGTCCTTGAATTCGCCAAAATTTATAAACTTCTCAGTCAAAAACGCGCAAAGTGTACAGAGATAATTGTTCGAGAGCGCTTCGTAATATCATTTCTCAAGTATCGCGCGATTTAAAATATTCACCGTGGAGCATGATTTATTTCGAGAGGTGTGCCTGATACAGAAATCTGTGTACACGAGGGGCGCTCTTAATCCTTTGCAGACAGTTATTTGCGACATGATTCGGTCTCGCCTTATCTTGGACCGGAGAGATCGCCGAGTCGAACCTCGGATGAAACCGTGAGGTATAAAAACAGGCTTCCGTGGCCGATCAGGAGTCACAGAATAAATCGCGAGTGTAGGACGAACAATGCATCGCCGCCTTCTCGTATTCGTTCTTTTCGCCGTCGTCGCTCGTGAGTAACTCCTCTCATTTTTCACGCCGCCGAAAGCATTCGGTGAGAAAAACCACGGGGCAATGTGTTCTGACCAGACACCGATGATCGGATAAATTGAATCGGAACCACAGTTACCGCTTTGTAACTCGTGATAATAGTTTACAATTTATTTCGCTTGCTTTCTCAATATTTCGACGTGGACAAATTGCCTTCTAAAAGGTAATAATTTCGAAATTAAAATTTTCGAAAATATTATTTATGAATCACTATGATAATAAGTGGCTTGAAGAGTTACTCGTTGAAGTATATTCTTTTACAATAATTTCAAAGAACAGTCGAGAGGTAATTATGTGTAACCCTTTACGTTCGAAATTATTCGATAATCACATCTTTAGGAATTCTTTAAATATAAACGAATATAATAATGAAAAAAGGACCTCGATTCTTTGCATTTGAGAAATATTTGAAAATTAATTAATTCAAACTCGAGGAAATATTTATGAAGATGATGAAAAATAACATTATTATTTTTATGCAAGTTGCAAGCGATGAGAGCAACAGCACTACGTCCAATGACACTAGCACTACGACCAATGACACTAGCACTTCGAGCACGACGGTCACAGAGGAGACACCGTCGTGCCCCGTAAACGAAGAATGGGACATCTGCGGAGAACTGTGCGAGCCAACCTGTTGGAACTGTAATCCAAAGTACTGTGCGCGTATCGTAAGTTCTTAAAATCCGCAGCCACCGATAACATTGCGTCGAGAGAGGCATCCTCTGAGACCTTATCTTTTAGGAGTGTACGATATACACAGCTGGATGCCGGTGTCAACTTGGCTACGTTCGAAACGAGCTGAACGAATGCGTCCGACCGGACAGGTGCCCGAGAGGTTGCAACAAGAAGAACTGACCTACATCTCCTACCAAGCTGTTATAAAAATGTTGCAGTGCAGACGAGACGAATAAATAGCATTTAATGTTTCTTTCGGTCGAAGTTAAAAGAAATCAGCGCTTTTGGACGTGATGTAACTCTTTGTGGCACAGACTTTCAGGGAATAAATAGATCCATGTGTTAAACAGAAAATTTGTTAGGTTTTTAATTAAATGAAACTAGTATATATTTATCGAAAGCATAGACAAATAATAATTCAATTAAATTTACTGTTTTAGAATAGGATTAAAACAGTTGCACCGTGTCAAGGTTATGTTATATATAGTGTTTTAGAAAATATATATAAATTAGGTTAGTTATGTTACTATTTAAATTATGTTTAGCTAGTTAGACGAAACTAGTATATTTTTATCAAAAGCGTATAACAGCATAGACAAATAATAATGAAAATTGAATTTACTGTTATAGAAAGAGACTTGAACAGTCTCACCGTGCCAAAGTTATATATATTTTATAAATTATATAAATTGTTATATACAAACGAAACTAGTATATTTTTACCAAAAACCTATAAAAGCATTAACAAATAATTATTCAATTGAATTTACGTCATTTACTATGCCATGCGCGTTTAAAATGAATAAAGTAAAAATGCTGCAATTGCAATGCTACAAGGCGGATATAATACAACTGTCTTACCACGCATTACTATACATCAAAAAGGTGGTGCGACATTTTTAATCCCGCCATGGCCCAAAGAGCTAAACAGCTGAGAACGAGCGCGAGAGGATAAACGGAATCACGTCGCGCGTCAGAGAAAAAATGATTCTCGCCGGCGGCTTTAACGACGAATGCTAATTCCCTGGGAACTATTTGCGCAGCCTTTGCATTAATTAGCCGCGTTATCTCGTAGCCGGGGCGTTATCGCCGGCCGAAGAAACAGACATCGCCGGGAATTTCCATGAAAACCAGAAGTATAAAAACCGACAACTTGGTAACCGCTCGTTAAGAGTCGCGCGGCTCCGCCAGATAGCGGGAAAAAGAGGCTCGAGAAAATTCGTCATGCTTCGGAACATCGTTGTCCCGATACTGGTTATCGTCTTCGTTGCCGCTGGTGAGTCGCTATTTCCATAAACAAAATATCATTATGATACCTATCCCCTTCCTCCTCTCTATCCACTCTCCACCCTCGACGGTGCACCGCTAAAATCGACGAAATGTTTCGCAGCCGCGAAAAAGCACACCACGCCGAAGCCGCCGAAAGAGTGTCCGAAGGACGAAGTATGGTCGTGGTGCGGAAAACTATGCGAGCCTGACTGCTGGATCCTGCAACCCGGTTGGACCATCTGCCCGAACTTTGTAAGTCGATGAGAGAGGGTAAATTTGACACCTCGGTCGTTGAAACTTTAATTAATGCTTTATCGGTGACTTGAAAATTAAATGTCAGGAGAACCAATAATTTGGTATCTGTGATTGAGATGACAGTGTTTCGCGATTAATAAAATAAATAAAATAGTAGTAGAAAGGAAAGTTTAATATTGAGCAGCTGGAAACTAGTATATTTTTATATGATTTTTTAAAATATTAGATTCCCTTTGGGACTAGTAAAATAAATAAAATGAAGATAAAAAGTAGAATTTAACGTTGAGTCAAGCTTCGATATTAATCTAATTTTTCAAATGCCTTTCGAGTTTGAAAAATGTCTAATACAGGTAACAAAAATATCATTTAACCCCAAAGCGATAAAAACAGGAAAATATAGGTAGATTTAATTATCCTCTAATAACAGAAATATTCGCGATCGACAGACCAATCCAACGCTCTTCAATCACCTTCGCAAATCTGTCTTAGAACTGCACGGGCACAACGGGCGACTGCAGGTGCAAGCCGGGTTACGTTCGCAACGAGAAGAAAGTGTGCATCGATATCGTCGACTGCAAAAATCGGCAGTAAAAAAGCGCCGAATCAGTTCGAGCTGTAGGAACGGCGGCATGACGTAATCGGACTTCGGAGAGTTTATCTGGAATTGTTGGTGACAGGACGATAACGAATCGTGACGGGTCATTGGCACCGGCGTCTCTCTCTCTCTCTCTCTCTCTCTTGCCAGGCGTACGAAACCTTCCCGCGCGACGTGTTTGCACAGCTTCTGCATTAATCAGCCAGGAATATTTGCATGAAGAAGCGGGTATATAAAACCGTGTCGGAGGAGCGGGCACTCTCCTCGCGTCTCCGCGAAGTCAATAATAACGACAGGATCGAATGATTTACGATGGCTCGATGCGCCGTTGGTATCGCGCCGCTCGCCTTGCTGCTGCTCGCTGCTGTCCGTAAGTTTTTATTCGAGCGATTCAATTCGAACGTGACTCATTTGCCTTGGGAACGCGTTTTTCTGACGATACGCTAACGATCCGCTGGCTATGCCGATGATAATGCTGCCACGTGTGATCGGGATCGTTCGGATATTTATTTATCAATTATTTGCACGTGAGCGACGAGGTGTAGCGTAAGCTATAGAACTCGATGAGACGCGTAGAAATTAATATTAATTGTCGGAAGGTACGTTTCTGAAGCTCAGTTCTTTTCATTATTATTATTAGGCTATTTGTTGCCATTTGAGTTATATTATAATTAAATTATATATTGAGTTTCATGTTATAATTATATTGTATTTCTTTTCTTTCTTCTTGTCTGTAAATCTTCCTCAAGTATTCGCAAAAAGTCTCTTTTAATAAAATTCTAATTAAATTATATAATGAGTTCTATATTTTACAATTATATTTCTTCTCTTTCCTATCGTCTGTAAATCTTCTTCAAATATTTGCAACAAGTCTCTCCTAATTAAATTATCATTCAATTATAATTAAATTATATATTAAGTTCTATATTATAATTAAATTATATATTGAGTTCTATATTATAATTACATTATATTTCTTCTCTTTCCTATCATCTGTAAATTTTCTTCAAGTATTCGCAACAAGTCTCTCCCGATTCCACTTTGGAATCTATCACTGCCATTGAATAAACGCCTCGATCATCCTTGAAATAGCTAATGAATTTCTTCATGGCACAGTGGCCGGAACAGAAGCTTCATCGACCGTGGCGAAGTGTCCGCCGAACGAGGTGTGGTCGTGGTGCGGGAAGAGCTGCGAGCCGACCTGCAAGGTCCCCGTACCAACGCCGGCAACTTGTCCCGAAATGGCGAGTAGAATTCACGGACGGAAAGCGAACACTCCGATTTCGTTCCGCGATTAACCGGCCTCCCGATAAATGTTCCCGCCGTGGCGACAACAAAAATGCAAATCGCCGAGCAAAACTTTACTGCACACTGTTTTCTGAGAGTGTAAACTCGTTGCAGGAATGCAACCCGCTGAAATCGGCCTGCAGATGCAAGGAGGGCTACGCGAGGAACGACGAGCCGCAGCAACGGCAGCAGATCTGTATTCAAGTGGAGAAGTGTAAAAAGTCGAATTAAAAATGCCGGCGACACGTATCACCGGGTGTGTTTCTCCTCCCGATGCGATCTCGGATGTCGCGAGCGCGGACCGGATCAGGAACGCGAGAAATAAACCTCGATGTGAAATCGACCGAACCCGCGCGCGCACGCCTTGTGGAATACCACCGGCTTGTAGAATATACCACTGGGCTTGTAGAATTCAACCCGGCTTGTAGCGATCGACGTCGATTCACGATGCGAGGCAATCGGAGCAACGATCGGTAGCTAATTGCTGGGCGAAACATAATACAGGCTCTATCGACGCGAGTCGGCGAGCACCACAGTGCAACATTGTCCGCGCGCGGTATCGACGTTCCAAGCGAACCGGACTCGATTCACGGCGGGGACAACTTCTCCCTGCCGCGGGTTGCAAAGGCGAAGGGAAAGTTCGCGGGAGACCGGCGACGACGTCCCACGCATTGCCGACTCGGATCCGCGATGGAATCCGCGGACGGAAAATCGTCCGATGAATTTCAAGATTCCGCGATGCGGCGACAATGTTGGGGAAGGAAGTCGGCTTCGAACGTGGCTGGTTCCGACAGCGTCCTCGGGCCCGATGAGATCTCATCGATCTCCGTATATAGTTCGGCAGACAGTTCCATTCGGGAGACGGCGCGTCCGCGGAGATCCCATCGCGGGAAATGCGGAGACCGGGCGCGTCTCTCGGGACGGACACAAAACGCGTCAGACAGCACAGATGGCTTTTCGAAACTGATTCGATCCGAGCGCTGGATGCCACGTGTACACGATACACTGTTTTGCATCCGCACGAATATTTCCGTCCGGCTATTTCCACGTCGAACGACTCGATTCGTTCCTCTCACGCGTTGTCACGCTTGTTTTTTAACACTAGGTTTACCGGGTAATAAAAGCAGCCGTTTTATATTTGTTTAAGAAAGTAACGATTTATTCTAATCGTTAATGTAATCGATAAATAAATAAATATAAATAATTATAGTAAATATAATCGATAAATGAGCAATAAATGTATCTTTAAAATCTGAATAATAGCACGTTAACAAATCAGTGACCCGTAATTTTGACGGATTCCATAAATCTACTGTTAAATCTAGAAGATTATTAACACATTCCGTGCCACGTGCACCACTGATGGTACACGCTAGAATGTCTATTTAACGCGTTAAATAAATATTTTATGGCAAGTTTAGAATCGAAGAATTAATTTAGGGACGAATTCTTATAATAGGGAACTATCTATTTAATTCGATGAGATTCTGTTAGTATTACTAAGTATTAGTAACTCTGTTAGTATTACTGTACGTTCTAATATTCTTTATACTTAGAATAATCATAATTTTAATAAAATTGTAACTAAACGTGAAGAGCTTAATAAATTCTAATGAAATTCATTTAAAATGTTCCAACACAGCCGAAATTGTTTAAAAAGATCGAGCATCGTTGCAGGACTACGAATGCACGGCCGGCGAGGAATCGTCCGATTAGCATGTCCGCGCTGCGTGCGGGGGCATAACGGCAACAATAATACGGAGATCGCGGAGGAACGTCTTCTTGCTAACGACGTCCCGTAGAGGCCTGGCCGCGAATCAACAATTTATTGTCGGCCGCGATCGATACCGCCCTCAGGCATTCCCACGTTGATACTGAAATCTATCCGTTCCGTTGTCTCCACCGTTCCCCGTCCGCGCGCGCGTCGCGGCGAGTCTTGATTGCCAGTCGGCTGTAAAGAACGTTCGATGCATACGCGCGGTGCACACGGAGAGCGCGCGAGCGCGGCTCTCTCGGCGCAACGATTGCACAGGGGACGCGAAGGCAGCGGCAACGACCGACTTCAAGGTAGCAAAGCCACTCAGTCGACGGCTTATGTAAGGCTGTTTCGAGGTCTGCCGAGGGCCCCCGAGACTCTCTGCACAAGTTTCTGTCTCGCCTCTTCGCCGGACTGCGCGCGCGCGCGCGCGGCTGTCCTCGGCTTTCGAAACCGATGGATGCCATTCAGGGACCGAAAGAGCCTGACCATTCGAGAGTCCATTCTTCAGGCGGACTTCTTTTACTCCGGCGAAAATTATTCGAGGCCTAACAATTGACTTCTTCGAGCTGTTAATGCTATTTAATGTGTTCTTAGCAAGCGTATTATTCGGCGATTATTAGAACATTTTTCCAGGTATTTGTTCATTGACATTTGTTAACGAAATATTTTTCTTTTTGTGTTAGATGGATCGGAGAATATTTGCGTATTTTTTTTATTCGGATTTTTGCGTTTGATAGGGGGAGGAAAAGTAACGAAGTCGTCGATGACGAGATCGACTTCTCCGAGCTAGTTACCTCAAGTGTATTATACAGCGATTTTTATAACATTTTTCCGAGCACTTGCTCCTTGATTTTTGTTAACGAAATTTTTTTTTCTATTTAAAAAGGTTCAAAGAATATTTGCATATTTTCTTTATTTCAATTCTTGCGTTCGGTAGGGGGAGAGAAAATAACAAACTCGTCCTTTCATAGCGTTTCCTTCGCGTCGAAGGCATTCCTCTCTCGCTACAACAATCCAAGAGTTATCAAGCAAACATTTTCTCGCCTAGCACCACCTTGAGAGATAGCGGTCGATTTGCGCGTAAACGCGGAGCATTATTTACGGCTTCGCCGGATCATAAAAAGCGAATAACGCAGTCGTTCGAACAATATTGCATTATTATTTTTTTTTAATACTATCTAGAAGCGGAACCGTTAACGCTGAAAATAAAACTCACGGCTTATCGCGGATTCGAAATAGTTCGCCATAAAAAACGACGGGAATTGCGCGCGGATTGCGCAAGAACGGGCGCGAAGTTTTATGCGGCGCTGAACTTGCTTGCGGGTTTCTCAATGAACTTCGCCGGGCTAACAACAATCGTGTTTCTTCTTTTTTTTTTACCGCGGAATACCAGGCGGTCGTTAAACGCTCATTTATTTGCTCATTAGCCTTTCTGGCGCCGTTTCACGCGATTACGAATTCAATAAAAGCGCCGGGATTCCTCGCGATTGTGTCACTCATAGTCGTCGCATGCGAGCGTTCTGTTATCCGAAACGTAATTCTTCCTTAGTCAAGAACTACCATTAGACGCGTACACGATGTAATTTACGAACTGGAATTTACATTCGGACACCTTTTACAACGGGATAAACTTTTCCAAGTCGGAGAAAATTACGCGATTTTATACACTACAATAAGGTATTTAGAATAAATTATCGTACAATTATTGAAATGTATTTTTTAATATTTGTGTTATATGATGCAAATATTGAAAAAGCGTAAGATTTTTTTGTAATTCCTAGTGACTGAAATTAAGATAAATTGTTGTAAATATTGCTCAGTAAACAGCTCTCTTTAATACATTAAAAGATACAAGTCATTTCGTCCACTTTAAAAAGAGTTATGACGCTTTAAACGAAGACCTTAACCTCTTCAGAGATGAATTTTTACAGTAAAGAACGATCTATTAAATTTTGTCTCTTTTATTTATCGTCCACTTCATTTTATTCGATGAGGTTTTTTTCGGTATTACTGAGGGATTCTGTAGCGAATAATTCTTCAGATAATTCTTCAACCGATTCATTATCATTGTAATTATAATTTTAAGGAAACGCACGTGGCAATATTACTGAATAGGTTAATACTATTCCACTCGTATGTATATATAATTGTTATACGGCAAGAAGATAACAGTAACATTAATACGTTACCATAAATTATCTTACAAATACCTGTTCTAAATAATTGAAATTTATTTCCATTGCAAACAATTATATTTTAAACGACCCCTTTGCCATTAATTAAAATATATTTCATTTACAAATACCCATAAAACAACAGCATAAATTCCTTTTATCTACGATCAGTGATATAAACGCGTTTACATTATAAACGCGTTAAATTATTTCCGATAAAATAAAAATACCGAAAGGTGTCCCCCGGCACAGTAACGCGAGTTCGCCGTGACGCGGTTCGCAATGACGGCCAGTGTCGTCGACGCAACCGTGGACGATAAATCGAGAGACCCGGGGACACCACCCCCGATCCGACCATTTGCCCCGCGTCAAATTTGTCCGCGGCGAGTTTTCGAGGCCGTGTCTCGCAGCCGGCCGAATTGTTTCCAGGAATCCGATCGAAACGTCGAGACGACCTAATTCCGAGGGGGGGAAGGGGCGGTGGGGGACGTGACCAAGGGAGCCCGGGGAGCGCGAGAGAGGACTCGAGAGAGCGCGTCCACCCCCGTCGCAGCTCTCGGAATCGATTCTAACGAGAGAGGCTTAGGTCGGCCGATCAACCTCGTATAAATCACGGCACCCTTCTCCCCACGGGGCGTTAAGGCGAACGGGAATGGTGTTTCCGATAAAAGTCACGGCTCGGGGAATTCCTACCTTTGGCCCCCACCCCCACCATCCGGGACGCGAGGAGAAACCCGGGACACATTGTTTTCCCCGCTGACGCCGTTTCCGTCGCGGCCGAGGGGCTGCTTTTTCGACGACTTACCTGCAACAGAAACAGAAAACGATCATTAGTCATTGTTGTAAACGATGAATATTTTGTCACAACTATAACTAGAATATTTAAATTAAATTTCCAAACCGTATACAGTCAGTCGCATAAGTATTCCTACCCTCGTTGCTTATTATTATAAATTAATAAATATAATATAATATAATATAATAAATTTTTATTAAACAAAATTATTGATATTAAACAAAAGTGCCCACGGTTTCTCAACCAAGTCTATTTAAATAAAACAGTTACAACGCCTTTGACAAGATATCGATCAGGCCACTTCAACGAAATATCTTTTTAAAATATTGTTTGAATTTTGACGTCCACGTTCGCATATTTACAGCGAATTCCATTAACAATCGAACGCTCGTTAACATTCGAAAGTTCATTAACATCATCACCCTATAATTTGTTCGACAGAACTGCCGATAAGGAATACGAGAGAAAATGTTTATTAAAAAACGGTATTAACATTTCTCATACATTTTCATTAGGATGGGTTAAAAGTACTGCTAGCATAGAGTCAACGATACCACTCGAGTCAACGAAAGTTTTCCAAAGGACCATTCGACAACAGTACAGTCCGGGTGAAGCGATTCTACAAGCCACTGTAACTCGGCGCACAAATAAAAAGCCGGCGCGAGGGGACGGTAAACCGCGCGCGTAAATGCGAGCCGGTTTTCCTGACGCGGAGCGCCATAAATCGGCGATTTCCCATCGCCGCTAAAAGGCAAGGAAACGGCGAAGGAAAAGCTAAATGGCGCGGCGTCCCACGCGCGCGCTCGCGCGTTCGCCGGAAACGACCGGATCCCGTAACACGCTCGTCCACCGCGCTATATCCATCTATCCGGTCGAAAGCGAGCGCCGGCGAGGAAAGCTCGAAAGCGGAGCGCGCCCTCGCTGCGGGACCACCGATCCAGGCTAATGGCAGGAATAATGGCGCGCGCGCGGCCCCCGCCGAGGAGGAGGCGAAACAGCTTGCGCGCGCTAAGTTGTCCCGCGTTGATTTACTTTTCACGCTCGAGCGGGCCCAGGGGGGCAGAGAGCGCGCGTGGATCGCCTACGAGAACAACGTAGCTCGACTTCGATCACGCGTGAACAACACGGTATATATCGCGAGCGAAAATCGGCGCGAGCCCGCGTTCGCGGATTACGCGCGAAACCGGTCCCGCTCGCGCATTTCGGCCCATTCTTCACGCTTCGTTTCGGCGAGCGGGGGCCGCAGCGCCGCGTTTTATCGGCCCGAGAGATAATTGCCAATTTCGATCCATTTGTCACGCAGCACCGACACGGGCTCTCTCGCGCGTTCGCGGTTGTCCGTTTCCCCTCCTCCACCTCCTCCTCCTGGCCCCTCCGCGATCCGCTCGCAAACGAGCCGCGTGTCCCATAAATTGCTCCGGAAATTCTTGCGAGCGCCGCGCGCCAGTTTCCAAAGCCCACGCGACGCGCGCGCTCTCGCGTTCCTTGCCGATTCGGAGGCTGGATTATCTCTCCGGACCGAAATAAACCGGCCGTCGAACGGAGCGGGAACACTCTCGGCGATTATCGGTGCGCGGCGGATTTCTTGCTAATGAACCGGCTATTTCTTCTGTCTCGTTTCAGGCTCCGCGATCGCGCCGGTTTCGCAATGCTTGGATTCGGGGAGACGCTCCCCTTAGATCGGAGCTGTCGGCTTTTAACCCCTTGCACTATAATAACCGTATGTACCGTAACAATTTTAGTGGTGCCTCAGAGTCGCCATTCGAGTGCAAAGGGTTAATAATTTTCTAACGGAGCACAAGAAGGATAAGATAACAGGAAAGAATACGAAGAAGAAGAAAATAATATAAAGAGAACAGGCGAAGTAATCGTCGAATTCTCGAGTCAAAGGAACGATTAATATCCTTAAAGACAACGTCGCAATAATTTCGTAAATCAGCGTGGCGGATCGGCGGCAAATAAAACGGAGAAAGCCGCACGCGACTCGGCGTTCCTCTCGCCGAGTCCGCGCGAGCGGAAGGAGGCCGCTGTCGGCCGTTGGAACGGTCCCCGCGGCGGACCGGTTTCATTTCGCCGCGATTCTACCCGTATTCCACGATCGGCGATCCTATCCGTCACCGTAAAATTGATTTAAGGTCGTCGTCGTCGATGCCCCGAACCAGTTTGCCCGTTTCGCGAACGCGTCGCCGTCGTTAGGAAAACTGGTTGGCCGAGAGCGTTTACACGCGGTGAGCGCGCGTTTATTCCAAGCTGAGCCCTTCCGGCGCGCTGTAATTCACCGAGATCCGCGGCGACGGCGGCAGGCCCCGATTCTTTTAATTGGTCGCCGCGGCCATTTTTCTCGTCGGCCGCTGTTTCTGAGAATGGTTAGGACAACTACGGGAGCGGTACCGCTCGCTTATTAACACGTCGACTGTCGCAGGGCTATCATCCTCCGACGCACGATCGAACGTCGGCAATAAAACGAGTTATGCGGATCGAATCGAAACGATTCTATTTCGTTAAAGGGAAATCGGGATTTTACGGGGCGATCGTTGTTAAGGCCGCTTTGAGGAAAGCGGGATGAAAATGCGAAAGTTCTGCCAGGTACTTGGTTCACACGATTATTATTTATATTTATTTTCATTTGTTCGTTTTAATTTTACGTGTCGTCTACGATGCAATTTATAATGGCACTGTTCATTGCTCGCAATATATACAGTTCTTTCGTAATAATTATATTCATATTTTTATATTAAATATCTATGTTATATTATCATATTTTTATATTATATATTTATACTTTTTTATTTTTTACTTTCTCGTTTTACATTTGTAAATCCCATTAATATTGCAATTTATATTAGGTCTACCGAAGAAGTTATAAGAGTATACTCGTCGCAATAGAAAGTACTTCAATTTCGCCAAAGTCAGTATATTCGTCATTAACAACTAATTGGTTAATTATTAAAAAAAAAACAGTTATTAATAGGTTGCCTGTACGTTCACCATTTAAAAGAATTTACAAGAAATTGATCAATGATCAAACATCGTGCGATCGACGCTAGATTCATTTCGCGCTCTTTCGCGGCCCGATAAAGCCATGTGCAGGCGACTGTCGAATTCCTGAAACCTGTGTTCGGCAGTGTTTGCGCAAACTTCGCGCGACCATCGATAACACCTTATCTACCGCTCGCCAAAGAATAAATAACACGTGCATCGGGCTGGGCGGTATGTCGACCTCGCTCTCCGAAGATAAACTTTTCAAACGATTTCTGGCAATCTTTTTCTCCCACGCAAATGTTCCATTGTACGGAAAACTAGATCTAAGACGTAGGCGTCGATCGATTACGTTACCGGATCATCGAGGAACTTCGCGACGATTATCTGCAAAGTCAACACGCACTACGATAAGCCCCGCCCGAAATAGAGCGAAATCCAACAAGTGTTGCGCAAATACCAGCGTGGCCAGGTATATAAAACCAGGAGTGAACGCACTATTAACATAAAAAAAAATTTAATTGAACGGAATAGAAGTGATCATGCGAGGACTATACGCCAGCTTGTTAATATCTCTGGCGGTTACTTGTGAGACACTTTGTATTTTTTATTTATTATTATTCCTCTTTCATTTTATATATTTTGGGACTCTAGTCTATTTAGCAATTTCTATTTATTTCTAGATGCGATCTAATAATTAAGTCAAGATTATGTCAAAGTTATGCAATTATTATCAGACACTTTGTATTGTTTTATTTATTATTATTCTTCTCTTATTTAATAAATTTTGGGGCCCTGAACCATTTAGCAAAGTTCATAGATAAGAAGAATAAATTCTACTTGGCTGCATCGTGAAGTTATCTATTACCAGACGCTACCAAATAATTAAATCAAATAAAATTAATCAAAACCTTGTTATTTTTCGCATACGATAGTGATCGTAGCTGCACCGACCGAAACCCTGGACGACCATGATCTAGCAGAAGAGGAGAGTTCGCTGGAGAAGGAGAGCTCGGCAGGGAATTCTACGGACACCTTCACGCTGCATCATCATCACCATATCGACCGCGAATGCGGCGAGAACGAGATATGGGGGATGTGCGGAAGGGTTTGCGAGAAGACCTGCAAACGTCGAGGAATCTGCTTGGTGAAGGTAAGAGTAATCGATTTTCGGAAATCGTCGGGACGATTTCGACCGTGGTAATGTTGCAGTTGTGCAGCAAGGAGTGGTCCGGCTGCCATTGCAAGCTGGGCTTCGTCAGGAACAGGAAAAACAAATGCATCAGGCCGCGGGAGTGCAAGATATGCAACAGGCCGAAGTGATCGGTGCAGATTAACCCCTTGCAGTGCTTTTCGCAGTTACAACTTCGTCGCAACTACAATGATTATATTAGAGAAATAAGAGATGAAAATATTAAGAAAGCAATACGAAATCGTTGATTCATAAAAATATTAAGAAAGCAATATTTTTTCAAGTCTAGCCGGTGTATCGCTTTTCGGCACTAAAAGGGTTAATGACGCCGGGATTCGAGAGCGGCGCAGCGAAGTATCGTCGCGCGGATGAGCCGATGCGATCGTCCGCGACATTTATGTTAATCGGGCCCGGTAATTAACGTAACAATACAAAATGCTCGCGGTCCGCGATAACTTATCGCGGCGGGGCGAGGAACGTCTTTTTTTTTCTTTTTACGTAACTTCATGCTCTGACTGGCGAACTCCCGAAGGCCGAGACGCGGCGGAATTAAATTTTAAATTGCGAATGATCTCAATGTATTCGGGGAGGAGTTGCCGTCTTTCCCCGAGTCGGCCGCCGTTACGCGGAAAGACGGTGTTGTTACGAAGGAGAAAAGATAAAGGCGACGGTGGTCACAGAGCCTTGAATAATGCGATGGAAATGAATTCGAATATTATCGACTAACTTCTGTTTCCCCTGGCGTTTAGATTTTGATTCGCCGAGCATCAATTAATCGATGATCGTTTTATCTCACTATCAACGCGCTAATAACATCCATTAATTTCTCACGCTTTTTATAAACGCAGATAACCCTTTGACGCGTTGCTTCCATAGCGAGTAGGAGGAATCACGAAAAACTTTGGAAAATTCGGCGAGGCAAATTACTACTTTGTAGTTATCGCCGACAATTATTTTAAAGCGATAATTCGCTTGGGAACTACCGATAATTTACGTAACCGCAAACCCTAGCAGGCGCTATAATTATAATTCGCGTACGTACGCTTGACGATAACGGCTATAAAAGACCGGAAGTTCGTTATGGTAAGTCATAGTTCAGACGAGTCGCGTCGCAACGAGCTGATCCATCGACACCGTTCAACATGCCGCGACATTATTTGGCGTTCGTGCTGATGGCTGTGCTGTTCGTCGCAGGTGAGCAATCGAGAATGTTTTAGGGCAGAGATCATTTCTAGAGATGATGGTTTATGCTGTTTTATGCCGATGTTGTTTGATTGAAGCTGTACGGTCGGACTCGAGCAGCGACAGCAAGGACTCGAGCAGTGACAGCAAGGACTCGAGCAGCGACAGCAAGGATTCGGACAGTGACAGTGATAGCAACGAATCACATAGTGGTAGCCACGAATCACATAGTGGTAGCCACGAATCACATAGTGGTAGCCACGAATCGCATGGAAGCACGCAATCGAGTATCAGCGTTCTACCGGGTGGTAGCATTAAACCAATTTCTACCATTGGACCGGTACCTGTTACCTCCGAACCAGGTGGTCACCCAGGACCAGGAGGTGACCCAGGACCAGGTGGTCACCCAGGACCAGGAGGTGGCCCAGGACCAGGAGGTGACCCAGGACCAGGAGGTCACCCTGGACCAGGAGGTGACCCAGGATCAGGTGGTCACTCAGGA